>NC_041393.1:747437925-747438581 GCF_002162155.2 Triticum dicoccoides | reverse complement strand
TTTAATAACATAAATAAAATTTATGAAACTAAAGTTATCAAAATATTTTCTGTTCAAAACATTATAAGCAACTTCTAGTATTATTGAAACTAAAATTATATAAAATTGATGCAACTAAAATTATTAAAGTATTTTCTGTTCAAAATCATTAAAAGCAAAAAGAATATTCATAAAGAACTTTTTTTGTTAGAAACTTTAATAGCAAAAAGAATTATCATAAAATAAAATAAATAAGTAATTATGAACAAAATAAAATAAAATAAATAAGTATTTTGTTTAAGTAAAAACAAAACAAAATAAATAAAGCAAAAAAGAAAACAAAAAAACTAGGAAAAAATAAAAAATTTGCCACCAACTAGGCCACCACGGCCTGAATACGACTAGAAACCAGAAGGCCCGCAGTAGGCCCAGAAGGCCCATCAGGCAAAGCAGTAGCAAGTAGGCCAGTAAGCCTGCAGTGGAGAGGAGCTCGAGAGGGGTGTGGCAGTGGGGCTTATAAACCACTGCGCGCCCCTCTCAACTAGCGAGGTGGGACTAAACTTTGGTCGTGACGTGGGCAGCACAGGGGCCTTTGGTCCCGGTTGGTGGCACCAACCGGGACTAAAGGGGGTGCATTGGTACCGATTCGTGGCACCAACCGGTACCAATGCCCACCC
>NC_041393.1:747425605-747437862 GCF_002162155.2 Triticum dicoccoides | reverse complement strand
AACCGGGACTAAAGGGGGTGCATTGGTACCGATTCGTGGCACCAATCGGGACCAAACACCCCTGTGCTGCCCGCGTCACGGCCAAAGTTTAGTCCCACCTCGCTAGTTGAGAGGGGCGCGCAGTTGTTTATAAGCCCCACTGCTGCACCCCTCTCGAGCTCCTCTCCATTCCAGGCTTACGGGCCTAATTGCTACTGTTGTGCCTGATGGTCCTTCTGGGCCTTCTGAGGGCCTGAATCCTGGCCCATGGATGGGTTTCTAGTCGTATTCACGCCATGGTGGCCCAGTTGGTGGCAAATTTTTTATTTTTTCCCAGTTTTTTTGTTTTCTTTTTTGCTTTATTTATTTTGTTTTGTTTCTACTTACAACAAAATACTTATTTATTTTATTTATTTTGTTTATAATTACCTATTAATTTTATTTTATGATAATTCTTTTTGCTATTAAAGTTTCTAACAAAAAAAGTTCTTTATGAGAACTCTTTTTGCTTTTAATGATTTTGAACAGAAAATACTTTGATAATTTTAGTTGCATAAATTTTATATAATTTTAGTTTCAATAATACTAGAGTTTGCTTATAATGTTTTGAACAGAAAATACTTTGATAATTTTAGTTTCATAAATTTCATTTATGTTATTAAAGTTATTTTTGTTTCTACTTATCTATTTTATTAAAGTTTATATTATTTTGTTTCAAATTACTTATTTATTTTATTTTGTTTTGTTTGTGACTTCATTTGTTATTTTTCATGCATATACTGATTATTTTGAGCCATAAGACCATGAAATTGAAAAGCATTTGAAATGAACTCTGAAAAGGTTCCAAGTTGGCATGGTATCATCATTTCACCCACATAGCATGTGGAGAAAGTAGAGAGGGTTACGGCAAAAACTGGATGCGCTTCGTGTACAAAACGGACAATCTCTTTCGAAGTATCAGGGTTTCATACGGAAACTTGTCTGTTACAAAGGGATTTAATTTATTTGAACTCCATTGTTTTTCTGTGTTCAAAATGCACCATTCAAATCTACATCGTCAATTTATAACCCTTTCTGACTTCATTTGTTATTTTTCATGCATTTACTGATTATTTTGAGCTATAAGACCATGAATTTGAAAAACATTTGGAATGACCTCTGAAAAGGTTCCAAGTTGGCATGGTACCATCATTTCACCCACATAGCATGTGTGAGAAAGTAGAGAGGGTTACGGCAAAAACTGGATGCACTTCGTGTACAAAACGGACAACCTCTTTCGAAGTATCAGGGTTTCATACGGAAACTCGTCTGTTACAAAGGGATTTCATTTTTTTGAACATATTTGAACTCCATTGTTTTTCTATGTTTAAACTGCACCATTCAAAGCCACATCATCAATTTACAACCCTTTCTGACTACATTTGTTATTTTTCATGCATTTACTGATTATTTTGCGCGATAAGACCATGAAATTGAAAAGCATTTGAAATGAACTCTGAAAAGGTTCCAAGTTGGCATGGTATCGTCATTTCACCCACATAGCATGTGAGAGAAAGTAGAGAGGGTTTCGGCAAAAACTGGATGCACTTTGTGTACAAAGCGGACAATCTCTTTCGAAGTATCAGGGTTTCATATGGAAACTCGTCTGTTACAAAGGGATTTCATTTTTTTTGAACTTATTTGAACTCCATTGTTTTTCTGTGTTTAAAATGCACCATTCAAAGGCACATCATCAATTTACAACCATTTCTAGCTAAATTTGTTATTTTTCGTGCATTTAGTGATTATTTTGAGATATAAGACCATGAAATTGAAAAGCATTTGAAATAAACTCTGAAAAGGTTCCAAGTTGGCATGGTATCATCATTTTACCCACATAGCATGTGCGAGAAAGTAGAGAGGATTACGGAAAAAACTGGATGCACTTCGTGTACAAAACGGACAATCTCTTTCGAAGTATCAGGTTTTCATACAGAAACTCGTCTGTGACAAAGGAATTTCATTTTTATGAAATTATTTGAACTCCATTGTTTATATGTTTTCAAAATGCACCATTCAAAGCCACATCATCAATTTACAACCCTTTCTGACTACATTTGTCATTTTTCATGCATTTACTGATTATTTTGCGCTATAAGACCATGAAATTGAAAAGCATTTGAAATGAACTCTGAAAAGGTTCCAAGTTGGCATGGTATCATCATTTCACCCACATAGCATGTGCGAGAAAGTAGAGAGGGTTACGGCAAAAACTGGATGCACTTCGTGTATAAAACGGACAATCTCTTTCGAAGTATCAAGGTTTCATACGGAAACTCGTCTGTTACAAAGGGATTTGATTTTTTTGAACTTATTTGAACTCCATTTTATTTCTGTGTTCAAAATGCACCATTCAAAGCCACATCATCAATTTACAACCCTTTCTGACTTCATTTGTTATTTTTCATGCATTTACTGATTATTTTGAGCTATAAGACCATGAAATTGAAAAGCATTTGAAATGAACTTTGAAAAGGTTCCATGTTGGCACGGTATCATCATTTCACCCACATAGCATGTGCGAGAAAGTAGAGAGGGTTACGGCAAAAACTAGATGCACTTCGTGTACAAAACGGACAATCTCTTTCGTAGTATCAGGGTTTCATACGGAAATTCGTCTGTTACAAAGGGATTTTATTTTTTTTGAACTTATTTGAACTCCATTGTTTTTCTATGTTCAAAATGCACCATGCAAAGCCACATCATCAATTTACAACCCTTTCTGACTACATTTGTTATTCTTCATGCATTTACTGATTATTTTGCGTGATAAGACCATGAAATTGAAAAGCGTTTGAAATGAACTCTGAAAAGGTTCCAAGTTGGCATTGTATCGTCATTTCACCCACATAGCATGTGCGAGAAAGTAGAGAGGGTTTCGGCAAAAACTGGATGCACTTCGTGTACAAAATGGACAATCTCTTTCGAAGTATCAGGGTTTCATATGGAAACTCGTCTGTTACAAAGGGATTTCATTTTTTTAACTTATTTCAACTCCATTGTTTTTCTGTGTTCAAAAGGCACCATTCAAATCCACATCATCAATTTACAACCCTTTCTGACTAAATTTGTTATTTTTCATGCATTTACTGATTATTTGAGCTATAAGACCATGAAATTGAAAAGCATTTGAAATGAACTCTCAAAAGGTTCCAAGTTGGCATGGTATCGCCCACATAGAATGTGCAAGAAAGTAGAGAGGGTTACGGCAAAAACTGGATGCACTTCGTGTACATAACGGACAATCTCTTTCGAAGTATCAGGGTTTCATACGAAAACTCGTCTATTACAAAGGGATTTCATTTTTTAACTTATTTGAACTCCATTATTTTTCTGTGTTCAAAATGCACCATTCAAAGCCACATCATCAATTTACAAACCTTTTTGACTACATTTGTTATTTTTCTTGCATTTACTGATTATTTCGCGCTATAAAACCATGAAATTGAAAAGCATTTGAAATGAACTCTGAAAAGGTTCCAAGTTGGTATGGTATCATCATTTCACCCACATAGCATGTGCGAGAAAGTAGAGAGGGTTTTGGCAAAAACTGGATGCACTTCGGGTACAAAACGGACAATCTCTTTCGAAGTATCAGTGTTTCATATGGAAACTCGTCTGTTACAAAGGGATTTCATTTTTTTAACTTATTTGAACTCTATTGTTTTTCTGTGTTCAAAAGGCACCATTCAAATCCACATCATCAATTTACAACCCTTTCTGACTAAATTTGTTATTTTTCATGCATTTACTGATTATTTGAGCTATAAGACCATGAAATTGAAAAGCATTTGAAATGAACTCTCAAAAGGTTCCAAGTTGGCATGGTATCATCATTTCACCCACATAGAATGTGCAAGAAAGTAGAGAGGGTTACGGCAAAAACTGGATGCACTTCGTGTACATAACGGACAATCTCTTTCGAAGTATCAGGGTTTCATACGAAAACTCGTCTATTACAAAGGGATTTCATTTTTTTAACTTATTTGAACTCCATTATTTTTCCGTGTTCAAAATGCACCATTCAAAGCCACATCATCAATTTACAAACCTTTCTGACTACATTTGTTATTTTTCTTGCATTTACTGATTATTTCGCGCTATAAAACCATGAAATTGAAAAGCATTTGAAATGAACTCTGAAAAGGTTCCAAGTTGGCATGGTATCATCATTTCACCCACATAGCATGTGCGACAAAGTAGAGAGGGTTTCGGCAAAAACTGGATGCACTTCGGGTACAAAACGGAAAATCTCTTTCGAAGTATCAGTGTTTCATATGGAAACTCGTCTGTTACAAAGGGATTTCATTTTTTTTGAACTTATTTGAACTCCATTGTTTTTCTGTGTTCAAAATGCACATTTCAAAGCCACATCATCAATTTACAACCCTTTCTGACTATATTTGTTATTTTTCATGTATTTACTGATTATTTTGAGCTATATAACCATGAAATTGAAAAGCATTTGAAATTAACTCTGAAAAGGTTCCAAGTTGGCAGGGTATCATCATTTCACCCACATAGCATGTGTAAGAAAGTACAGAGGCTTACAGCAAAAACTGGATGCACTTCGTGTACAAAACAGACAATCTCTTTCGAAGTATAAGGGTTTCATACGAAAACTCGTCTGTTACAAAGGGATTTCATTTTTTAAAACTTATTTGAACTCCCTTGTTTTTCTGTGTTCAAAATGCACCATTCAAAGTCACATCATCAATTTACAACCCTTTCTGACTACATTTGTTATTTTTCATGCATTTACTGATTATTTTGAGCTATAAGACCATGAAATTGAAAAGCATTTGAAATGAACTCGGAAAAGGTTCCAAGTTGGCATGGTATCATCATTTCACCCACATAGCATGTGCGAGAAAGTAGAGAGGGTTACGGGAAAAAATGGATACACTTCGTGTACAAAACGGACAATATCTTTCGAAGTGTCAGTGTTTCATACGAAAACTCCTCTGTTACGAAGGGATTTCATTTTTTTAAACTTATTTGAACTCCATTGTTTTCCTGTGTTCAAAATGCACCATTCAAAGCCACGTCATCAATTTACAACCCTTTCTGACTACATTTGTTATTTTTCATGCATTTACTGATTATTTTGAGCTATAAGACCATGAAGTTGAAAAGCATTTGAAATGAATTCTGAAACCAAAGTACATACATAGTTATCCAGAGCATTAAAACCAAAGTACATACATAGTTCTTATTGAACAACATATAGCTCTCCAGAGCATCTAATTAAATCATACAGTGAAATTATGTAAAACATTTCAATGCAACAACAAATGCGATCATAATCGCAACCAAGGTAACAACTGACCCTACTGCATAATGATACCAAGCCTCGGTATGAATGGCATATTTTCTAATCTTTTTAATCTTCAACCGCATTGCAACCATCTTGATCTTGTGATCATCGACGACATCCGCAACATGCAACTCCAATATCATATTCTCCTCCTCAATTTTTCTTATTTTTTCCTTCAAGTAATTGTTTTCTTCTTCAACTAAATTTAACCTCTCGACAATAGGGTCGGTTGGAATTTCCGGTTCAACAACCTCCTAGATAAATAAAATCTATGTCACATTGGTTGGCATAGTTGTCATAAACAATAAATGAACCAAATAGTTATGAAAAGATAATATATACCACATATGAATCATAGACAGGACGAGGGCCGACGGGGGCGGAAACCAAAACCATCGCACTATATAATAACAAGGAATAATAAAAGTAAGAAAATTAGACAAGTATCTATCTGAAGTCAGAATTTTTTTCTTTCAGAAAGAAGATAAGAACAAGAGTCTCACCATGGTGGTGCCGGCGACAAGATCGGCGCGGGCGATCGACGGCGGTGAAGATGGGGCGGGGACGGGGCGTGACAGACTGCTAAATCTAGACAAATCTCGTTGAAAATGGAGCTCGGAGGTCGAGTTTTGAAAGAAGAAAGATTAACTAGTGTGGCTCGGGCATTTCATCGAACACCTCATGTGCAAAGGAGGTGAACTAGAGCACCCAAATGCCCTCCCCTCGCCGGCTTGACAAAACAGAGCACTCTGGAGTGCTCTGCCGCGGCGGTGGGTATATAGGCAAGCTATTTGTCTCGGTTCATGGCATGAACCGGGACTAAAGCCCGCCCTTCTGTCCCGGTTCAAGCCACGAATCGGGACCAATGGTTGTGGGCCAGGAGCGAGGACCATTGGTCCCGGTTCGTGGCTTGAACCGGGACAAATGGTTCCACATGAACCGGGACCGATGCCCATGAGGCCCCGGCCGGCCCCCTGGGCTCACGAACTGGGTCTAATAGCCCCCATGGGTCCCGGTTCTTGAAGAACCGGGACTAATGGGCTGGCCAGGCCCAAACATTAGCCCTGTTTTCTACTAGTGATGGAAGCTAGTGTCTTTCTCCCTCCCACAGACCGGACAACCATCCCGTGTAGAAATATGCATGTACTTTTTGCATTCATTCATAGCCAGCGCCCCCGAAGCAGCTTTCCAAGCCATGATTTTCATCTTGAGGGGAACATTTGCACTCCAAATCCGTTGCCAAATCGGTCTCCGGCCAGAGGTACTTCCACTCGATGAGCCACTCCCCATCGCATACTGAGTCTCTGTTGCAAGGTGATATGCACTCTGAACGGAGAATTGGCCACTCCGTTCCGGGAACCAGGCAATGAAATCCTGGCCATTCCATGTTTAAGTACGAATCTTCAATATCTCACGAACATCTAGTTCCCAAAAGTGCTCCCTCGGCCGTTGCACATTCCATGCCCCATGTTCATTCAAAAAGTCAGCCACCCAATTAAACCGGCAATTCCTCTTTGGTGTGACCGGTCTAAAATTATGCCCTCTCGGGATCCAAGAATCTCTCCATGTCTTGACTAAAGTACCATCTCCAATACGTCAAATAATACCCTTCTTTAGAAGTTCCAACCCATGAACAATACCTTTCCAGACTGCTGACGAAATCGAGGAAAAAACAGTGTCGAGTAAATTACCCAGTGGGTAGTATTTATCTCACAATAACCGGGCACACAGGCTATCCGGGTAGTCCAAAAGGCGCCACGCTTGCTTGGCCGCCAGCGCTTGGTTGAATGCCCGCATAGATTTGATATTAGATTGATACATTCTCAGTTACCAAGCTAAAAGCAGATTCTGCATCCAAATTCACATGAAAACAAAAAGGATGTGCCCATCAACTTCAAGTACGGAAAAAATGCACAAATAAGAATCTCAAGCTTCATGCTAAAAAAAGCATATTCATGATCGAAAAAGAAATTTGAATCATACATATAGAAATCTCCCCTCAGAACTATCACCGCTCAAAAGATCATTAATGCAATATGTGAAAAGTCAACTACAAAAATATGTATAAATTTTCATGCATTGAAACAATGTAAAAGAAGTTGTACGTAGATGAAGTATTCTACTCCATGAAGTAGAATATATCACTATATCTTTATTTCGGCCTAATTCATATTAAATAGAGAAATATCCACACACATTCTTTTGCGGCTGAGGGAGTCTCGAAAGTGTAATTCTAATATACTATATATCAAGCTCAAATGCACCTTCTTTAAAAAGCAAATTTCAATAAAATAGCGAAGGAATTCAAATTATTCTGAACCGTTCTCAGCAAACATTGCTTTGTTTCTTACCTACGTGCACGTTTTCCCATTATGGAACATTCGTCAAGTGATCCAAAATGCTTTTAAAAGTACTGTTTGTGGAGTTTCATTTTTGTGCCCATTATGAATTTTTTCCCAAGAAATATAATTTATTTCCACATATTCCCATTACAGAAAAATAAACATAATATGTTTTGAAGGCAGGTATGTAATCGAACTTCTTTAAATGTTCTACTATGTGTTATTGATCTCAGTAAATTTTAAGTTCAAACACTATAGTCTTGCATGGCAAAATTACAAAATATCCTACTATAGTGTATTCAATTTGTTGAACATATAGATTGTAATTGAAACTATTATTTATATCCCTTAAGATTGCGCTCCAATGTTTCATATTTACTATTTCTGACCAGCCTATAACACTGGTTTCCTTGTTCTCGGTAGCATCATGTGCATTCTACAAATGCATATTTTAACAATGTTGCACGTTTATACTTTTACAATGACTATAACTCTAAACTCTCTTGCAATGACACAAGAATAAACTGTATATATCATTGTGACACATTTGATTACTAAAGAATCATGATAAAATTACTACTTTCCGCGTTTCATAACAATTCATGAAAACATCTTATTATTGTCAAAAAATTCGTATCGAACAAGAATATATTAAGTATTCAGAAGTGCTAACCCGTGCAGAGACATGGGTTAATGACTATTTAGAGTTAATTGCACGTTGGTACCACACTTGGGGCAGCTGTAACGAATAAGTGTCACTTTCAAAAAAAATGCATCTCAGAACGGTCTAAACCGCATATAACCGTGTATTGATGGTGTATCTGACCATTGGGGCCCGCCTGTCAGAGGCTGACATGGCATGTTCTTTTGTGAAAAGTGCCCTTACTTTTTATTTAATAACGCATATATCCCTTGTTTGCCAAAAGGATCCTGCCAGGAAAACAACTATGAAAAATAAACGCGTGCGTGCCCGCCGGGATTCATAGTGCGCGCTCGCTGCCGCATCATTTGCTTCAAATAGCAGGCGTATACCTTTTTATACTTTGGGCCGTTTCGTGTCTTTTGTATATGTTTTTTTCCGGATTTCTTGTATCTTTTTTCATATCTTGGGTATTCTTCGGGTCATACACAGTGTGGTATCATATATTGAAAAAACTATACACATATATATACATCATATGTTAAAAATGTTCATATATATACGATGAACGTTTTTATAATACGAAAAAAGTTATTGTATATTTAAAAAATGTTCATCTTATATTTAAATAAGATCATTGTACATTAAAAAATACTCAATATATATACTAAACAATGTGATGAATAGGTTGATTTCCTGGGCTGGCGTATGCGGCGTCCGGCAGGATACAGTGGTCGACCACAGTACTCAAAAGGTGGTGCCACAGGAACTGGTTAACATCATGGATTTTGTAGAGGGCATACCTATAAAAATATTGTACATACATCTCTTAAGCCAGGCTTATTTTGATGCACATAATAAGATTTCCATAATCCACATTATTGACCAGAGTGTCTCCAAGACACCAAATAAGAATTCATTTTTTTTATTTGGAAGGATTGTGGACATAAATAACACACATAAACAACATGGTTCCTTGAATCCATCACAAATTTAGATTTACAAATTCAGAGCGGGTTTTTTTTCCGTTAGTGAGGCCGACATGTGAGTCACGTCCTTCATTATAATTGGTACAAAAAATATTGTAGACATGCATGCGATATATCAAGTCACCATATGGGTGCGCATATCCTAGTTGTGGAATTGCAATGAAACATCTACACCGACTTGGTTCGACTTGATGGAGGCGGTTAGTCTCGCAACATCAGTTAATTTAAAATATCGTCTCCTTCATAAAATTTCACCTTGCTCCTCCACATTAGTAGGTTTCCTTATCAAATTTTACCTTGTTCCTCCTCATTAGTACGCGCATACACTCATCCCTATAAATGCACACACGCACACCCTACACCTATGAGCACCTCCGAGAGACTGAGCCGGCATATCAGCTTGAGATTTTACGAAGTCACCGTAGGCGCCTCATAGTCGACGGGAACGTCTCCTCCCTCTGAATGCGTGTTGCCGGAAATCCAGGATAAATGCAAGCACCAGGATTTAAACCGTGGTGGGCTGTGCATACCACTGTCCACTTTGTAGCTTCGTAACAACACACAAAATTGAATAGTATACATAGGACCCTTTTTCAATATTGGCAACATTTTTTTAATTTACAGAGAAATTTTTAGTATGCACTATTTTGTGTAAATATACACTGAACATTGAACATTTTTTGATATACAATGATCTTATTTAAATATATGGTGAACTTTTTTGTATTATAAAAAGTTCGTCGTATATATATTGCATATATTTTAATATATGATGTGTATTTATGTGTATAATGTTTCACCCAAGATCTGGAAAAAGATGAAACAAATCCAGAAAAAAAACATGCACAAAAAAAGGAACAGCCCGAAGTATAAAAAGGCATACGCCTTCTATTTGAAGCAAACGATGCAATGGCACAGCGGAAGCGAGTGCGCACTCCGAACGGCCTGGATCGAGTTTTAATCTTGGCGGGTGTGCGCACGTTTATTTTTTGAAGTTTTGTTTTCTAGCAGGACCCTTATTGCGCATACAAGGGATATATGCGTGATTAAATAAAAAGTAATGGTGTTTTCCACAAAAGAATATGCCACGTCGGCCCCTAACAGGTGGGCCAACAGTTAGATACTATGTCAATACACTGTTATATGTGGTTTAGACCATTTTGTAATATAGTGCTCCAAACATGATACTGACATGCAAAAAAAAAATAGAAGTGGTACTAATTTGTTACAGCTGCCCCAAGGGTGGTACCTCCATGCAATTTACTCCAATCCCATAGTTAGATTCCTATTTGAAACTAAGGCTCCTCAGCAGTTTGTGATTTCTGGCAGACGGATCTCTCCCGTGATACGATTTGGGCCGTCGGATCTGCCCCTGGGATGAGCTGGACCGTTGGATAAAATTCAGAGTCGAAGCAATGAATAGTAGTTTTGTTTTCTCACCTCGGTATATTGGGAGAATTTCAGTGACCTGTTGGATCCGGTGCTCAAGTGCCCGGCCAGTCAACGGCTTGGGTGCGTAGATGCCCGGTGCGGGTGGCTCGCGGTCAAATTCGTGCCACCACGTGTAATTTTTGGATCCCGCTGAAGGCATCACTACTAGGAAAAGGGCTATAGGTAGATTCTTAGTAGTAGTGCGGGGTTAACAACACATGTTGCTAGTAGCAACAGCGTCGGTGCTGAGTCGGTGCTACAGGTATAGGTAGAACTTAACAGTAGCATTGGGCTCCCACACACAAGTTGCTGCTAAGTGGGCTCCGGAATGCCCCCACGGGCTGGCCACAGTAGCAGCGTGGGTGGCCAGACCGTGCTGCTGCTAAGTGGTGGCCGGACTGTGCTGATGCTAAGCCCGTTAGCAGTAGCGCGGTGCTGCCACCCCCGCTGCTACTATGGCTAGCCCGGGCCTAGCTCCCCGTCCCACTTAGCAGCAGCGTGGGTCAAGGCCACGCGCTACAACTAATAGGATTAGCAGTAGAACGGGCCCGTACCCCACGCTACTGCTAAGCAAGCCCTATCTTCTTTCCCCAAGGCCCGTTCCACTACCTCTCTACCTCACTCTCCCCTCACACTCTCTCGCTTGCTCCTCCATCGCCCGTCGTCGCCCCAAGGTATCTTCCTTCCTACCTCGTGCCTCCCTCCCTTTCTCCCTCCTCTGACCGTCCCCACCCTCCTCCCTCCTCTCGCCACCCTCCACCTTCTCCTCGTTGCCCGCCATCGTCCTCCCTCCCTCCCCCATCCCGGCCTCCTCCCTCTCTCCTCTCTCCCTCCCTCCTACCTCCCTCCTTCCTTTCTCCCTCGGCCATCTATGTTTTTTTGAATAAAATAGAACATATAGGTTATATGAACAAAATGTAGGCATTTTGACACTACTAGGGAAAAGCCTATACACAGAATCTTACCTGCAGCACGCTTCAAAATACCACGCTACTGCTACTTAGCAGCAGCGTGTGTCTGCCAAACGCGCTACTGACTTGGAAGTAGCAGTAGCGCGTCTGTGGCCTACAGCGCTACTGCTATAGTTGCCATGACCTTGGCCCCCCGCTAGCTATAGCAGTAGCGCTCTATACTGTAGAGCGCTACTGCTACATACGTTAGCTGTAGCGCTTTTTGTCAAACGCGCTACAACTATCCCTACCTTATCCCCACGGGAGGACCGGCCCTTCTCACTCTCCCACTCTCGCCCGCGTCAACCGTCGTCGTCCGTCGCCGCCGCCGCCGCCTTCGTTCGTCCGCCGCCGATGTACTCCCCTCCTTCCGTCCCTCCTCCATCCTCCTCGCACATCCTCCCCTCCGCCTGCGGCCGCCCCTCCCTCCTCCGCCACCGCCCTCCTCCCTCCGCCTGCAGCCTCCCCTCCTCCCTCCTCCGCCGGCAGCCCTCCTCCCACCGCCTTCGACCTCGCCGCCCCTAGCTACCTCTCCGTCGCCCCCCACCCCCTGCCACTAGTTAGTACTAG
>NC_041393.1:747417573-747425269 GCF_002162155.2 Triticum dicoccoides | reverse complement strand
CACCGCCCTCGACCTCGCCGCCCCTAGCTACCTCTCCGTCGCCCCCCACCCCCTGCCACTAGTTAGTACTAGATTTAGTAGTAGTAGATGTTAATTTAGGGTTAGCTAGTACTAGATGTTAATTTAGTAGTAGTAGATGTTAATTTAGCTTAGTTAGTACTAGATTTTTAGTAGTAGTAGTGGTAGTTGAACTACTTTAGTTGTAGTTGAACTAGTTTAGTAAGTAAATTAATAAACTAGTTGAACTAGTTGAATTAACAGAACTAATTTATTTTTAGAAAGAACTAGTTTTTTTCTATTTATAGTAAGTTTATATTTAGTAAGAACTAGTTGAATTAATAAAACTAGTTGAACATGTTCTGTTGCTAGTGATAACTTATATGGTTTCAGGTGACCTCCGTCGTCCCCGTCACCGACCCCCTCCGACATCCCCGCCGTCATCCCAGTCACCGACGTACCCCCTCCGACATCGAGGTGAGACCAGCCAAATATCCTTGTATATTTTGTGTTGTTGCTCAAATAGGATATGTGGTTGCCCAAGTGGCCGTTCATGTTCAGTTTACATCTCCGAGTGGCCTATGTTTTCTCGGAGTGTTGATTAATTTCCGTTCCGGCAAATTCCAGGCGCTCGATATGTCCTTTTTTAGCAAAGGTCATGCCGGATTTTGTCGTGAATTCTGACATGACTTGTGCTAGAATATGTACAAGTTTAATCTTTGAATTATGATTGTAGGAAATGTCGTACTCGGACGACGACGGTCTCCTGGTGGAGTGTAGCTGGTGCCACGACGATCGAGGTATGTGCGACAGGTTCGTTCGGCTGGACGACGATCGCCGCTTCAGCATTAAGCTCGAGGAGACCTGCGATGTTCATACGGTACGCAACGACGACAATAGTTTTTTTCTCCATTAAGCATGACTTCAACTATTTCAACGTCTAATTTTCATATTTTACAATTCGACTAGCTTATCCCATGCCATGCAAGACGCTATGTCTTGGAGAGGATGGGTTTTGAAGACCACGAAAATTTTGAAACAAAGAAAATACACCTAAGGACCCATCATGATATGGATTTTGAAGTAAATCTATACAATGCTCAGAGCGTAACCCATTTTGGTTGCCAAAATTGGGAAGCACTTTGCAAAATGTATGGTTTTGATGAGGGTATGATTATGACCATGGATCTTGGTGATCCTGACAGCGAGGAAGACAATATGGACATTTGGGTCCTTGTTGATACGCTGCCGATTGTACCGCTATGTGAGTTTCTCAAACATAGTTATTAACTAATTTATATTCTTTATTTCAAAATAGTTGATAGCTTATTTCCATTGACAGCTTATTTTGATTCTTCAAAGACTGTGCGGAAGATGGTAGATAAAACCCACTACACCGAAGGCACCCAATTAACATATAAGGAGAAAAATCATCTGATCGCATTTTATACTCTTCTTGAGAATTACAATGCCTATTATCGAACTCCTCCAAATTATGGTGAATACGTGCCACTAGTGCATGTGTTGAACAACGATAACTTCTCTGGAGATACCCTGGTAAGATTTTTTACTATTACGACATTCGTGCATTTTTTGCATACTTCTAAAACTAGTACATCATTGCTAACTACAAAGTTATTATTATGTTTTTCAACAGAAACTCCCGATGGATTGTGTGCCTCATCTGATGTCTCTGTATGGTCGCCTCTCAGTTCTGAACATACTGCCAGGTAAATCTAGGGAGCTCACCTGTGCATACCGGATTTCTAAAACCCGTGAACACCTGATCATCAGAGAATGGAAGAAATGTATGGACATTCGCAAGGAGGTTCTTGGAAGTAACATTCAGCGAAAGGCAAGAATGGGAGACAGGCTAATCTCCATTCTCCATAATGGAGAGTCAGGGGCTATCTTGTTTTTTGTTATTTTACCTTAGAATATGTAGTAGGTCTTAATCGAATGTAATAGGTCCTATGAGGTACAATATGTTTATTATGTGGTAATGAATTAGAGTTGATAATGATGATCTTGAGGAGGTGTTATGTGATGTCAATGATGAAAATGATGATATTGAGGAGGTGTTATATGACAATGATGTATTATGATGCTAAGTTGTTAATGATATGATGATGATGATGATATTATTATATCATTGGGTGAAAGAACCGCGGATTAGTTTCAAGTGGATGGACATCCACTTGAAACTAGTCCACGGTTCTTTCACCCCATGATGTAATAACTCATTATGATGTAAAAACAATCTCTAAATTCCTGTTGTATGAAAACTTGTGTAAAGGTGTATGAATACAACATGAAATAGAAAAGAAATAAAATACGAAATAGTAGTAGTAGCGCGGGTTAGGAGAAGCGCTACTACTAATTAACAGTAGCGATGTTCTAAAGAACCGCTGCTACTAAGTCAATTTAGCAGTAGCGTGGGTCAAGTCGCGCTATTGCTAAGCATTAGCTGTAGCGCCTTATCAGTAGCGCTTCTGCCCGCGCTACTGATAGGCCCAAAACCCGCGCTGCTGCTAGGCTTTTCCCTAGTAGTGTGAATAGAATAAAATAGAAAATATAGGTAGAATGGAGGTTTTATGAATAGAATAGATAGATAGAATTGTGTTGTAGAATGTAGGTAGCTACGTAGAATGGTCTTTTGAATAGAATAGAAAACTGGCGAATAGGTTTTTTGAATATAAAAAAGTTTTAGTAATAGAAAATGTTAGAAATGGAAATTTTTAGGTATAGAAAATTTTCAATTATAGAAATGTATTGGAATGCTATATGAGAAACTTTTAGGTATCAAATTTTTAGTAATTTTGTTTTTCAATATAGAAATGTATTGGACAATTTAATTATTTTTATGTCATTATCACTTTTTCATCAAAGAATGCTATATGAGATTTGACGATCTAAAATTTTCACTCGGTGGAATATGCAGGCGTTGTAGAGTCGCGTCTCCCTGGAGTGATCGTCGTCGGAGCTACCTCTACTTCTACACCCGAGTCGGTTAGCTAAAAGTCCACCTCTTCCTTCTCTACTCCTCGGTGTTCAATAGAGTAGAACTAGGGCATTAGTTATGCTTCTTAACCAAATGAAATGTTCGGGTTACAAGATATATTGAAATGCTTTTGTTAATATTGAACCATTGAAATGCAATCAACACTAGTTTGAATGCTCCTGTGCGAATGCTTAATTATGATAATTGATCCGGATAGAATTTCAAATTTAAACATCGTTGTATGTCTATGGACAGCTTTGGATCGCAGGGAAAATCCGAGTGGCCATGTTTTGCCAGAGTGTTGATTCATTTCCGTTTCGGCAAATTTCAGGCGCTCAATATGTCCTATACCTACTAATAAGCAAGGTGCGTTTGTCCGTTTTTTCCATCCGTTCACCATCGAAAAGGTTTTTCTTTTATTTGAGGTGGTACTAATTTTTTTTGCGTCCGTCTGTTAGAAAAGAATAATGGTTTGTATAGAATTTCGTATCTGGGCCACGCGCGCTCTGGCCCAGCAAAACCAGCCCACCTAATTTACTGCACATGTAGTGGGGAAAAAACTATTTGCCGAACCGCGCGTCATATATTCGGGGCTTCGCACGGGGCGCCCAAGACTGGGCCGGCCCATATTCTTTCTTTTTCTTCACTTATTCTTTTTCTTTTTCTTTCCTTTTTATTTATTATGATTGAACTTTATCTTATTTTTGATTTTTTTTTGTAAATATAAAATTTTCAAAATTTCAATTTTGGTTAAATTTCCAAAAAAAACTTTTCAGAAATTTAAAACAGGTAATTTTTTGAATTATTCTTTTGGTATTATATTTTTCTCACTCCAAAAGTTGTTCAAAATTCAAAAAATTGTAGTTTTTTTCAATTTTTCTTGAGATTTTCAAAAAACTGTTACATTTTAAAAAATGTCAAAATTTTACAAATATTCTTGTTTTACTAAAATGTTCATAAACTCATTATAATGTTCGTGTTTGAAAAACCCATTTTTTGAAATTGTTCTGAATGTTGAAAAGATGTCCCTATTTTATTTGAAAATCACCAATTCAAAAAATATTAGTTATTTTATAAAAGGTTCATGTTTTCCAAAAAGGTTTGTAAATTTCAAAAAATGTCCCTATTTCATATTATCTCTCACGTTGCAATGCACGTGCGTATGTGCTAGTATGTCTTATTTTTGCAAAGGTCATGCAGGATTTTTCTGTGATTTTTAGCATGACTTCTGCTAGAATATGTAGGAAATATCAAGTGCCCCGGATATTCTCATAGGTTTCTATTTACTAGCCATTTGAAGATTTGGATAGCGTATCAAGCATAGCTCACAGTTATTTTATTTGTGTGCAGCGAAGATCACCGACGTGCCGCTCGACGACACCTAGAAGATCACCGACATCCTATAGTCGTCTAGCGAGTAAATTAAGATGGACTATCTATTACTGTGATATGTGGAGTAGTGTTGTGTAGTACTAGCATCTATATGTGCTTGCCCAAGTGCTATGTTTTGCCGGAGTGTTGATTAATCTCATGGGTTGACTTTCAATCTGCAATGCTACTTGAGTGTCCACCATATACTGTCGAAATATGAGAGAGGAAAAATCCCGACTGTTGTCGTGGGGGTCGCTTCCTCTTCTTTCTCTCGTGATATACCTTGGTAATGCACGAGAGAAGGAGGGGAAGCGACCATCACCGACGATCGAAATAACTGTGAGGGAGTGTCCATCATATTTTAGTCAAAATATAACAGAGGAAGAATCCCGACAGTTATCGTGAGGGGAGCTTCTTCTTCATTCGAAGGTTCTAGACATTTTGGTGTAATGCACTTTCGAATGAATGGAGGAGCTTCCATCACCGACGGTCCCAAATGTCAGAGAGGAAGAATCCCAACTGTTGTCTTGGGGGTTGCTTCTCCTTCGTTCCCATGTGCTAGAAAATTTGATGTAATGCACTCGGGGATGAAGGGAGGAGCGACCATCACCGACTGTCGAATATATCAGAGAGGGAGTGCCCACCATATACACTACGTGAGATGAGAGTTTTCAAGGAAGACCTGATAGGCCGAAAGTCAACCGGTGATGAATAATAATCTCTATTGAAAAAGGTAGTGCCTAGGAGGCGCTTAGGCACGCCTAGGCGCTAGGCAATGGCCAAATGCCTCGCCTAGGGCATAAATGGAGGTCTAGGCAGGGCAAGCAAGAAATTGCCTACGCAAGCAAGAAATCATGCCACATACTACACTAGTATGCCAAACGGGTTATATTCCAATGGTAGTAGATGGTAATTAACTTGTTTATATGCCCTAAACTAATATCAACACTCATACAATAATCACAAATACACTACGAGTAAAAACTACATTACCGCCTAGGCCGCGCCTAGGGCGCTTAGGCACCGCCTAGGCACTAGGCGAAGGCTAACAGCCTCGCTTACACTTACCGCTTTTTCCAACCTTGATAATAATGATCTAATTTAGTTTTGGTAGTGCATATATTGAATTTCAGAAGTTTAATCTTTGAATTATGAACATAGGAAATGTCTGTGATGATAGGATCCCTGAGTTTGACTACTGTGGCGACGACCGGGGTCTATGCGACAGGCCTTACCTGGAAGACGGTCCACGCTTCACTATTAAGCTCGACGAGACCTTAGATGTTTGTACGGTACGCAACAACGACAAATCTTTTTTCGTAATTAAGCATGCCTTCTGCTTCTTCAACGTGTAATTCCGCTTTTTACAATTCGACTAGTGCATCCCCTGTCAAGTAAGGCGTTATGTCTTGGAGAAGCTGGATTTCGAAGATCATGAGAATATGGAGACAAAGAGAGTTTGCCTCAGGACCCATCATGGTTATGCTTTTGCCGTAAAGCTATAAAATGCGGAGACCTACTCCCATTATGGTTGCTCGAATTGGGAAGCACTATGCAAGGCGTATGGTTTTCAGGAGGGTATGCATGTCACCTTCGATCTTGATGATCCTGAAGATGACATCGACGAAGATAATATCAACATTTGGGTCGATGTTGATACGCTTCCACTTCTACCTCTTTGTGAGTTTCTCAAACGGTAAATTATACTATTTATTTCAAAATAGTTGACAGCTTATTTCCATTCTTCAAAAAATGTACGGAAAGTAGTAGACAAAACCTACTACAGTTATGGGTCTGAGCTAACTTGTGAGTAGATAAATCATTTTGTTTCATGGATTAATGATGTTTAGACTTTAAGGCGAGTCATCATATCCCTCCAAGTTATGGTCAATACCTGCCACTAATGCACGTGTTGAACTACGGTAACATCCATCAAGATATCGTGGTAAGATTTTTCCTATTATGTCAATAGTGCATTTTTTGCATATATTCTTCTTAAGCTAAACTACATTTTACTAAGTATGTTATTATGATGTTCTTCGACAGAAACTCCCAGCGGATTGTGTACCTCGTCTTATGCAAATGAAAGGTGACATGAACATTATAAGCTTATGGCCAAGTTGGCCTACTCTTCACCTCAGTGCATACATGATTCATCGAAGTGATGGCGTCCTCACAATCAAAGACTGGAGAAAAGTTCTGAATGATTTCAGAGAACTACTTGGGGGCAACATCAAGCGCAACCCACAAATGGGAGGCAAGTTCATCTGTATTCTCCATAATGGAGAATCAGGGGTTTACTTGTTTTATGATATTTTACCTTCGATGTGCTACATTGTGCTAGAATGATGAGCTAGTTCCTATATGACTATGATGATGAGTTGTTATCATGATGATGATGATGATGGGTTATGTGCTACATTGTGTTAAAATGATGAGTTAGTTCCTATATGACTATGACGATGAGTTGTTATCATGATGATGATGATGAGTTATGTGCTACATTGTGCTAGAATGATGAGCTAGTTCATATATGACTATGGTGATGAGTTGTTATGATGATGATGATGATGATGATGATGATGATGAGTTATGTGCTACATTGTGCTAAAATGATGAGCTAGTTCCTATATGACTATGATGATGAGTTGTTATCATGATGATGATGATGATGATAAGTTATGTGCTACATTGTGCTAGAATGATGAACTAGTTCCTATATGACTATAAGGATGAGTTGTTATGATGATGATGATGATGGTGATGATGATGAGTTATTATCATCATGATGAGTTATTATATCATTGGGTGGAAGAAACACGGACTAGATTCATGTGACCAAAAGGTGGATTAGTAGGAGCATCCTACTAATCCAACTTTTGGTCACATGAATCTAGTCTGTGTTTCTTCCACCCAATGATATAATAGCTCATCCTACTAATCCAACTTTTGGTCACATGAATCTAGTCTGTGTTTCTTCCACCCAATGATTTAATAGCTCATCATGAATAGTGTCGAAAATGGTCATAACTCATCATGACTATTGTATAAAACATGTAAAATACAAAGGAAATATGCAGCAAAAAAATTTAGCAGCAGCGCGGTTTCGTAAAACATGCTACTGCTACGTATATATAGCAGTAGAGCGGGCATACACGCACTACTGCTAAAGCTAGCTGTAGTGCCGTAGCAGTAGCGCGGCTCCCCGCACTACTGCTAGGCATTATACCCGCGCTTCTACTAGGCTTTTCCCTAGTAATGCATGTGGGTGGATCATTTCAGTGTGGAGAAAAGGAGGGCCACCGGTAGGGTGATAACCCAAGCCGC
>NC_041393.1:747362188-747417321 GCF_002162155.2 Triticum dicoccoides | reverse complement strand
CATCCGGTTCTCATCTCCGATCACCGAGCTCACCTCTGCAACTGCTCTCCCCTGTTCCTCTCGCGCCACCACACCCAGCTCCTGCCGTATACACGGCAAGCTCGAGGAACAAGGCTGACATTTGGGCACTGCCGTGGTCACGATGAGCATTCCCGGGAGCACGGAGGCCTCTGGTTCCGCTTCTCATCTGGTTGACACCTCGGCGCGTGGGACGACCTGCGTGTCGCCGCTATCACCATAGACGCAGAGCCAAAGGCAACAAACTTGTGTCGCCGTCACCGGGACGAGCAACAGGGCGAAAGGCGACAGAGAAAGTTGGAATAGTGACGATGCCGAACCTTGTCTCGTTCCTTCTTCATCTTCTCAAGCGAGATAGCCGTTGTTGTTTCTCCACCCACCAGCACTACCGACATCACTGGGGCGCTCTACCACGATGATATGGCTTTGGTGGTGGCTGCCATCATCAATTCCATGGCGATGGATGGCATCATGGTACTGCTGGAGAACAACACACTATGGCGACTACGCGTGCCCACGGCGCAGAACTGCTGCCTCTAGATGGTCTGGGCACACCACCAGTGAACGTCGAGGTGGGCATGCCAAAGCCCACCCTCGCCGCTCCACCAGCACCACAGAAGTGTCATGTACACGGATATGGACCGTGTCCGGCATGCTCGGCTAGCACACCACAGCCGTCACCCATTCCGATAGAGGAGGAAGAACGAGAGACCATCGTCGATGTACCTACCCGTGGCTACAGCCCTCCTCTGACGCGCCTTGCCAGCACTCAGGATGACGAGCTCGTCTTCATCCTGACTCAAACCGGCGCCGGACCAGACACACCATGGGCGCCATGGGACAAAGCACGATCACCCTCGCCGGAGGAAGCGGCACCTGACCAGCAGGACAAGGCAGTGCCACATGGGTGTTCGACTGCTCCCTGATAACCCACAAGTGTAGGGGATCGCAACAGCTTTCGAGGGTAAAGTATTCAACCCGAATTTATTGTTTCGACACAAGGGGAGCCAAAGAATATTCTTGAGTATTAGCAGTTGAGTTGTCAATTCAACCACACCTGGATAACTTAGTATCTGCAGCAAAGTGTTAGTAGCAAAAGTGGTATGATAATAAAGGTAACGGTAGCAAAAGTAAAGATAAATGTTTTTGGGTTTTTGTAGTAGTTGCAACAGTAGCAACGGAAAATTAAATAAGCGAAGAACAATATGTGAAAAGCTCGTAGGCAATGGATCAGTGATGGATAATTATGCCGGATGCGATTCCTCATGCAATAGTTATAACATAGGGTGATATAGAACTAGCTCCAATTCATCAATGTAATATAGGCATGTATTCCGTAAATAGTCATACGTGCTTATGGAAAAGAACTTGCATGACATCTTTTGTCCTACCCTTCCGTGGAAGCGGAGTCCTAGCGGAAACTAAGGGATATTAAGGCCTCCTTTTAATAGAGAACCGGAACAAAGCATTAGCACATAGTGAATACATGAACTCCTCAAACTACGGTCATCATCGAGAAGTATCCCGATTATTGTCACTTCGGGGTTGTCGGATCATAACACATAATAGGTGACTATAGACTTGAAATATAGGATCAAGAACACACATATACTCATGAAAACATAATAGGTTCAGATCTGAAATCATGGCACTAGGGCCCTAGTGACAAGCATTGAGCATAGCAAAGTCATAGCAACATCAATCTCAGAACACAGTGGATACTAGGGATCAAACCCTAACAAAACTAACTTGATTACATGGTAAATCTCATCCAACCCATCACCGTCCAGCAAGCCTACGATGGAATTACTCACGCATGGCGGTGAGCATCATCAAATTGGTGATGGAGGATGGTTGATCATGACGACAGCGACAAATCCCCCTCTCAGGAGCCCCGAACGGACTCCAGATCAGCCCTCCCAAGAGAGATTAGGTTTTGGCGTCGGATCCGTGTCGTAAAACGCGATGAAACTTTCTCCCTGATTTTTTTCTCCCCGGATGTCAATATATGGAGTTGGAGTTGAGGTCGGTGGAGGTCCAGGGGGCCCACGAGATAGGGGGCGCGCCCCCTGTCTCATGGACCGGCCCTGGGGCCCCTGGTATATTTCTTTCGCCCAGAAATTCTTATTAATTCCAAAAAGTGCCTCCATGGATGTTCAGGACATTCCGAGAACTTTCTTTTCTACACATAAAACAACATCATGGCAGTTCTGCTGAAAACAGCGTCAGTCCGGGTTAGTTTCATTCAAATCATGCAAGTTAGAGTCCAAAACAAGGGCAAAAGTGTTTGGAAAAGTAGATACGTTGGAGACGTATCAACTCCCCAAGCTTAAACCTTTGGTTGTCCTCAAGCAATTCAGTTGATAAACTGAAAGTGATAAAGAAAAACTTTTACAAACTCTGTTTGCTCTTGTTGTTGTAACATGAAAAGCCAGCATTCAAGTTTCAGCAAATATTAAGAACTAACCATACTCACAATAACACTTAGGTCTCACAATTACTCATATCAATAACATAATCAGCTAGCGAGCCATAATAATAAAAATCGGATGACAACACTTTCTCAAAATAATCATAACATGATATAACAAAATTGTATCTCGCTAGCCCTTTCTGAGACCGCAAAAGATAAATGCAGAGCACCTTTAAAGATCAAGGACTGACTAAACATTGTAATTCATTGTAAAAGAGATCCAGTCAAGTCATACCCAATATAAACCAATAGTAATGAATGCAAATGACAGTGTGCTCTCCAGTGGGTGCTTTTTAATAAGAAGGGTGATGACTCAACATAAAAGTAAATAGATAGGCCTTTCGCAGAGGGAAGCCGGGATTTGTAGAGGTGCCAGAGCTCGACTTTAAAATAGAGATTGAATAACATTTTGAGCGGCATACTTCCACTATCAACGCAACAACTATGAGATGGCTCTATCTTCCATACTAAATGCATTATAGGCAGTTCCCAAACAGAATGGTAAAGGTTTATACTCCCCCAACCACCAACAAGCATCAATCCATGGCTTGCTCGAAACAACGAGTGCCTCCAACATACAACAGCCCTGGGGGAGTTTTGTTTAATTATTTTGATTTGCTTTGATCTTTTTGGATCATGGGACTGGGCATCCCGGTTACTGGCCCTTTCTCGTGAATGAGGAGCGGAGTCCACTCCTCTTAACAATAACCCACCTAGCATGGAAGGTATAGGCAGCCCTAGTTGTAACAAGTGGTGATGCATCCCGATTACCGGGCCTTTCTCATGGGCTTGCATCAAAAGGAAAGATCTCAAGTAGCCTATGTGTGGATGACATCAAGTGGTGATGGTCATCGGGTTCGAGGAGTCCAAGTGCAAGATGAGAAGCCTGAGGTTATATGCTTTGAAGCTTGCGGTCCACATCATGATAATGCTCATGTGAAGATGGGCTTAAGTTAAGGCTTCCCTCATTGCAATATGAGGAATCAATTCAAGCATCTTCACCAAGTGGTTGTGGACAAGAAAGGGATTCCAACTTGAGACAAGCATTGGAGTCATCACCAAGCTCAAGTTGAATATGCAAGGCAAAGGTATACCTTAGCTAGGTTTTCCTAGTTTTGTCGGTCTCATGGTGCTTGGAGGGAGACCGGATTATAGGTTTGATAGCCGTACTGTCAAGAGGGACTCTCGGGCAAGTAGCTTGATCATGTCGCATGTAGAGAGCTCAAACCTTTGCATTACTTGCATCATTATTTATTGTTTATCTTGGGTGGTACTCTATGTGAGGACCTTGATCTTTCCCATAGCTTCAAAAGGAGCCCAAGATCATCGAATTCGGAGTCCGTATGCCAAAGTTATCACTGTTTTAGTGGGCTGCTGCAGGCTGTTTTGGGTACCCCGTAGACACGGGGTTTTTGACCCCCGTGGGAACGGGGCCCCGTGCACACGGGCTTGTACCGTGCGCACGGGACCCCGTGGGCACGGGGTCTAAACCCCCGTGGGCACGGGGTGTCCAGGAAGTGTCCGTTGGAGCGCCAACGGCTAGTTTTGGAAGTTGGCTATAAAAGAGCCCTTCCTCCCCACTGGTTTGGGGGTTGTTCATTCACATTCTAAACATCATTTTGAGCCTCTTACCACCTCTCCCAAATCCTATCTCCCTTCTAAGTGAAGGGGGATTTGTGGATGGATCTTGGAGTCATTTGTTGATTTCCTCCATTGCATCCCCTCTCTTCAATCTCCCACTTTCTTGAGTTGCATCTTGTGAGATTGAGAGAGTGAGTGGAGCATTTGTTGCTTGACCTTGCATTGCATTTGTTGCATTGGTTTGAGCTCCCCGGATCGATTTGTTCGTGTGAGAGCCCGTGAGTTTATTACTCTTGGAGGCTTCGCCTCCTAGACGGTTTGGTGATATATTGAGAAGATTGGGAAGAGGCCTATGTGGCCAAGGTTTCCCCGGAAGCTTCCTTTTGTGGTGTGCTCCGAGGAAGGGTGTTCAAGTGGCCTAGGTGGTCAAGTTCCTCCGGAAGCTTCCGTGGTTGTGGTGTGCTCTGGAGAGGTTTGTAAAGGTGTGGTGGTCGCCTTCAAGACCAACCCCGAGTGAACCGAGGCTCATCCGTTGGGGGTGACTCGAAACGGAGAATACGGTGAATCACTTGGTGACGCCCCAGAGCTTTGGCTTCGGCACCGCTCTAACGAAGATTAGCACTCTCACGAGTGTGAACTTCGGGATAAATCCGCATCCCCGACTCACTTGTGGTTATATCATACCCACACCCTTTACTTTCCGCAATTCATACTTGCCCATATTGATATATCTTGTGATAGTTGAATTGCTTTGTTGTTCCTTCATTTCCATATCTTGTGATATAGTTTGTGCTTGCTAGTTTGCTTAATTGCCTATCTTGTTTAGCATAGGTTGTTGGTGCATTTAGTTGAACCTAGTATATTTAGGATTTGTGCTTGAAAAGTATCCGTTAGTTTAATTCCGCATTAGGATAAAGCCAAATCCGTAAAAGTTTTAAAACTCCTATTCACCCCCCCTCTAGTCGTCATCTAGATCATTTCAATTGGTATCAGAGCTTTGGTTTCTCCTTTGTAGGCTTCACCGCCTAGAGATTAAAGATGTTGACTAGTGGTATAGTGCATGATGACACTTTTTGTTTTAGTGGCACAAACTATCACTTGTGGAAAATTCGCATGCTTTGTCATTTTTGGACCATGGGTCCATGTTTTATGCGAATTGTTCTTGTAGGGGCTTCTCCGTGGAAGGACGACCTTTTTCCAACTAGTGAGGAAAATGATGATATGCTTTGTGGATATAGTGCTAAGAATGCCATAATCCGGTTTATATCCCTCGAAGTATTTGAGTCTATCATGACTTGTGTGACGGCTCATGATATGTGGACCAAACTTGAGGAAATATATGGTGGGTCAAATCTTGTTGATATTCATCATATTTCGGAGGTGTTAATTGAGGAGGTCTCCACATCTTCAAATCATGAAGATCTCCATATTGCTTCTTCCTCCGTGTACTTGGACATTTCAACTTCTTCCACCTCACCATCATTTGGCATGTCCCAAGGTAATGACATGGTGAGTGAAAATATCATTTGTGATGATTGTGATGATGTGCTCAACATTGATGATCTTACATGTATACATGGTAGTGTTGTAGATTCTATGGACTTGAGCATATCTAGCAAAAATGACTTACATTCTTGTGTTGATAGTCCATGCATATCATTTGGAGATTCCTTGAATACCTTTTGTGATGATATCCTTGATACTCCTTGTTTCCATGATTTATGTCCTTCTATTTCCTCTAGTTGTTGTTTGACTAACCATGTAGAGGAAACAAGAGAAAATAGTGCACACATCATTAATGAGGAAATTGCTAGAGGAGCAAAGAAGGACATCACCTTGTTGGAGAGGAAACGCTATGAGTGTCAAGAGGATGGACATGGATATCCTACTCTTGATGATAAAGAAACTCCCTCTCCAAAAGAATCATCATCAACCTCCGATGTTCACATGTGCCTCATGGCAAGAGGTAATACTGAGGTATCATCTACTCTTTGTAATGATATTGATGAGAGTAATGATGAACGTGATAGGGATATGAGTCAAGAAATATATGAAATTGGTAATTCTCTTTGTGGGGTAAATAAGAACACTTATGAGATGTTTAAAGATCTTATCACTCATTTTGGAAAGTGTAATGATTTACTTCACGAAGAGCAAGAACAAAATGAAAAACTCTATTGTAACCTTCTTGATGCTCTAGAAACTCTTAGAGACTTAGAGTCTTCTAAAGAAGAGATTGAAGATGCTCATGATCAACTTAAAGAGGATTTTGAGCACCTTGACCTTGTCTACAAGAATGTCAAAGGAGAGCTCACCAAACTCTCTAAGTCTTATGAGGAACTTCAAGCTACTCATGTGAAGTCTCTAGTTTCTTATAGCTCCTCTCATATTGTCAATGATGCTTGTGCTACTAACTCTACTTCTTGTGAAGCATCTATCTTAAAGGAGAATGTTGAGCTGAGGGCTCAACTTGCTTTGCTAACTAGCAATTATGGAAGATTAGAAGAAAGTCATGAAAAGCTCTCGGGCTCTCATGATGACCTTCTAATCTCCCATGAAAGGCTAAAGTTAGCTCATGAGGATATTTTTACTAAGGTAACATCGTGTGAGCCTCATGTGGACATTAGCACTAATTCTACTCAAAATGCTTTATTGACATGTGCTAGTCCTAGTGATTCATCTAGACATATTATTGCTAATTTTTGTGATGAATTGCTCTCCTTGCCTTGCTGCTCTAACAATGAAGCTTCTACTTCCTCTAGTACTTTTGTTGATACTAACCTTGTAGAGGAAAACAAAGAGCTCAAGGCCCAAGTCACTATTTTAAAGAAAGACTTGGAAATTTTTCATGAAGGAGATACCTCTCTCAATGCTATCTTGAGTGTTCAAAAATCCCCTCATGACAAGGGCGGACTTGGTTTCATCTCCAACAATAAGAAGTCCAAGAGAAAGAAGAAGGGACAAGATCAAGTCAAGAATCTGGCCAACATTACATGCTTCAAGTGCAAGAATATTGGACACCATGTGAGATCTTGTCCATTGAAGAAGAAGGCTTCAAATGTTAAGCATCAAGGGAAGTGTCCTCAAGTTCAATCTCAAGGTCAACCTCATGTTGAAGAAAGGCCACTACCAATGATGAACAAAGATAATGCTCCCCAAGTTGATGAAAAAAAGAAGAAGAGAAGGGGGAGCACATGTTGCTATATTTGTCGTGAGAAGGGACACATATCCTCATCTTGTCCCAACAGTAACATCCCTAAGCCTCCTCTCGTCAATGATCATTATTCGCTTAGGAAGGATGTTGTTGGCAATTAGTTTGCCAAGTTTGTTAGTGCCCAAAGTGGTTTGGAAATGGAAAAGACCATTTGGGTTGCCAAGCCTATTGTGACTAACTTCTTAGGACCCAACTTGGTTGGGGACCATCAAGCTCAAACTTGATCAATAGGTGTGTGGAGGACCTTGGAGATTTTGCTAGTCCATGAAGAAAACAATATTCATCATTTATTTGTTCGAGCCAAGTCATGTGGTTTATCTTCATATTATCTATCCAATGTTCCTCCTTGCGGTAACTTGTATTTTTATTGCTTACATTGAAAGTTCTCGCCCCTTGCATGCTTAGGTTTTGTATCTAGCATGTGCATTTATATGTTGTGTTTTCTAGTATGCTTGATTTGTGTTATCTAGCATGTGTAGGTTGCATTGCACATCATATAGTGGTGCTTGTTGTTTTGAGCCTTTATTGTATCTTGTTTGGCTCTTGCGAGATATTAGTGGATCATCACATTATGGGGGAGTGCTATGTTTTGTGCACATCACAAACCCAAAATGTGAATATGAGAAATACCACATAGTATTGATGCTCAATATTATCTAGTCACTATGTGGTATGTCAAGCTCATTTGAAATTCAGATTCTCAGAGTATCCATTAGTTATCTCTTTTAGGTGGTTATTTGCCTCTGTTGTATGCCTGCCGTGGTATCCAGTAAGTTGCACCAGAAAAGTTCTGGATACCCCAAGCGCACGGGGTCTTTTGACCCCCCGTGCGCATGGGGTGTTGCGTAACTCTATGGGTACCCCGTGCGCACGGGGTCTTTTGACCCCCGTGCGCACAGGGTACTGTGTAACTCCCTGGATACCCCGTGTGCACGGGGTCTTTTGACCCCCGTGCGCACGGGGTGGTTGTTGATTATGATCTTGTGCTTCTTCGGATTCTACCACCGAGTGTTAATTCCAAATACCAATTGGTATTTCTTCTTGTGGTAGAATTTTATGATCATCTTGTTCTCGGCTTGTGCTTCAACTTGCCTTATCTCAGTCCTTGTACTATCTATTATCTACTTGAGTGAGATAAGCCTTTGAGCATGTGTGTAATGTATATCCTATATGCTCTTTGGTTTTTTCTTAGTTCATATGTTGTACTTTTCTTGCTGTCCTGTGTGGATTCGTCTCTTTGATATAATTTGGACAACTTGAATGCTTTATGTTATTTTTGGAGTGTTCTTTTTTTAAGTGTTCTCTTGTCCAAATTGTATCTCTTTGGTTCTTGGTAGGCATGTGCATGCATATTTATTTATATACTTTTTCATGCCTTGATAGCTCTACTTGACCCTCTCTATAGGGTAAACTCCATCAAATCATTACTGATTAAAAGTGTGCATGAACTTCAAGTTCATATCCTTTTGCACATATTTAATATGGAGTTTTCCCTATGTATTATGGTTGGACTAACTACTTTGGACCCAATAATTTTGGGGACCAAATTGTACCTTAATGTGTTTTAGGTACGTTGGAGAAGCATTGGATGCTTGTCTTATTCATGAGGAAGGTGGAGACACCATGGAAAATGATTAGAGCTAAGCTTGGTTGATTCATTGATTTGAGAGAGAAGATAAATGAAAACCCGGTTCGGTTGTAAGTGTTTCATTCTCACCATGTAAACCCAGTTATACAAAATTTGGGTCTTTTTGTTGGATATGCATCAAACTCCCACACTTACTATATTCTCAATAAATCCACGGGATGTATTGAGGAAATGGTGAATGTGGAGTGTGATGAGAGTAACAGCTTCCATGCAGAGCAATTTGTTTCAAGTGTTGTAGGTGATGAGGCTCCTTCCCAAGCTACAAGTACAATGGGATTGGTCATATTCTTCCATAAGAAACACCCCTTGTCCATGTAGAAGAAGAAGGAGTAAGAGCCCCTCTTGTGGATCCACCACAAGGGAAGTCATCACCCCCAACATAAGAACAAGATGCTATGGGCGATCATGTACCTATCCAAGAACAAGATCAAGTCCCTCATGTTCTCTTACTAGATCAAGGGCCCCTTGAACCAATGCTCTCTCTCTCGGTAACAAGTACTTACTTCATGCATTTATTTAAATTAGAGTCAACATTGTGTATGTTGCATCATAGCATGATTAGTACTTGTTGAGTGAGTGCTTGTATGTTTTGCATATATGTTTGCACTCATGAGTTATTGGATATATTTTGGACCCATGCTTAGCATGATTATCATATTGGATATCTCGATTATCCCTTGTCCAAAATATGTTCTTTGGATCCTTTGAATGTTTGATTCTCTTGTTATATCATTTTGGTGCATTCTATGGATCCTCAATATAGTGTGAATTTCTTCATTTGTTCGTAACTGAATATGTGCATTTGATTCCACTCACAATATGAGAAATGCACAAATTAAGGAGGAACTCATACTATATTGGTCGTCTAGATTTTTCTTCCATTTCGGCACTTGTTGCCAATGGGGGAGAAGTTAAGAGGGTTTAGGTGAAGTAGGTTGGTTCCTGTCATTCATGCTTATCTACTTTTGTTGTGCTTGCTCATTGCATGGATGTGTATATAAAGGAAACTCCACCAAGTTATTTCCTGTGCATATATTGTGGGGGAGTTTGCTCTATATATTGTGGTTCTACTAGCATCAAATCACTACTAGGGAAAAGGCTAGCAGCAGCGCGGGTTTTCAGGCTAGCAGCAGCGCGGGTGGCCGCGCTACTAATAAGGCGCTACAGCTAACTCATAGTAGTAGCGTGGCCCCATCCCGCGCTACTACTGTTGAACGATATCAGCAGCGCTTTTTGGGAACGCGCTACTATTAACTAGCTGTAGCGATTTCTTCATCCCACGCTACTGCTATATCTTTCATAATTTTCCCACTGCCCCATTCCCTTTCAGTTCTCCTTTCACTTTCAGTTCTCCTTTCAGATGCTAGATACTAGGTACTACTAGTAGATATCAAATTCATAAACCATTACTAGGTACGGTAGTACTCCCTTCGTTCCAAATTACTCGTCGTAGTTTTAGTTCAAACCACGACGAGTAATTTGGAACGAAGGGAGTACTAAGATAACAATTTCATGCATAGACAACATGCATCCTCAAGCAGTACATGGTCATATCAACGGCCATCATCATATGTAGTTCTAGATGATATCGACGACGATCATCATATGTAGTTCTAGATGATATAGCCACACACACATATGTAGTTCTAGCTAGATGATATAGCCACACACACACATGTAGTTCTAGATGATATAGCCACACACACATATGTAGTTCTAGATGATATCAAAGACAATCATCATCCTCAAGCCTGGGCGGTTGGTGTTCCTGATAGTAATTAGGATGGGATGTCCAACACGAAGATTCTTGCCATCGAGGAATTTCTTCCAGCCAACCGAGCTTAAGTGTGTGCGACCATCCGTGTCCACGCGGTAAGTACAGGTTGTGACGGAGCCCCTTGCAGTAAGGCGTAGTCCAGCTGAGCCTTCTTCATCAGGCTCGATACCATAACTCACAGATATGCTCTTTGCCAATTTTTGAATAAGAAAAACATATCAATTAATAAGCATGTGATCGAACTCTACACTAAAACATATATATCATCGACTAGATTCCACACAACATACCATATCATTGGACTGTACACTAAGTAATTCACACTATTAATTTGCATTTGTAAGTATAACATACCATATCATATCGATCAACCATGGTATTTGTCAAGCGGGTCACGAATGGCACCCCGACAAAGTCAGCACATGGCGGAATTATGTCCCACAGGTTGGACACCTCCTCCTCACTCAGCCTTGTTCTTTGAGCTACGATGGCTTCATGAAGTGGGTCCTCATCATCTTCATCGAGTGGGTCCTCATTATCTTCATCATCTTCATCATCTTCGTCATCTTCATCATCTTCCACCAGGTTGAGATAAATGACAGCTAGCTTGGGTCTTTCTACTCGGAAGTTGAAGCTGATCAACTCACCACCAGTAAGATGCATGCGAGCGACGAAACGGGCCCATCCATCTCCTCCAATCTGCAACATATTGCGTCCTTTCTCGACCTCCATAGTGTACGGCCCCCCAGGAGCCTCAAATGTCACAGTGTCTCCTGTCAGCTTGTTGAATTTCAACCTCACATTGCATGGGACGATCTGTGTAAACTAAGCAAAATGACACAATGCAGTAATGCTAACACTAAAAATAAAATAGTTATTACATTTCATCTAATTTCTTACCGCCGCATGACGAAAACTCGGCTCGAAGTAGATGCCGAACAGCTTGCCAGTTGCAAGGCTGCTGGCGCATCTTGACTTGCACAGTTGACATAGTGGTGGTGGTGGTGGCGCCATTCTTCCTAAAGCAATATGAGCAAAGGATTACTAAATCAACTAAATCAAAATGTTCCTAAGTCAACTAAATCAACTAGCCTACTAAATCAACTAAATCAAAATGTTCTAAGTCAACTAAATCAACTAACCTACTAAGTCAACTAAATCAAAATATTCTAAGGCAACTAAATAAACTAGCCTACTAAATCAACTAAATCAAAATGTTCTAAGTCAACTAAATTAATTAAATGAATTAGCCTACTAAATCAACTAAATCAAAATGTTCTAAGTCAACTAAATCAACTAGCCTACTAAATCAACTAAATCAAAATGTTCTAAGTCAACTAAATGAACTAGCCTACTAAGTCAACTAAATTATATAAACTAAATCAAAATGTTGCATATGAGCAGGAGGGAGAAGGAGGCGACTCGAGGAGGAAGAAGAGAGTAGGATGGAGGAGGAAGGCGGAGCGAGGTGGGGCCGGCCGGCGCGGCCAGTTGAGGGAGGACGGAGGAGGAAGGCGGAGCGAGGAGGGGCCGGCCAGCGGAGAGTGGAGATGGAGGACGGAGGAGGAGGCCGGTACCGAGTCCAGCAAGGAGGAGGAGGTGACGGCGCGCGGCGCAGACAGAGGAGGGGCGACGGGGGCGCGCGGCGCAGATTTTGAGTGGATGTGTGTGAGTGGATCCGAAGGGAGGAGATCAGGGAGATGGATGGCTTAGCAGTAGCGCTCTTCCGCAAAACACGCTACTGCTAAGCTATCTAGCAGCAGCGCTTTTCACAGTAAAGTGCTACTGCTATATGTCAGCATGCAAAAATACACATTGATCATCAACGATCTTTTTGTGTACAATCTGATTTGACAATATGAGTCCTCACCGGTTTAGGAACAGGTGAAGACTCATATTGCAGCCACAAATTCTACACATAGAGTTCAATGAAGATCAAGTGCTTGTCAAAGTGTGAGAAGTAACATATTTAAGGTGGTAGAAACTCTCTTCACAGAGCGAGGTGGGACTAAATTTTTGTAGGAAACTTAGCAGTAGCGCTTGTCAGGGAAATGCGCTGCTACTATGCTACGTAGCAGTAGCGCGCGTCGTTTAAACGCGTTGCTGCTATAACTAGCCTCGCGGCGGCCTCGTAGGAATTATAGCAGCAGCGCGTCTTTGGGTGGATGCGCTACTGCTATATTTGTCTCAGCAGCGATTTTCAGCGGTCCGCGCTACTGCTAGTTAGTAGCAGCGAGTTATTTTGAAGCGCGCTGCTGATAAGATTCTGTGTATAGGCTTTTCCCTAGTAGTGAATTCTTGTGTAGTATTTCGACGCTAGTACAACTGGTTTTGATAACATCAACTATCTTTGTGATGTTAGAAGCTATCAAAACCACCTCAAGTATACAATTTATTCTCGGATAGATTGCATACTTGTTTTAAATTCATTATATAAACCCTCTTGTTGTGATTGTCATCAATTACCAAAATGGGGGCGATTGAAAGGGCATGTAGCCCCTAAGTGTGGTTTTGGTAATTAAATGACAATCTCTATGGACTAATGTTTTCAGTGAGATATATTTGAAGGTTTTGTCCATAGATAGTGCCTCAAGGATATTGGACGGAATCAAGGATGAAGTCCATATATATGAAGATAGTGCCTCAAGGATATTGGACGGAATCAAGGATGAAGTCCTTATATATATGAAGACAGTGCCTCAAGGATATTGGACGGAATCAAGGATGAAGTCCATATATATGAAGATATATTTGCCCTATGCTTTGGTATTAAATGACAATTCCTATGGAGCATCAAGTGCATTGAATCTTATATGAAGATATGTTCCATAGTGATGCTTGAAGTGCATTGGGTTGTTTTGTGAAGTCTGCCATCAAAGCATCCGAAGAAGTCCTCGTGGTATCCTTCTCTGGTTACCCCGTGGACACGGGCTTGTACCGTGCGCACGGGGTCGAGTGTCAACTCTCCGGATACCCCGTGCTCACGGGGCCTAGGTGTTGGCTCTCGAGATCCCATATCCAGTGAGGTTTCAAGTTGGTCTTCGGGTACTTCTATTGAAGCCATCAACATTGGTTTCAATGCCTAATCTAATTATGTTCATGATGGAGTGCATTGGAGGATCTCAAAGATTGATATATTTGGGCTTCCGAGGATCAAGGCTTGAGAGAGTAATCAAAGAGAAGAATTCAAGTTATGGTTTCAAGACAAGATCATGGTGAGCTCATGTGTTGGGTTTAGGTTGATCAAGTCTTGAAGCAAACAACTAGAGTGAAGAATTCATTGTGCCTCTCAAGATATTATGATGGAGGGCTTTTATGGATCAAGGGCTTGAGAGAATAATCAAAGAGAAGAATTCAAGTTATGGTCTCAAGACAAGATCATGGTGAGCTCATGTGTTGGGTTTCGGTTGATCAAGTATTGATGCAAGCAACTAGAGTGACAAATTCATTATGCCTCTCAAGAGATTGTGATGGAGTTTTAGAAGGGCAAGTGGTGACCAAGATGATATTCATAGTGGAACTTGATATGGTCATGGAAGAGTCTTTGGTGATATAGTCTTGAAGCAATGAAGGGAAATGAAGAGTTCATTGTGGCTTTCAAGAAACCAAGATGGAGCTTCGAGTAAAGATGTTGGTTGACCAAGATGAAGCTCGAAGATTATATCTAAGTGGTCAACTCTCAAAGCACAAACATTGTACCACATGAGATCAAGTGATCTAGTGGTATGCTAAGTAATTGTGAATTGTGCTTTGTTACCTAACCCATGCTATGTGTTTGGTATGTCTATGTGGGTTAGGTGTTTCTCATGGGCTTGCATCAAAAGGAAAGATCTCAAGTAGCCTATGTGTGGATGACATCAAGTGGTGATGGTCATCGGGTTCGAGGAGTCCAAGTGCAAGTTGAGAAGCCAGAGGTTATATGCTTTGAAGCTTGCGGTCCACATCATGATAATGCTCATGTGAAGATGGGCTTAAGTTAAGGCTTCCCTCATTGCAATATGAGGAATCAATTCAAACATCTTCACCAAGTGGTTGTGGACAAGAAAGGGATTCCAACTTGAGAAAAGCATTGGAGTCATCACCAAGCTCAAGTTGAATATGCAAGGCAAAGGTATACCTTATCTAGGTTTTCCTAGTTTTTTCGGTCTCATGGTGCTTGGAGGGAGACCGGATTATAGGTTTGATAGCCGTACTATCAAGAGGGACTCTCGGGCAAGTAGCTTGATCATGTCGCATGTAGAGAGCTCAAACCTTTGCATTACTTGCATCATTATTTATTGTTTATCTTGGGTGGTTCTCTATGTGAGGACCTTGGGCTTTTCCATAGCTTCAAAACGAGCCCAAGATCATCGAATTCGGAGTCCGTATGCCAAAGTTATCACTGTTTTAGTGGGCTGCTGCAGGCTGTTCTGGGTACCCCGTGGACACGGGGTTTTTGACCCCCGTGGGCACAGGGCCCCGTGCACACGGGCTTGTACAGTGCGCACGGGACCCCGTGGGCACGGGGTCTAAACCCCCGTGGGCACGGGGTGTCCAGGAAGTGTCCGTTGGAACCCCAACGGCTAGTTTTGGAAGTTCGCTATAAAAGAGCCCGTCCTCCCCACTGGTTTGGGGGTTGTTCATTCACATTCTAAACATCATTTTGAGCCTCTTACCACCTCTCCCAAACCCCTATCTCCCTTCTAAGTGAAGGGGGATTTGTGGATGGATCTTGGAGTCATTTGTTGATTTCCTCCATTGCATCCCCTCTCTTCAATCTCCCACTTTCTTGAGTTGCATCTTGTGAGATTGAGAGAGTGAGTTGAGCATTTGTTGCTTGACCTTGCATTGCATTTGTTGCATTGGTTTGAGCTCCCCGCATCGATTTGTTCGTGTGAGAGCCCGTGAGTTTATTACTCTTGGAGGCTTCGCCTCCTAGACGGTTTGGTGATATATTGAGAAGATTGTGAAGAGGCCTATGTGGCCAGGGTTTCCCCGGAAGCTTCCTTTTGTGGTGTGCTCCGAGGAAGGGTGTTCAAGTGGCCTAGGTGGTCAAGTTCCTCCGGAAGCTTCCGTGGTTGTGGTGTGCTCCGGAGAGGTTTTTAAAGGTGTGGTGGTCGCCTTCAAGACCAACCCCGAGTGAACCGAGGCTCATCCGTTGGGGGTGACTCGAAAGGGAGAATACGGTGAGTCACTTGGTGACGCCCCGGAGCTTTGGCTTTCTCACCGCTCTAACGGAGATTAGCACTCTCACGAGTTTGAACTTCGGGATAAATCCGCGTCCCCGACTCACTTGTGGTTATCTCATACCCACACCCTTTACTTTCCGCAATTCATACTTGCCCATATTGATATATCTTGTGATAGTTGAATTGCTTTGTTGTTCCTTCATTTCCATATCTTGTGATATAGTTTGTGATTGCTAGTTTGCTTAATTGCCTATCTTGTTTAGCATAGGTTGTTGGTGCACTTAGTTGAGCCTAGCATATTTAGGATTTGTGCTTGAAAAGTATCCGTTAGTTTAATTCCGCATTAGGATAAAGCCAAATCCGTAAAAGTTTTAAAACTCCTATTCACCCCCCCTCTAGTCGTCATCTAGATCATTTCACAAGGTAAACCATAATAACTCATAACTAATCAAGCATGGCACAAGCAACTATAATCTCTAAATGTCATTGCAAATATGTTTACTTCATAATAGCTGACCCAGAAATGATGAACTCATCATATTTACAAAAACAAGAGAGGTCGAGTTCATACCAGCTTTTCTCATCTCAATAAGTCCATCATATATCGTCATTATTGCCTTTCACTTGCACGACCGAACAATGTGTATAATAATAAGAGTGCAAGTGCATTGGACTAAGCTGGAATCTCCAAGCATTCAACTCAAGAGAGAAGACAAGGTAATATGGGCTCTAAGTTAAGTAAACAATCATGCATATAAGAGCCACTAAGCATTTTCAATATAGTCTTCTCGACCCTCAAAGGAAAGAAAAGAAAATAAAACTATTTACATGGGAAAGCTCCCAACAAGTAAGAAGAAGAACTAGAAATCTTTTTTGGTTTTCATTTTAATTAGTACTACAAGCATGAAAATTAAACTAACTAATTTTTTTGGTTTTTCTTAAGGTTTATCAAACACACAAGAAGAAAATGAGAAAAAAAATTTAAACTAGCATGGATAATACAATGAAAGAGTATGAGCACCGACGACTAGTGTATGAAAATGAATGTAAAGTCGGTGAGAAATACGTACTCCCCCAAGCTTAGGCTTTTGGCATAAGTTGGTCTAGCACCAAGGATCGCTTGCCTGATATCCATAAGTGAAACTGGGGTTGTACTGAGATGCAGAAGCAACCGCCTCCTGAGCAGCAGTGTGTTGGCGAGATGCCTCCATTCCCCTCTCGTATTCAGCTGCTTCTTCCCTGGTGACAACATATCTTCCTTTTGCCTGATAATCAAAAAGGTAGGGAGCAGGAAGAGTAACAGGGACGACGTTGCGTCTGTCATAGATTACTCGATAATGGAGGAATTGTTCAATCCTCTCAAGAAAATGATGATTGAACATAGCTTCTTTATCCAAATAAACAGGAGGTAAAATCATATCCCCGTCTCATGGGGCTATGTTAAGAAAATTAGCCACACGGGTTGCATAAATTCCTCCAAATAAATCTCCCTTTCTACTATTATTCTGCAACCTACGTGCAACTATTGCCCCCAAGCTATAACCTTTATAACCTGAAACAGCACTCTTGAGGACACACAGATTAGGGACACACATGTGACAGGCTTCGTCTTTACCGTTAATGCATCTACCAATAAAGAGAGCAAAATAATGTATAGCAGGAAAATGAATGCTCCCTATGGTAGCTTGTGCTATGTCCCTAGATTCTCCCATAGTGATACTAGCAAGAAAATCTCTAAATTCAGATTTGCAAGGATCATTAATATTACCCCGCTGCGGGAGTTTGCAAGCAGTTGTGAAATCCTCTAAATCCATGGTATAAGATGTAACATAAATATCAAACATGACACTAGGAGAATTACGCGCACAGATATATTGGAACCTCCGCACAAAGGAATCAGTCAATTGATAGTATTGAGGACACTTATCTTGTAAGAAGTCCTCCAGCTCGGCATTACGCACATACGCGTCAAATTCCTCCTTGAAGCCTGCTTCGACCATAAAATCATCGGATGGCCACTCACAAGCCCGTACATTTGCGTTCCTCGGCAATTCAACATCTTGCTCACGTATAGCAATCCTTGGTCCTTTCTTTGCGGGAACCACCTTGGTACATTCTTCTAAGCATAATTCTTTTTCTGAAAATTTCTGAAATTTTAGTAACTTCAAAATAAAAGTGAACAAAACTAAACAAGATTGATAGCAACTACTCCTACAAGTGCCTAGAGCCTATATCATGCACTAGAATTGCTTGGTACCTCAAAAATTTAACATGCAAGCTCAAGAACATGGTCACCTATGCAGCAAAAATTTGCAATGAATAAAGCATTAGAACAAAACTAATTGGACCAATGGAGGAGTCACATACCAAGCAACAATCTCCCAAAGCAGTTTTTTGAATGGAGCTTTGAGCTAAGAGATCGAAAATCGCAGCAAAACGAGCTAGAACTCGTGCTTGAGCTGGATGGGGATTTTTTTGGGTAGAAGATGAAGTGTGTGGGTGCTGGCATAAGTGGAGGGGGGCCACCAGGGGCACATGAGACAGGGGGCGCGCCCTATAGGGGTGGAGCGCCCTCCACTCTCGTGGCCTGGTGCTTGCCCCTCCTGTAGTGTATTCAGTGCCTAAAATCCTCAAATATTCCAGAAAAAATCATACTAAATTTGTAGGGCATTTGGAGCACTTTTATTTTTGGACTATTTTTTATTGCACGGATAATTCAGAAAACAGATGAATAATACTATTTTTGCTAGTTTCATTCAAATCATGCAAGTTAGAGTCCAAAACAAGGGCAAAAGTGTTTGGAAAAGTATATACGTTGGAGACGTATCAACTCCCCCAAGCTTAAACCTTTGCTTGTCCTCAAGCAATTCAGTTGATAAACTGAAAGTGATAAAGAAAAACTTTTACAAACTCTGTTTGCTCTTGTTGTTGTAAGATGAAAAGCCAGCATTCAAGTTTCAGCAAATATTAAGAACTAACCATACTCACAATAACACTTAGGTCTCACAATTACTCATATCAATAACATAATCAGCTAGCCAGCCATAATAATAAAAATCGGATGACAACACTTTCTTAAAATAATCATAACATGATATAACAAAATGGTATCTCGCTAGCCCTTTCTGAGACCGCAAAAGATAAATGCAGAGCACCTGTAAAGATCAAGGACTGACTAAACATTGTAATTCATTGTAAAAGAGATCCAGTCAAGTCATACCCAATATAAACCAATAGTAATGAATGCAAATGACAGTGTGCTCTCTAGTGGGTGCTTTTTAATAAGAAGGGTGATGACTCAACATAAAAGTAAATAGATAGGCCTTTCGCAGAGGGAAGCCGGGATTTGTAGAGGTGCCAGAGCTTGATTTTAAAATAGAGATTGAATAACATTTTGAGCGGCATACTTCCACTATCAACGCAACAACTATGAGATGGCTCTATCTTCCATACTAAATGCATTATAGGCAGTTCCCAAATAGAATGGTAAAGGTTTATACTCCCCCAACCACCAACAAGCATCAATCCATGGCTTGCTCGAAACAACGAGTGCCTCCAACATACAACAGCCCTGGGGGAGTTTTGTTTAATTATTTTGATTTGCTTTGATCTTTTTGGATCATGGGACTGGGCATCCCGGTTACCGGCCCTTTCTCGTGAATGAGGAGCGGAGTCCACTCCTCTTAACAATAACTCACCTAGCATGGAAGATATAGGCAGCCCTAGTTGTAACATGAGCTGCTCGAGCATACAAAACAGAATTTCATTTGAAGGTTTCGAGTTTGGTACATATAAATTTACTTGGAACAGCAGGTAAATACCGCATATAGGAAGGTATAGTGGACTCATATGGAACAACTTTGGGGTTTAAGGAGTTTGGATGCACAAGCAGTATTCCCACTTAGTACAGGTGAAGGCTAGCAAAAGACTGGGAAGCGACCAACTGAGAGAGCGACAACAGTCATAAACATGCATTAAAATTAATTCACACCGAATACAAGCATGAGTAGGATATAATCCACCATGAACATAAATATCATGAAGGCTATGTTGATTCGATTCAACTACATGCATGAACATGTGCCAAGTCAAGTCACTCAATTCATTCAAAGGCGGATACCATCCCATCATACCACATCATAATCATTCTAATAACATGTTGGCATGCAAGGTGAAAGGGCATGTAGCCCCTAAGTGTGGTTTTGGTAACTAAATGACAATCTCTATGGACTAATGTTTTCAGTGAGATATATTTGAAGGTTTTGTCCATAGATAGTGCCTCAAGGATATTGGACGGAATCAAGGATGAAGTCCATATATATGAAGATAGTGCCTCAAGGATATTGGACGGAATCAAGGATGAAGTCCATATATATATATGAAGATAGTGCCTCAAGGATATTGGACGGAATCAAGGATGAAGTCCATATATATGAAGATATATTTGCTCTATGCTTTGGTATTAAAAGACAATTCCTATGGAGCATCAAGTGCATTGAATCTTATATGAAGATATGTTCCATAGTGATGCTTGAAGTGCATTGGGTTGTTTTGTGAAGTCTGCCATCAAAGCATCTGAAGAAGTCCTCATGGTATCCTTCTCTGGATACCCCGTGGACACGGGCTTGTACCGTGCGCACGGGGTCGAGTGTCAACTCTCCGGATATCCCGTGCTCACGGGGCCTAGGTGTTGGCTCTCGAGATCCCATATCCAGTTAGGTTTCAAGTTGGTCTTCGGGCACTTCTATTGAAGCCATCAAGATTGGTTTCAATGCCTAATCTAATTATGTTCATGATGGAGTGCATTGGAGGATCTCAAAGATTGATATATTTGGGCTTCCGAGGATCAAGGCTTGAGAGAGTAATCAAAGAGAAGAATTCAAGTTATGGTTTCAAGACAAGATCATGGTGAGCTCATGTGTTGGGTTTAGGCTGATCAAGTCTTGAAACAAACAACTAGAGTGAAGAATTCATTGTGCCTCTCAAGATATTATGATGGAGGGCTTTTATGGACCAAGGGCTTGAGAGAATAATCAAAGAGAAGAATTCAAGTTATGGTCTCAAGACAAATCATGGTGAGCTCATGCGTTGGGTTTCGGTTGATCAAGTCTTGATGCAAGCAACTAGAGTGACGAATTCATTATGCCTCTCAAGGGATTGTGATGGAGTTTTAGAAGGGCAAGTGGTGACCAAGATGATATTCATAGTGGAACTTGATATGGTCATGGAAGAGTCTTTGGTGATATAGTCTTGAAGCAATGAAGGGAAATGAAGAGTTCATTGTGGCTTTCAAGAAACCAAGATGGAGCTTCGAGTAAAGATGTTGGTTGACCAAGATGAATCTCGAAGATTATATCTAAGTGGTCAACTCTCAAAGCACAAACATTGTACCACATGAGATCAAGTGATCTAGTGGTATGGTAAGTAATTGTGAATTGTGTTTTGTTACCTAACCCATGCTATGTGTTTGGTATGTCTATGTGGGTTAGGTGTTTCTCATGGGCTTGCATCAAAAGGAAAGATCTCAAGTAGCCTATGTGTGGATGACATCAAGTGGTGATGGTCATCGGGTTCGAGGAGTCCATGTGCAAGATGAGAAGCCGGAAGTTATATGCTTTGAAGCTTGCGGTCCACATCATGATAATGCTCATGTGAAGATGGGCTTAAGTTAAGGCTTCCCTCATTGCAATATGAGGAATCAATTCAAGCATCTTCACCAAGTGGTTGTGGACAAGAAAGGGATTCCAACTTGAGACAAGCATTGGAGTCATCACCAAGCTCAAGTTGAATATGCAAGGCAAAGGTATACCTTAGCTAGGTTTTCCTAGTTTTGTCGGTCTCATGGTGCTTGGAGGGGGACCGGATTATAGGTTTGATAGCCGTACTATCAAGAGGGACTCTCAGGCAAGTAGCTTGATCATGTCGCATGTAGAGAGCTCAAACCTTTTCATTACTTGCATCATTATTTATTGTTTATCTTGGGTGGTTCTCTATGTGAGGACCTTGGGCTTTTCCATAGCTTCAAAAGGAGCCCAAGATCATCGAATTCGGAGTCCGTATGCCAAAGTTATCACTGTTTTAGTGGGCTGCTGCAGGCTGTTTTGGGTACCCCGTGGACACGGGGTTTTTGACCCCCGTGGGCATGGGGCCCCATGCACACGGGCTTGTACCGTGCGCACGGGACCCCGTGGGCACGGGGTCTAAACCCCCGTGGGCACGGGGTGTCCAGGAAGTGTCCGTTGGAGCCCCAACGGCTAGTTTTGGAAGTTGGCTATAAAGGAGCCCTTCCTCCCCACTGGTTTGGGGTTTGTTCATTCACATTCTAAACATCATTTTGAGCCTCTTCCCACCTCTCCCAAACCCCTATCTCCCTTATAAGTGAAGGGGGATTTGTGGATGGATCTTGGAGTCATTTGTTGATTTCCTCCATTGCATCCCCTCTCTTCAATCTCCCACTTTCTTGAGTTGCATCTTGTGAGATTGAGAGAGTGAGTTGAGCATTTGTTGCTTGACCTTGCATTGCATTTGTTGCATTGGTTTGAGCTCCCCGCATCGATTTGTTCATGTGAGAGCCCGTGAGTTTATTACTCTTGGAGGCTTCGCCTCCTAGACGGTTTGGTGATATATTGAGAAGATTGTGAAGAGGCCTATGTGGCCAAGGTTTCCCCGGAAGCTTCCTTTTGTGGTGTGCTCTGAGGAAGGGTGTTCAAGTGGCCTAGGTGGTCAAGTTCCTCCGGAAGCTTCCGTGGTTGTGGTGTGCTCTGGAGAGGTTTGTAAAGGTGTGGTGGTCGCCTTCAAGACCAACCCCAAGTGAACCGAGGCTCATCCGTTGGGGGTGACTCGAAAGGGAGAAGAATACGGTGAATAACTTGGTGACGCCCCGGAGATTTGGCTTCGGCACCGCTCTAACGAAGATTAACACTCTCACGAGTGTGAACTTCGGGATAAATCCGCGTCCCCGACTCACTTGTGGTTATATCATACCCACGCCCTTTACTTTCCGCAATTCATACTTGCCCATATTGATATATCTTGTGATAGTTGAATTGCTTTGTTGTTCCTTCATTTCCATATCTTGTGATATAGTTTGTGCTTGCTAGTTTGCTTAATTGCCTATCTTGTTTAGCATAGGTTGTTGGTGCATTTAGTTGAGCCTAGCATATTTAGGATTTGTGCTTGAAAAGTATCCATTAGTTTAATTCCGCATGAGGATAAAGCCAAATCCGTAAAAGTTTTAAAACTCCTATTCACCCCCCTCTAGTCGTCATCTAGATCATTTCAATTGGTATCAGAGCTTTGGTTTCTCCTTTGTAGGCTTCACCGCCTAGAGATTAAAGATGTTGACTAGTGGTATAGTGCATGATGACACTTTTTGTTTTAGTGGCACAAACTATCACTTGTGGAAAATTCGCATGCTTTGTCATTTTTTGACCATGGGTCCATGTTTTGTGCGAATTGTTCTTGTAGGGGCTTCTCCGTGGAAGGACGACCTTTTTCCAACTAGTGAGGAAAATGATGATATGCTTTGTGGATATAGTGCTAAGAATGCCATAATCCGGTTTATATCCCTCGAAGTATTTGAGTCTATCATGACTTGTGTGACGGCTCATGATATGTGGACCAAACTTGAAGAAATATATGGTGGGTCCAATCTTGTTGATATTCATCATATTTCGGAGGTGTTAATTGAGGAGGTCTCCACATCTTCAAATCATGAAGATCTCCATATTGCTTCTTCCTCCGTGTACTTGGACATTTCAACTTCTTCCACCTCACCATCATGTGGCATGTCCCAAGGTAATGACATGGTGAGTGAAAATATCATTTGTGATGATTGTGATGATGTGCTCAACATTGATGATCTTACATGTATACATGGTAGTGTTGTAGATTCTATGGACTTGAGCATATCTAGCAAAAATGACTTACATTCTTGTGTTGATAGTCCATGCATATCATTTGGATATTCCTTGAATACCTTTTGTGATGATATCCTTGATACTCCTTGTTTCCATGATTTATGTCCTTCTATTTCCTCTAGTTGTTGTTTGACTAACCATGTAGAGGAAACAAGAGAAAATAGTGCACACATCATTAATGAGGAAATTGCTAGAGGAGCAAAGAAGGACATCACCTTGTTGGAGAGGAAACGCTATGAGTGTCAAGAGGATGGACATGGATATCCTACTCTTGATGATAAAGAAACTCCCTCTCCAAAAGAATCATCATCAACCTCCGATGTTCACATGTGCCTCATGGCAAGAGGTAATACTGAGGTATCATCTACTCTTTGTAATGATATTGATGAGAGTAATGATGAATGTGATAGGGATATGAGTCAAGAAATATATGAAATTGGTAATTCTCTTCGTGGGGTAAATAAGAACACTTATGAGATGTTTAAAGATCTTATCACTCATTTTGGAAAGTGTAATGATTTACTTCACGAAGAGAAAGAACAAAATGAAAAACTCGATTCTAACCTTCTTGATGCTCTAGAAACTCTTAGAGACTTAGAGTCTTCTAAAGAAGAGATTGAAGTTGCTCATGATCAACTTAAAGAGGATTTTGAGCACCTTGACCTTGTCTACAAGAATGTCAAAGGAGAGCTCACCAAACTCTCTAAGTCTTATGAGGAACTTCAAGCTACTCATGTGAAGTCTCTAGTTTCTTATAGCTCCTCTCATATTGTCAATGATGCTTGTGCTACTAACTCTACTTCTTGTGAAGCATCTATCTTAAAGGAGAATGTTGAGCTGAGGGCTCAACTTGCTTTGCTAACTAGCAATTATGGAAGATTAGAAGAAAGTCATGAAAAGCTCTCGTGCTCTCATGATGACCTTCTAATCTCCCATGAAAGGCTAAAGTTAGCTCATGAGGCTATTTTTACTAAGGTAACATCGTGTGAGCCTCATGTGGACATTAGCACTAATTCTACTCAAAATGCTTTATTGACATGTGCTAGTCCTAGTGATTCATCTAGACATATTATTGCTAATTTTTGTGATGAATTGCTTTCCTTGCCTTGCTGCTCTAACAATGAAGCTTCTACTTCCTCTAGTACTTTTGTTGATACTAACCTTGTAGAGGAAAACAAAGAGCTCAAGGCCCAAGTCACTATTTTAAAGAAAGACTTGGAAATTTTTCATGAAGGAGATACCTCTCTCAACGCTATCTTGAGTGTTCAAAAATCCCCTCATGACAAGGGCGGACTTGGTTTCATCTCCAACAATAAGAAGTCCAAGAGAAAGAAGAAGGGACAAGATCAAGTCAAGAATCTGGCCAACATTACATGCTTCAAGTGCAAGAATATTGGACACCATGTGAGATCTTGTCCATTGAAGAAGAAGGCTTCAAATGTGAAGCATCAAGGGAAGTGTCCTCAAGTTCAATCTCAAGGTCAACCTCATGTTGAAGAAAGGCCACTACCAATGATGAACAAAGATAATGCTCCCCAAGTTGATGAAAAAAAGAAGAAGAGAAGGGGGAGCACATGTTGCTATATTTGTCGTGAGAAGGGACACATATCCTCATCTTGTCCCAACAGTAACATCCCTAAGCCTCCTCTCGTCAATGATCATTATTCGCTTAGGAAGGATGTTGTTGGCAATTAGTTTGCCAAGTTTGTTAGTGCCCAAAGTGGTTTGGAAATGGAAAAGACCATTTTGGTTGCCAAGCCTATTGTGACTAACTTCTTAGGACCCAACTTGGTTGGGGACCATCAAGCTCAAACTTGATCAATAGGTGTGTGGAGGACCTTGGAGATTTGGCTAGTCCATGAAGAAAACAATATTTATCATTTATTTGTTCGAGCCAAGTCATGTGGTTTATCTTCATATTATCTATCCAATGTTCCTCCTTGCGGTAACTTGTATTTTTATTGCTTACATTGAAAGTTCTCGCCCCTTGCATGCTTAGGTTTTGTATCTAGCATGTGCATTTATATGTTGTGTTTTCTAGTATGCTTGATTTGTGTTATCTAGCATGTGTAGGTTGCATTGCACATCATATAGTGGTGCTTGTTGTTTTGAGCCTTTATTGTATCTTGTTTGGCTCTTGCGAGATATTAGTGGATCATCACATTATGGGGGAGTGCTATGTTTTGTGCACATCACAAACCCAAAATGTGAATATGAGAAATACCACATAGTATTGATGCTCAATATTATCTAGTCACTATGTGGTATGTCAAGCTCATTTGAAATTCAGATTCTCAGAGTATCCATTAGTTATCCCTTTTAGGTGGTTATTTGCCTCTGTTGTATGCCTGCCGTGGTATCCAGTAAGTTGCACCAGAAAAGTTCTGGATACCCCATGCGCACGGGGTCTTTTGACCCCCCGTGCGCATGGGGTGTTGCGTAACTCTCTGGGTACCCCGTGCGCATAGGGTCTTTTGACCCCCGTGCGCACAGGGTACTGTGTAACTCCCTGGATACCCCGTGTGCACGGGGTCTTTTGACCCCCGTGCGCACGGGGTGGTTGTTGATTATGATCTTGTGCTTCTTCGAATTCTACCACCGAGTGTTAATTCCAAATACCAATTGGTATTTCTTCTTGTGGTAGAATTTTATGATCATCTTGTTCTCGGCTTGTGCTTCAACTTGCCTTATCTCAGTCCTTGTACTATCTATTATTTACTTGAGTGAGATAAGCCTTTAAGCATGTGTGTAATGTATATCCTATATGCTCTTTGGTTTTTTCTTAGTTCATATGTTGTACTTTTCTTGCGGTCCTGTGTGGATTCGTCTCTTTGATATAATTTGGACAACTTGAATGCTTTATGTTATTTTTGGAGTATTCTTTGTTTAAGTGTTCTCTTGTCCAAATTGTATCTCTTTGGTTCTTGGTAGGCATGTGCATGCATATTTATTTATATACTTTTTCATGCCTTGATAGCTCTACTTGACCCTCTCTATAGGGTAAACTCCATCAAATCATTACTGATTAAAAGTGTGCATGAACTTCAAGTTCATATCCTTTTGCACATATTTAATATGGAGTTTGCCCTATGTATTATGGTTGGACTAACTACTTTGGACCCAATAATTTTGGGGACCAAATTGTACCTTAATGTGTTTTAGGTACGTTGGAGAAGCATTGGATGCTTGTCTTATTCATGAGGAAGGTGGAGACACCATGGAAAATGATTAGAGCTAAGCTTGGTTGATTCATTGATTTGAGAGAGAAGATAAATGAAAACCCGGTTCGGTTGTAAGTGTTTCATTCTCACCATGTAAACCCAGTTATACAAAATTTGGGTCTTTTTGTTGGATATGCATCAAACTCCCACACTTACTATATTCTCAATAAATCCACGGGATGTATTGAGGAAATGGTGAATGTGGAGTGTGATGAGAATAACAGCTTCCATGCAGAGCAATTTGTTTCAAGTGTTGTAGGTGATGAGGCTCCTTCCCAAGCTACAAGTACAATGGGATTGGTCATATTCTTCCATAAGAAACACCCCTTGTCCATGTAGAAGAAGAAGGGGTAAGAGCCCCTCTTGTGGATCCACCACAAGGGAAGTCATCACCCCCAACATAAGAACAAGATGCTATGGGAGATCATGTACCTATCCAAGAACAAGATCAAGTCCCTCATGTTCTCTTACTAGATCAAGGGCCCCTTGAACCAATGCTCTCTCTCTCGATAACAAGTACTTACTTCATGCATTTATTTAAATTAGAGTCAACATTGTGAATGTTGCATCATAGCATGATTAGTACTTGTTGAGTGAGTGCTTGTATGTTTTGCATATATGTTTGCACTCATGAGTTGTTGGATATATTTTGGACCCATGCTTAGCATGATTATCATATTGGATATCTCGATTATCCCTTGTCCAAAATATGTTCTTTGGATCCTTTGAATGTTTGATTCTCTTGTCATATCATTTTGGTGCATTCTATGGATCCTCAATATAGTGTGAATTTCTTCATTTGTTCGTAACTGGATATGTGCATTTGATTCCACTCACAATATGAGAAATGCACAAATTAAGGAGGAACTCATACTATATTGGCCGTCTAGATTTTTCTTCCATTTTGGCACTTGTTGCCAATGGGGGAGAAGTTTAGAGGGTTTAGGTGAAGTAGGTTGGTTCCTGTCATTCATGCTTATCTACTTTTGTTGTGCCTGCTCATTGCATGGATGTGTATATAAAGGAAACTCCACCAAGTTATTTCCTGTGCATATATTGTGGGGGAGTTTGCTCTATATATTGTGGTTCTACTAGCATCAAATCACTACTAGGGAAAAGGCTAGCAGCATCGCGGGTTTTCAGGCTAGCAGCAGCGCGGGTGGCCGCGCTACTAATAAGGCGCTACAGCTAACTCATAGTAGTAGCATGGCCCCATCCCGCGCTACTACTGTTGAACGATATCAGCAGCGCTTTTTTTGAACGCGCTACTATTAACTAGCTGTAGCGATTTCTTCATCCCACGCTACTGCTATATCTTTCATCATTTTCCCACTGCCCCATTCCCTTTCAGTTCTCCTTTCACTTTTAGTTCTCCTTTCAGATGCTAGATACTAGGTACTACTAGTAGATATCAAATTCATAAACCATTGCTAGGTACGGTAGTACTCCCTTCGTTCCAAATTACTCGTCGTGGTTTTAGTTCAAACCACGACGAGTAATTTGGAACGAAGGGAGTACTAAGATAACAATTTCATGCATAGACAACATGCATCCTCAAGCAGTACATGGTCATATCAACGGCCATCATCATATGTAGTTCTAGATGATATCGACGACGATCATCATATGTAGTTCTAGATGATATAGCCACACACACATATGTAGTTCTAGCTAGATGATATAGCCACACACACATGTAGTTCTAGATGATATAGCCACACACACATATATGTAGTTCTAGATGATATCAAAGACAATCATCATCCTCAAGCCTGGGCGGTTGGTGTTCCTGATAGTAATTAGGATGGGCTGTCCAACACGAAGATTCTTGCCATCGAGGAATTTCTTCCACCCAACCGAGCTTAAGTGTGTGCGACCGTCCGTGTCCACGCGGTAACTACAGGTTGTGACGGAGCCCCTTGCAGTAAGGCGTAGTCCAGCTGAGCCTTCTTCATCAGGCTCGATACCATAACTCACAGATATGCTCTTTGCCAATTTCTGAATAAGAAAAACATATCAATTAATAAGCATGTGATCGAACTCTACACTAAAACATATATATCATCGACTAGATTCCACACAACATACCATATCATTGGACTGTACACTAAGTAATTCACACTATTAATTTGCATTTGTAAGTATAACATACCATATCATGTCGATCAACCATGGTATTTGTCAAGCGGGTCACGAATGGCACCCCGACAAAGTCAGCACATGGCGGAATTATGTCCCACAGGTTGGACACCTCCTCCTCACTCAGCCTTGTTCTTTGAGCTACGATGGCTTCATGAAGTGGGTCCTCATCATCTTCATCGAGTGGGTCCTCATTATCTTCATCATCTTCATCATCTTCGTCATCTTCATCATCTTCCACCAGGTTGAGATAAATGACAGCTAGCTTGGGTCTTTCTGCTCGGAAGTTGAAGCTGATCAACTCACCACCAGTAAGATGCATGCGAGCGACGAAACGGGCCCATCCATCTCCTCCAATCTGCGACATATTGCGTCCTTTCTCGACCTCCATAGTGTACGGCCCCCCAGGAGCCTCAAATGTCACAGTGTCTCCTGTCAGCTTGTTGAATTTCAACCTCACATTGCATGGGACGATCTGTGTAAACTAAGCAAAATGACACAATGCAGTAATGCCAACACTAAAAATAAAATAGTTATTACATTTCATCTAATTTCTTACCGCCGCATGACGAAAACTCGGCTGGAAGTAGATGCCGAACAGCTTGCCAGTTGCAAGGCTGCTGGCGCATCTTGACTTGCACAGTTGACATAGTGGTGGTGGTGGTGGCGCCATTCTTCCTAAAGCAATATGAGCAAAGGATTACTAAATCAACTAAATCAAAATGTTCCTAAGTCAACTAAATCAACTAGCCTACTAAATCAACTAAATCAAAATGTTCTATGTCAACTAAATCAACTAACCTACTAAGTCAACTAAATCAAAATATTCTAAGGCAACTAAATCAACTAGCCTGCTAAATCAACTAAATCAAAATGTTCTAAGTCAACTAAATTAACTAAATGAATTAGCCTACTAAATCAACTAAATCAAAATGTTCTAAGTCAACTAAATCAACTAACCTACTAAGTCAACTAAATCAAAATATTCTAAGGCAACTAAATAAACTAGCCTACTAAATCAACTAAATCAAAATGTTCTAAGTCAACTAAATTAACTAAATGAATTAGCCTACTAAATCAACTAAATCAAAATGTTCTAAGTCAACTAAATCAACTAGCCTACTAAATCAACTAAATCAAAATGTTCTAAGTCAACTAAATCAACTAGCCTACTAAGTCAACTAAATTATATAAACTAAATCAAAATGTTGCATATGAGCAGGAGGGAGAAGGAGGCGACTCGAGGAGGGAGAAGAGAGTAGGATGGAGGAGGAAGGCGGAGCGAGGAGGGGCCGGCCGGCGCGGCCAGTTGAGGGAGGACGGAGGAGGAAGGCTGAGCGAGGAGGGGCCGGCCAGCGGAGAGTGGAGATGGAGGACGGAGGAGGAGGCCGGTACCGAGTCCAGCAAGGAGGAGGAGGTGACGGCGCGCGGCGCAGACGGAGGAGGGGCGACGGGGGCACGCGGCGCAGACGCGCGGAGGAGAGGGGCGACGGGGGCGCGCGGCGCAGATTTTGAGTGGATGTGTGTGAGTGGATCCGAAGGGAGGAGATCAGGGAGATGGATGGCTTAGCAGTAGCGCTCTTCCGCAAAACACGCTACTGCTAAGCTATCTAGCAACAGCGCTTTTCACAGTAAAGTGCTACTGCTATATGTCAGCATGCAAAAATACAGATTGATCATCAACGATCTTTTTGTGTACAATCTGATTTGACAATATGAGTCCTCACCGGTTTAGGAACAGGTGAAGACTCATATTGCAGCCACAAATTCTACACATAGAGTTCAATGAAGATCAAGTGCTTGTCAAAGTGTGAGAAGTAACATATTTAAGGTGGTAGAAACTCTCTTCACGGAGCGAGGTGGGACTAAATTTTTGTAGGAAACTTAGCAGTAGCGCTTGTCAGGGAAATGCGCTGCTACTATGCTACGTAGCAGTAGCGCGCGTCGTTTAAACGCGTTGCTGCTATAACTAGCCTCGCGGCGGCCTCGTAGGAATTATAGCAGCAGCGCGTCTTTGGGTGGACGCGCTACTGCTATATTTGTCTCAGCAGCGATTTTCAGCGGTCCGCGCTACTGCCAGTTAGCAGCAGCGAGTTATTTTGAAGCGCGCTGCTGATAAGATTCTGTGTATAGGCTTTTCCCTAGTAGTGAATTCTTGTGTAGTATTTCGACGCTAGTACAACTGGTTTTGATAACATCAACTATCTTTGTGATGTTTGAAGCTATCAAAACCACCTCAAGTATACAATTTATTCTCGGATAGATTGCATACTTGTTTTAAATTCATTATATAAACCCTCTTGTTGTGATTGTCATCAATTACCAAAATGGGGGCGATTGAAAGGGCATGTAGCCCCTAAGTGTGGTTTTGGTAATTAAATGACAATCTCTATGGACTAATGTTTTCAGTGAGATATATTTGAAGGTTTTGTCCATAGATAGTGCCTCAAGGATATTGGACGGAATCAAGGATGAAGTCCATATATATGAAGATAGTGCCTCAAGGATATTGGACGGAATCAAGGATGAAGTCCATATATATATGAAGACAGTGCCTCAAGGATATTGGACGGAATCAAGGATGAAGTCCATATATATGAAGATATATTTGCCCTATGCTTTGGTATTAAATGACAATTCCTATGGAGCATCAAGTGCATTGAATCTTATATGAAGATATGTTCCATAGTGATGCTTGAAGTGCATTGGGTTGTTTTGTGAAGTCTGCCATCAAAGCATCCGAAGAAGTCCTCGTGCTATCCTTCTCTGGATACCCCGTGGACACGGGCTTGTACCGTGCGCACGGGGTCGAGTGTCAACTCTCCGGATACCCCGTGCTCACGGGGCCTAGGTGTTGGCTCTCGAGATCCCATATCCAGTGAGGTTTCAAGTTGGTCCTCGGGTACTTCTATTGAAGCCATCAAGATTGGTTTCAATGCCTAATCTAATTATGTTCATGATGGAGTGCATTTGAGGATCTCAAAGATTGATATATTTGGGCTTCCGAGGATCAAGGCTTGAGAGAGTAATCAAAGAGAAGAATTCAAGTTATGGTTTCAAGACAAGATCATGGTGAGCTCATGTGTTGGGTTTAGGTTGATCAAGTCTTGAAGCAAACAACTAGAGTGAAGAATTCATTGTGCCTCTCAAGATATTATGATGGAGGGCTTTTATGGATCAAGGGCTTGAGAGAATAATCAAAGAGAAGAATTCAAGTTATGGTCTCAAGACAAGATCATGGTGAGCTCATGTGTTGGGTTTCGGTTGATCAAGTATTGATGCAAGCAACTAGAGTGACGAATTCATTATGCCTCTCAAGAGATTGTGATGGAGTTTTAGAAGGGCAAGTGGTGACCAAGATGATATTCATAGTGGAACTTGATATGGTCATGGAAGAGTCTTTGGTGATATAGTCTTGAAGCAATGAAGGGAAATGAAGAGTTCATTGTGGCTTTCAAGAAACCAAGATGGAGCTTCGAGTAAAGATGTTGGTTGACCAAGATGAAGCTCGAAGATTATATCTAAGTGGTCAACTCTCAAAGCACAAACATTGTACCACATGAGATCAAGTGATCTAGTGGTATGGTAAGTAATTGTGAATTGTGCTTTGTTACCTAACCCATGCTATGTGTTTGGTATGTCTATGTGGGTTAGGTGTTTCTCATGGGCTTGCATCAAAAGGAAAGATCTCAAGTAGCCTATGTGTGGATGACATCAAGTGGTGATGGTCATCGGGTTCGAGGAGTCCAAGTGCAAGTTGAGAAGCCAGAGGTTATATGCTTTGAAGCTTGCGGTCCACATCATAATAATGCTCATGTGAAGATGGGCTTAAGTTAAGGCTTCCCTCATTGCAATATGAGGAATCAATTCAAACATCTTCACCAAGTGGTTGTGGACAAGAAAGGGATTCCAACTTGAGACAAGCATTGGAGTCATCACCAAGCTCAAGTTGAATATGCAAGGCAAAGGTATACCTTATCTAGGTTTTCCTAGTTTTGTCGGTCTCATGGTGCTTGGAGGGAGACCGGATTATAGGTTTGATAGCCGTACTATCAAGAGGGACTCTCGGGCAAGTAGCTTGATCATGTCGCATGTAGAGAGCTCAAACCTTTGCATTACTTGCATCATTATTTATTGTTTATCTTGGGTGGTTCTCTATGTGAGGACCTTGGCTTTTCCATAGCTTCAAAACGAGCCCAAGATCATCGAATTCGGAGTCCGTATGCCAAAGTTATCACTGTTTTAGTGGGCTGCTGCAGGCTGTTCTGGGTACCCCGTGGACACGGGGTTTTTGACCCCCGTGGGCATAGGGCCCCATGCACACGGGCTTGTACAGTGCGCACGGGACCCCGTGGGCACGGGGTCTAAACCCCCGTGGGCACGGGGTGTCCAGAAAGTGTCCGTTGGAGCCCCAACGGCTAGTTTTGGAAGTTCGCTATAAAAGAGCCCTTCCTCCCCACTGGTTTGGGGGTTGTTCATTCACATTCTAAACATCATTTTGAGCCTCTTACCACCTCTCCCAAACCCCTATCTCCCTTCTAAGTGAAGGGGGATTTGTGGATGGATCTTGGAGTCATTTGTTGATTTCCTCCATTGCATCCCCTCTCTTCAATCTCCCACTTTCTTGAGTTGCATCTTGTGAGATTGAGAGAGTGAGTTGAGCATTTGTTGCTTGACCTTGCATTGCATTTGTTGCATTGGTTTGAGCTCCCCGCATCGATTTGTTCGTGTGAGAGCCCGTGAGTTTATTACTCTTGGAGGCTTCGCCTCCTAGACGGTTTGCTGATATATTGAGAAGATTGTGAAGAGGCCTATGTGGCCAAGGTTTCCCCGGAAGCTTCCTTTTGTGGTGTGCTCCGAGGAAGGGTGTTCAAGTGGCCTAGGTGGTCAAGTTCCTCCGGAAGCTTCCGTGGTTGTGGTGTGCTCCGGAGAGGTTTGTAAAGGTGTGGTGGTCGCCTTCAAGACCAACCCCGAGTGAACCGAGGCTCATCCGTTGGGGGTGACTCGAAAGGGAGAATACGGTGAGTCACTTAGTGACGCCCCGGAGCTTTGGCTTTGTCACCGCTCTAACGGAGATTAGCACTCTCACGAGTTTGAACTTCGGGATAAATCCGCGTCCCCGACTCACTTGTGGTTATCTCATACCCACACCCTTTACTTTCCGCAATTCATACTTGCCCATATTGATATATCTTGTGATAGTTGAATTGCTTTGTTGTTCCTTCATTTCCATATCTTGTGATATAGTTTGTGCTTGCTAGTTTGCTTAATTGCCTATCTTGTTTAGCATAGGTTGTTGGTGCACTTAGTTGAGCCTAGCATATTTAGGATTTGTGCTTGAAAAGTATCCATTAGTTTAATTCCGCATTAGGATAAAGCCAAATCCGTAAAAGTTTTAAAACTCCTATTCACCCCCCCCCCTTCTAGTCGTCATCTAGATTATTTCACAAGGTAAACCATAATAACTCATAACTAATCAAGCATGGCACAAGCAACTATAATCTCTAAATGTCATTGCAAATATGTTTACTTCATAATAGCTGACCCAGAAATGATGAACTCATCATATTTACAAAAACAAGAGAGGTCGAGTTCATACCAGCTTTTCTCATCTCAATAAGTCCATCATATATCGTCATTATTGCCTTTCACTTGCACGACCGAACAATGTGTATAATAATAAGTGTGCACGTGCATTGAACTAAGCTAGAATCTCCAAGCATTCAACTCAAGAGAGAAGACAAGGTAATATGGGCTCTAAGTTAAGTAAACAATCATGCATATAAGAGCCACTAAGCATTTTCAATATAGTCTTCTCGCCCTCAAAGGAAAGAAAAGAAAATAAAACTATTTACATGGGAAAGCTCCCAACAAGTAAGAGGAAGAACTAGAAATCTTTTTTGGTTTTCATTTTAATTAGTACTACAAGCATGAAAATTAAAATAACTAATTTTTTTGGTTTTTCTTAAGGTTTATCAAACACACAAGAAGAAAATGAGAAAAAAAATTTAAACTAGCATGGATAATACAATGAAAGAGTATGAGCACCGACGACTAGTGTATGAAAATGAATGTAAAGTCGGTGAGAAATACGTACTCCCCCAAGCTTAGGCTTTTGGCATAAGTTGGTCTAGTACCAAGGATCGCTTGCCTGATATCCATAAGTGAAACTAGGGTTGTACTGAGATGCAGAAGCAACCGCCTCCTGAGCAGCGGTGTGTTGGCGAGATGCCTCCATTCCCCTCTCGTATTCAGCTGCTTCTTTCCTGGTGACAACATATCTTCCTTTTGCCTGATAATCAAAAAGGTAGGGAGCAGGAAGAGTAACAGGGACGACGTTGCGTCTGTCATAGATTACTCGATAATGGAGGAATTGTTCAATCCTCTCAAGAAAATGATGATTGAACATAGCTTCTTTATCCAAATAAACAGGAGGTAAAAGCATATCCCCGTCTCATGGGGCTATGTTAAGAAAATTAGCCACACGGGTTGCATAAATTCCTCCAAATAAATCTCCCTTTCTACTATTATTCTGCAACCTACGTGCAACTATTGCCCCCAAGCTATAACCTTTATAACCTGAAACAGCACTCTTGAGGACACACAGATTAGGGACACACATGTGACAAGCTTCGTCTTTACCGTTAATGCATCTACCAATAAAGAGAGCAAAATAATGTATAGCAGGAAAATGAATGCTCCCTATGGTAGCTTGTGCTATGTCCCTAGATTCTCCCATAGTCATACTAGCAAGAAAATCTCTAAATTCAGATTTGCGAGGATCATTAATATTACCCCACTGCGGGAGTTTGCAAGCAGTTGTGAAATCCTCTAAATCCATGGTATAAGATGTAACATAAATATCAAACATGACACTAGGAGAATTATGCGCACAGATATATTGGAACCTCCGCACAAAGGAATCAGTCAATTGATAGTATTGAGGACACTTATCTTGTAAGAAGTCCTCCAGCTCGGCATTACGCACATACGCGTCAAATTCCTCCTTGAAGCCTGCTTCGACCATAAAATCATCGGATGGCCACTCACAAGCCCGTACATTTGCGTTCCTCGGCAATTCAACATCTTGCTCACATATAGCAATCCTTGGTCCTTTCTTTGCGGGAACCACCTTGGTACATTCTTCTAAGCATAATTCTTTTTCTGAAAATTTCTGAAATTTTAGTAACTTCAAAATAAAAGTGAACAAAACTAAACAAGATTGATAGCAACTACTCCTACAAGTGCCTAGAGCCTATATCATGCACTAGAATTGCTTGGGACCTCAAAAATTTAACATGCAAGCTCAAGAACATGGTCACCTATGCAGCAAAAATTTGCAATGAATAAAGCATTAGAACAAAACTAATTGGACCAATGGAGGAGTCACATACCAAGCAACAATCTCCCAAAGCAGTTTTTTGAATGGAGCTTTGAGCTAAGAGATCGAAAATCGCAGCAAAACGAGCTAGAACTCGTGCTTGAGCTGGATGGGGATTTTTTTGGGTAGAAGATGAAGTGTGTGGGTGCTGGCATAAGTGGAGGGGGGCCACCAGGGGCACATGAGACAGGGGGCGCGCCCTATAGGGGTGGAGCGCCCTCCACTCTCGTGGCCTGGTGCTTGCCCCTCCTGCAGTGTATTTAGTGCCTAAAGTCCTCAAATATTCCAGAAAAAATCATACTAAATTTGTAGGGCATTTGGAGCACTTTTATTTTTGGACTATTTTTTATTGCACGGATAATTCAGAAAACAGATGAATAATACTATTTTTGCTATATTTATTCTAAATAACAGAAAGTAAAAAGAGGGTACAGAAGGTTGTGCCTTCTAGTTTCATCCATCTCGTAATCATCAAAATGAATCCACTAACAAGGTTGATCAAGTCTTGTTAACAAACTCATTCTGAATAACACGGAACCGGACAAATTACGAATAACACTAAGTTACCTCAACGGGGATATGAAAATCCCCAACAATAACAATATCATACTTTTTCTTGACAGTAGGGAGAGGAAATTCAAAACCTCCAAAAATGATAGTTGGAACTTTTTCAATAGAATTGATGCTATGAACTTGAGATTGTTTCCTCGGAAAGTGTATCGTATGCTCATTACCATTAACATGAAAAGTGACATTGCCTTTGTTGCAATCAATAACAGCCCCTGCAGTATTAAGAAAAGGTTTACCAAGGATAATAGACATACTATCATCCTTGGGAATATCAAGAATAACAAAGTCTGTTAAGATAGTGACATTTGCAACCACAACAGGCACATCCTCACAAATACCGATAGGTATAGCAGTTGATTTATCAGCCATTTGCAAAGATATTTCAGTATGTGTCAACTTATTCAATTCAAGTCTACGATATAAAGAGAGAGGCATAACACTAACACCGGCTCCAAGATCACATAAAGCAGTTCTAACATAATTTCTTTTAATGGAGCAAGGTATAGTTGGTACACCCAGATCTCCAAGTTTCTTGGGTATACCACCCTTAAAAGTGTAATCAGCAAGCATGGTGGAAATTTCAGCATCCGGTATCTTTCTTTTGTTTGTAATGATATCCTTCATATACTTATCATAAGGATTTACTTTCAGCATATCAGTTAAGCGCATACGTAAGAAAATAGGTCTAATCATTTCAGCAAAGCGCTCAAAATCCTCATCATCCTTTGACTTGGATGGTTTAGGAGGAAAGGGCATGGGTTTCTGAACCCATGGTTCTCTTTCTTTACCATGCTTCCTAGCAACAAAATCTCTCTTATCATAACGTTGATTCTTTGATTGTGGGTTATCAAGATCAACAGCAGGTTCAATCTCTACATCATTGTTTTTGCTAGGTTGAGCATCAACATGAACATTATCCTTAACATTATCACTAGGTTCATGTTCATCACCTGATTGTGTTTCAGCATCAGAAATAGAGATATCATTGGGATTCTCAGGTGTGTCTACGACAGGTTCACTAGAAGTATGCAAAGTCCTATCGTCTTTCTTTTTCTTCTTTTTAGAAGAACTAGGTGCCTCTAAATTATTTCTCTGAGAATCTTGCTCGATTCTCTTAGGGTGGCCTTCAGGATACAAAAGTTCCTGAGTCATTCTACCATTTCTAGTAGCCACTCTAACAGCAAAGTCATTTTTATTATTTAATTCATCAAGCAAATCATTTTGAGGTTTAAGTACTTGCTCAGCTTGAGTAGCAACATAAGCATTAAAACTTTCTTGTCTAGCCATAAAGTCATCAAATTCATCTAAACATGGGCTATGAAATTTAGTAGAGGGGATTTCAACTTTATCATATCTATAGAGAGAATTTACCTTTACTAACTGTGTCGGGTTATCAAGACAATGTGGTTCTTCAGGCGCTATATTAAGACCATGTATTTCTTCAATAGGAGGTAAATTCTTAACATCTTCAGCTTTAATACCTTTTTATTTTATTGATTTCTTTGCCTCTTGCATATCTTCAGGACTGAGAAATAAAACACCTCTCTTCTTCAGAGTGAGTTTAGGAATAGGCTCAGGAGTTGGCTCAATTGGTTCAGGAATTGCTTCAGGAATTGGCTCAGGAAGAGTCCAGTTATTTTCATTAGTAAACATATTATTCAATAGTATTTCAGCTTCGTCAACGGTTCTTTCCCTGAAAACACAACCAGCACAACTATCCAAGTATCCTTGGAAGCATCGGTTAGTCCATTATAAAAGATATCAAGTATTTCATTTTTCTTAAGAGGATGATCAGGCAAAGCATTAAGTAACCGGAGAAGCCTCCCCCAAGCTTATGGGAGACTCTCTTCTTTGATTTGCACAAAATTATATATTTCCTGCAAGGCAGCTTGTTTCTTATGAGCAGGGAAAATTTAGCAGAGAAGTAATAAATCATATCCTGGGGACTACGCACACAACCAGGATGAAGAGAATTATACCAAGTCTTAGCATCACCCTTTAATGAGAACGGAAATATCTTAAGGATATAAAAATAGCAAGACTTCTCATCATGAGTAAACAGGGTAGCTATATCATTCAACTTGGTAAGATGTGCCACAACAGTTTCAGATTCAAGGCCATAAAAAGGATCAGATTCAACTAAAGTAATAATTTCAGGATCAATAGAGAATTCATAATCCTTATCAGTAACACAAATAGGTGAAGTAGCAAAAGCAGGGTCGGGTTTCATTCTAGCATTAAGAGACTACTGCTTCCATTTAGCTAATAATTTCGTAAGACCATATCTATCATTGCAAGCAAAGATTTCCCTAGCAGCTTCTTCATTCATAACATAACCCTTAGGAACAACAGGTAATACATAATCATTGGGAGAACCTTCATCATCACTATCATCAATGATAGGATCTTCAGTAATTTCATTCCCCCTAACTCTAGCAAGTTGTTCATCAAGAAATTCACCTAATGGCAAAGTAGTATCACGCACAGAATTAGTTTCATCATGCATAGCATAAGTGGCATCATCAATAACAAGCGACATATCAGAATTCATAGCAGTAGCAGGTTTAGGAGTCGCAAGCCTACTAATAACGGAAGGAGAATCTAGTGCAGAGCTAGATGGCAGTTCCTTACCTCCCCTCATAGTTGAGGGCAAAATCTTGGTTTTAGCATCTTTCAAGTTCTTCATAGTGATCAACAGATATAAATCCCAAGTGACTCAGAGAATAGAGATATGGTCCCCGGCGACGGCGCCAGAAATTAGTCTTGATAACCCACAAGTGTAGGGGATCGCAACAACTTTCGAGGGTAAAGTACTCAACCCAAATTTATTGATTCGACACAAGGGGAGCCAAAGAATATTCTTGAGTATTAGCAGTTGAGTTGTCAATTCAACCACACCTGGATAACTTAGTATCTGCAGCGAAGTGTTTAGTAGCAAAAGTGGTATGATAATAAAGGTAACGGTAGCAAAAGTAAAGATAAATGTTTTTGGGTTTTTGTAGTAGTTGTAACAGTAGCAACGAAAAAGTAAATAAGCGAAGAACAATATGTGAAAAGCTCGTAGGAAATGGATCAGTGATGGATAATTATGCCGGATGCGATTCCTCATGCAATAGTTATAACACTGGGTGATATAGAACTAGCTCCAATTCATCAATGTAATGTAGGCATGTATTCCGTAAATAGTCATACGTGCTTATGGAAAAGAACTTGCATGACATCTTTTGTCCTACCCTCCCGTGGAAGCGGGGTCCTAGCGGAAACTAAGGGATATTAAGGCCTCCTTTTAATAGAGAACCGGAACAAAGCATTAGCACATAGTGAATACATGAACTCCTCAAACTACGGTCATCACCGACAAGTACCCAGATTATTGTCACTTCAGGGTTGCCGGATCATAACACATAATAGGTGACTATAGCCTTGCAAAATAGGATCAAGAACACACATATATTCATGAAAACATAATAGGTTCAGATCTGAAATCATGGCACTCGGGCCCTAGTGACAAGCATTAAGCATAGCAAAGTCATAGCAACATCAATCTCAGAACATAGTGGATACTAGGGATCAAACCCTAACAAAACTAACTTGATTACATGGTAAATCTCATCCAACCCATCACCGTCCAGCAAGCCTACGATGGAATTACTCACGCACGGCGATGAGCATCATGAAATTGGTGATGGAGGATGGTTGATGATGATGACTGCGACGAATCCCCCTCTCCGGAGCCCCGAACGGACTCCAGATCAGCCCTCGCGAGAGAGATTAGGGCTTATCGGCGGCTCCGTGTCGTCAAACACGATGAAACTTTCTCTCTGATTTTTTTCTCCCCGAACGTGAATATATGGAGTTGGAGTTGAGGTCGGTGGAGGTCCAGGGGGCCCACGAGATAGGGGGGCACGCCCTACAGGGGGGCGCGCCCCCCTGTCTCGTGGACAGGCCCTGGGCCCCCTGGTATATTTCTTTCGCCCATAAATTCTTATTAATTCCAAAAAGTGCCTCCGAGGATTTTGAGGACATTCCGAGAACTTTTCTTTTCTACACATAAAACAACATCATGGCAGTTCTGCTGAAAACAGCGTCAGTCCGGGTTAGTTTCATTCAAATCATGCAAGTTAGAGTCCAAAACACGGGCAAAAGTGTTTGGAAAAATAGATACGTTGGAGACGTATCACTCCCCTGCTCCTCTGGCGAATAGGGACTCTTCCTCTTCGCCACTGGTGGGACGCCAGTCACGGACATCACAGGCACGAGTGGCAACATGGGTCAGCCCAACACCAGCGCGAGTTGCCGTCTCCTCTTCGGGCGCTTCGTCTCCACCGTCGACCTCATCTTGGACACCGTCCGGGAGCATGGAACCCGGCATCGCTCGTCCTCGTCAACAGACTCCCAAATGGAATCGACACCCTTCACTACACCCCCTCATTGAACGAGGAGGACTCTATCCCTCCACCACCGACGGCTTGCCAGTGAGCGTGCGTGTGGTGCGGCGACAGGAATAGTGGTGGGCGGCACCACATGGGAAATGGATTGGGGCGGTAGGGGAAACATTAAGCGTCGGCGCTGGGCCAGTTGGCCGAAAGGCCATATGGGCTACGACTCGTGCCTTGTTGTGGGCCAAAAGAAAAGAAGGAAAAAATGAACATCGGGTCTCTGGTCGAAACAAAAACAAAAATATGAATAATGTAAGTGTCATGACAATTGCTGGTCAAGACACATATTATTGGTTCTGGTCAAGCTATAATTGCACTCCCTATGGATACTAAATTTGTAATCTAGGGTGCTATAGTGTATCCAGATTCTACTCGTACCTTGCTGAGTTTTAAGGATATCCGCAAAAATGGTTTCCGTGTGGAAACTAATGAAGAGAGTAGTGGTGAATGTCGACTCGTAACTCAGCAAAAGGGATTTTGAAAGGAAATCCTTGAGAATTTGCCTTCTCTATCTTCTGGGTTGTACTATATATGCATACATTAAACCAGAGATGCATGTGGCATACAAGATAGTTTTTCAGAATCTTGATAAGTTCAAGATTTGGCATGGTCTCCTAGGTCATCCTGGTATTGGGATGAGAAGAAAAATTATTTATGGTTTTGTTGGACACAATATAACAGATAGAAAGTTCCAAAAATCATCGGATTTTGTATGCACAACATGTGCAACTGGGAAATTGATCACAAGGCCATCTTATGTAAAATTACGGAATGAGCCACTTGATTTCCTTGAACGCATTCAAGCCGATATTTGTGATCCAATACAACCGTTATCTGGACCATTCAGATATTTCATGGTCCTTATTGATTCATCAACGAGATGGTCAAATGCGTGTCTACTATCAATAAGGAACCATGCTTTTGCAAAGCTGATTGCTCAGATCATTAAATTGAGAGAAAATTATCCTGAGCATAGGATAAAATCCATCATAATGGATAATGCTACCGAATTTAGTTCACGAGCATTTAATTATTACTCCCTAGCTTTGGGCATTTCTATGGAGCACTTAGTATCTTATGTACATACCCAGGATGATCTTGCGGAATCACTTACCAAGAGGATCAAGTTGATAGCAAGACTACTCTAACAGAATAGTAATCTTCTAGATTCATGTTGGGGTCATGTAGTTTTACATGTTGCAGGGTTGCTACAAATTCGACCAACTGCATACCATACAGTCTCCCCATTGCAGTTAGTATGTGGAAACCAACCGAGTATTTCCCATCCGCGGCAATTCAGTTGCGCGGTATATGTACTGATCTCACCACCACATCGTACACCAATGGGCCCTCATAGACGAATGTGGATCTATGTGGGGTACAATTCTCCAACATTCATTAAGTACCTGGAACCCCTGACAGGGGATATGTTTACAGCCTGGTATGTTGATTGCATTTTTTATGAGGACAATTTCCCAGCACTATGGGTAGAGAATAACCACAAAGAATGCCATGAAATAGAATGGGATGTGAAAGGCATCTAGTTCTTAGATCCATGTATGAATGAGTCTGAACTGAGGTTCAAAAGATTAAATTTTCAATATATTACAAATAATCTACCAGACGCATTTACTGATTATAAAGGTGTCAAAAAATCAAATGTTCCCACTATGAATGTGAGAGAGAGAGTAGATGTGACCGATATATCTACTCAGCAACCTAATAGGGGAAGGAATCTGGACACAAAGGACAAGGCTTCACATAAACGTTCAAGCGGAATGAGGAATCCTCAAATAGTAAATGCAAGTCAACAAGATGTTGATATTTAACATAGGGTTGAAGGACACTTGAAGGATGCTAGTCATCCATAACCCAGCACGAGTGTGCACACCAATTTTGGTGTTGGGACATTGGAAGACCTTGATCAATTGTTGAGGGAAATCGCGGAGGATCAAAAGGTATTGATGCATTAGGATACAACATGGTACTAGTCCCGGTACTGCAACCGGGACAAAACGGTCGGGACTAATGACCATTACTTTTAGTCCCAGTTGGCTTACAAACCTGGACTAAAGCAGCTCCACGTGACTGCTATGGGGTGCCCAGGCAGGAGTACTTTTAGTCCCGGTTGGTAATCGGGACTAAAAAGCAGCCACGCGTTAGCAGCTCCCAGGTGTTGGGTTTTTTTTGTTTTTTAAGGGGGCGGTTAGGGGTTTTTGAGGGTTCAGGCGTTTCATATTGTGTTAGCTAGCTACTACTTATAGAGAGAAGTGACATCTCTTTCTTCGTGCTTGGTCGACGGTGTCGACGGTAGCTACTACATATAGAGATAACTCAACTCTAGCTAGTAAGCAAATGAAGGAACCATTAATTACACAACAACATCATGAACATATATAGAGAGAAGTGACTTGGTCAAACAACAAGTTTTCGTATATCTATCCGTCGCTACTACATATATACAATATACCATCCCTGACATCATCAAGCACCAAACTCCCATTGAATTTCCATATGGTATTCTCCGTCTTTATGTATGACGTGATCAAGAAAGAATCCCGCCAATTCCTATTGAATTGCGCGTATGCGATCATGTGGTAGGAGTTCATCCCGGCATCTGCCACATCTAATTTAAGAAGAGGGTCAATACATATATATCAATAAAACTCAACACAATTGATGGTAATAAAATAAAATTGTGAATATAGTTTACGTACTTCAAATTGTTTGTCAGAGTAGCCCCGCTCAGAGGTCGAGTGGCGCATGAACTTGCAAACGTAGTATCCACATAAATTATTCCCGCCTTCCTGCCACAAGCACTTTACGAGAACAGAGTTCAATCAAACAGATAATCAAGCATGATGATGTACTAATGAAACTAGAATCAATGAGAGATGCGCGGAACTAGCTAGTACTAATTACTTTGGGGTGTGTAAATCACAGCTCGATCTTCAGACCCGAAACCATTCGGGTGAACTTTTTCCAAACCTTGCCAGGCAAAGAAAATGATTACTTGATATCAGGAAATGAATTGAAGTTGTTGATGTGGTGTGATAATGATTGAACTTGCTTCTGGAGCATTGCAGTCATGTTCGCATAATCCATGGGATCTTTACGTCTCGAGTCTAAGACACTTACTACTCCCCCGTCAAGCTTAATGGATAGCAGAATAAAGTGGAACCTACTCTCGCATAACTCATCAATTACATTACTTAGAGTAAGCGAAATCAAATATGCACAAGACAGTAATACTCACTTGAAGTTGTAAGGAATAGTAACAAGCCATGAGTTGTTTGTCGAGGGCCTCTTGATTGAATAATGGTCCTCTTTGTGCCATCGCATCAACTTGGCATGCTCTTTGTTTCTGAATAGACGTTTCAACCATGGTATTATAGGAGCATACCACATCACCTTGGCAGGCACCCTCTTCCTGGGGCACTCGCACTCAACATCACCAGGGTCATCTTGTCTGATATCATACCGCAATGCAACGCATATCGGGCATGCGTTCAAATCCTCTTTCTCACCACGGTAGAGGATGCAGTCATTAGGGCAAGCATGTATCTTCTATACCTACAATCCTAGAGGGCATAGAAACTTCTTTGCTTCGTACGTACTGTCGGGCAATTCGTTATCCTTTGGAAGCTTCTTCTCCATTATTTTCAGTAGCTTCCCAAGTCTGTTGTCAGATACACCATTGCCTACCTTCCATTGGAGCAATTCCAATGTGATACCAAGCTTTGTGTTGTCATCTTCGCAATTTTGGTACAACCTTTTTTGTGATCCTCTAACATGCGATCGAACTTCAACTTCTCCCTTTCACTTTGGCATTGTCTCTTTGCATAAACAATGACCCGGCGAAGATCATTGTCGGGCACATCATCTGGTTCCTCTTGATCTCCAGCTTTCCGCGTTGCAGTATCACCGTATTCAAGGGGATAGTTGTCATCCTCCTCTTCTTCTTCGTTGTCTTCCATCATAACCCCTCTTTCTCCGTGCTTGGTCCAAACATTATAGTGTGGCATGAAACCCTTCTCAAGCAGGTGGACGTGAAGGGTTTTCGAGACAGAGTAATCCTTCGTATTCCCACAGACAGGGCATGGACAATACATAAAACCATTCTGCTTGTTTTCCTCAGGCACTTCGAGAAAATTATGCAGGCCCTCAATGTACTCGGAGGTGCGTCTCTCACCGTACATCCATTGCCGGTTCATCTAGTGCATTATATAATTAAGTGTATCAAAAACCATTACATAACATCATGAATGGAGAAGTGACCAAATTAATACAAGTTCATCATCACATTAAAACCAAAGTACAGTAGTGATCAAATGTTATTACTGAAAAAATAAATACATAAAGTTCATACATAGTTCTCATTGAACAACATATAGCTCTCTAGAGCATCTAATTAAAACATACATTGAAAAATGTAAAATATTTCAATGCAACAACAAATGCGATCATAATCTCAACTAAGCTAACAATTGATCCAATGGCATAATGATACCAAACCTCGGTATCAATGGCATATTTTCTAATATTTCTAATCTTCAAGCGCATTGCATCCATCTTGATCTTGTGATCATCGATGACATCCGCAACATGCAACTCCAATTCCATCTTCTCCTCCTCAATTCTTTTCAATTTTTTCTTCAAGTAATTGTTTTCTTTTTCAACTAAATTTAACCTCTCGACAAGAGGGTCGGTTGGAATTTCCGATTCGCATACCTCCTAGATAAAAACATCTATGTCACGTTGGTCGGCATAATTGTCATAAACATGAAATCAAACAAATAGTTATAAAATATAATATACCATATTCGAATCATAGATAGGACAAGAGCCGACGGGGCGGATATCAAAACCATGGCACTATATAATAACAAACAATAATAAAAGTAAGAAAATTATACAACTATCTATCTAAATCATACAGGTAAGAATTTTTTTTCTTTTATAAAGAAGATAAGAGCAAGAGGCTCACCATGGTGGTGCCGGCGACGAGATCGGCACGGGTGATCAACGGTGGTGAGGACGGGGACAGAACGGGGACGGACCGCCAAACCTAGACAAATCTTGAGGAAAATGGAGCTTGGAGAGGAGAAAGCTTATGTTTGGCTCGGGCATTTCATCAAACACCTCATGTGCATGCATAGAAGGGAGAACAGAGCAGTGCATGCACACGTCCCACACGGCAAAAAAACAGAGGAGAGGGTGGGCAGGGGCGAGGGTATATATATAGGCATCTCTTTAGCCCCTGATGGTGGCCAGAACCGGGACAGAAAACTGACCTTTAGTCCCGGTTCCAGCCACCAACCAGGACTAAAGGTGATGCGCCAGGAGCAAGGGCCATTGGTCCCGGTTCGTGTCTGGAACCGGGACCAAAGGTGTCAGGCGAACCGGGACCAATGGCCCCCGAGGCCCGGCCGGCGCCCTGGCCTGACGAACGGGGACTGATGCACCCTTTGGTCCCGGTTCGTAAGAGAACCGGGATTAATGCCCTTATCTGGCCTAGGCCAAAGCCCTGTTTTCTACTAGTGATGAGATATCCATTAACTATATCGATTCAGGATAATCATACAAAAGAAAGACTATAGTTGTCAAAATTTATTTCTCCTCTAGAATTGCAGAAGGCCTTGATTTGGATTGCGAACCTATGTCCATGGCAGAGTGCATGAAGCGCTTAGACTGGTCCAAATGGAAGGCGGCAATGGCGGATGAATTGCGCTCGCTCATAAAAAGAGGGGTATTTACTTCGGTAATACCCATTCCTCGGCATGTGTTCCCTCTGGGAGCAAAATGGGTTTTGTTCGTAAGAGTAACGAGAACAATCAGGTGGTGAGATACAAGGCGAGGCTTGTAGCATAGGGGTTCACGTAGAGATCCGGCATCGATTATGTTAAACATATTCTCCCGTTATGAGTGGAACATTGTTCCGATATTTAATATCACTTGCAGTGAAAATGATTTTGCCTATCCAACTTATGGATGTTGTGACTACATATTTATATGGGTCACTGATTCAGACACTTATATGAAAGTTCCTGAGGGAATGAAGCTTCCGAATCCAAAGGTTAATCGCAACATGTATTGTGTAAAGCTTCAAAAGTCAATGTATGCCTTGAAGCCGCCGGGATGAATGTGGTATAACCAACTGAGTGTATTCCTTCTTCAGAAGGGTTACTCAAATAATAATGTTGCCCATGTGTGTTTATCAAGAAAGTTAAAAATGGACTTTGTATTCTTTCTGTGTATGTGGCTGATCTAAATATCATTGGGACTACACAAGAAATACATGAGGCAAGTCACCCTATTAAAACGGAGTTTGAGATGAAATACTTAGGTAAGACTAAATTTCGTTTGGGCTTACAACTTGAACATCTTCCTTCGGGAATACTTGTTCATCAGTCTACTTTTATCCAAAAGGTTCTTGGGAAATTTAATATGGATAAAGCATATCCATGAGAGACACCATTGGTTGTTAGATCTCTTGATAGAGATAAAGACCCATTTAGACCTAAGGGTGATGACGAAGAGGAATTAGGACCTGGATTTCCATACCTCGGTGCAATTGGAGCACTAATGTGTCTAGCAAACTACATCAGGCCTGATATATTGTTTGTAGTAAATTTATTGGCTAGATTCAGTGCATCACCAACAGAGAGGCATTTGGTTGGTGTGAAGAACATTTTCATATACCTTCAAGGCACTAAAGATCTTGGTTTGTTATATCAGAAAAATGAAGATAAGACCATGGTGGGATATTTTGATGTTGGGTACCTATCTGATCCCCATAATGCTAGATCACAGAATGGTTTTGTCTTCTTGAGTGGAGGTACGGCCTTTTCTTGGAAGTCGACAAAACAAACCCTGGTGGCTACATCCACGAATCATTATTCTAAAATTATTGCTTTGTTTGAAGCATCATGTGAATGTGCATGGCTTCGCAGAATGATAAACTTTATTTAAAGTTCAAGTGGGATTGGTTCATTGAATCACCCACCATTATCTATGAAGATAGTGTTGCATGTATTACATAGATGCAAACATATTATATAAAGAGCAATATTACAAACCATATGTCTCCTAAATTACTGCATCCCCATGAGTTACAGCAAAGTGGGGAGACAAATATTTTGCAAACGGAGTCATGTAATATTGATTTTTCTACAAAGTCATTACCAAGTTCTTTATTTGAGAAGTACATCAATGGAATTGGTATGAAACGACTTTAAGACTTGCGAAGTTCAGGAGGAGTGTATCCCTGAATTATAATCTATTTGTGATCCTCGGATCTTGGATATTTCACTATTTTCCTTTATAATTTTTTCCTGAATGGTTTTTATGGAAGGTTTTTAATGAGGCAATAGTAATGCAGGCATTGTGATATGTCGGTCTCTCCGTATTTTTCCACTGGGTTTTTGGAAGGAGTTTTTTATGGCATATTTTACATATCTCCTCATATTTTTCCTACAGGGTTTTTGCAGGAGGCCGATCAAGATGTTGATGATGATGTTTACAAGAACATTTGATGTTGAGATTAGGGGGGTGTTAGGGTTAGTTAATTACTTTAATTAAAGGAAATCCATCCTTAGCAAAACCGACATGCGGTTTCTCTCCTGATGGATCGCGTCCTAATGTAACGGACGCATCCTTCTAATCCTGTCGCTTGTAGCCATCGCGTTTGTGTGATGTGTCTCTTCACAGAGTATAAATATATGCATCATCATTATCAATAGACATTGATTGTTACTGTTCATTCACACTATTTCTTTACAGATAGAACACAACTTAGACAGATTCAATCCCTTGGTACTGTACATGTACTTTGTATACACTCCAATGCAATAGAACATAAGCGGAACGTAGGGTATATTATCTTCTTTGGAGAGCCAGGACCTAGGTGAAGCTCGCGTTCACTTATATTCATGCCAAGTCGCCTAGCTAGGATACCCTACCAAGGGATATATCGGATTCTCGAACGGTGGTGGCCCATACATGACATGCTAGGAGAATGCCCCTGATTGATGGGAGTTCACATTAACACCCAGATCGGTTCCGGAGCGATTGACACGTCCGGTGACGGAGTCGATTTCAAAATATCTCGGGTAGAGGGTCCCTAACTAGTAGCCTAGAGGTGATGGTACCGGAGACAAGGGATTTCTCCCAAGTTTGGACTCTCCTAAGAGATAAAACCATACGTCCTGCTTGTGCTATATCGATTTGAGATGGAGTACAAAGTACAGGTTGATCTACCGCGAGATCGTTGTGTTTCATCTGTGAGCACTACCACCTTGTTTATATAGGTACTGGGGACTAGAGTTACAATTATGTCAGCTATGTAGATAGTAAATGTGTTGTAGATGACCTCTAAATCTCGGAGTATTTGTCGAGTCTTCGAGGGCATTCCTTCTACGTGCCATGGGCTACCTCGATGTGGCAAAGAGGTGCACCAACATGGGGTGTGTAGCCCTGGTCACCTGGCCGGGAGACGATGTGGTGAGTGGCCCTAATCTGAGACAACCTGAGGCTGACAGCATTGAAGACGATGATGAGTATCGTTGCCTGACTTGGATGGAAAACGAATTGTGGTGAAGAATCACAAGGACGAACGGTTTTGGAGACCTCCTCTCCCGCATGTCGACGCACGTTGGTATTCGGGATGGAATAAACTACAGTGGCGGCGCAAATTGCAAGATGAGGCAAAACCCTAAGCGTCTTTTGCCATGTCTTTGGCTGCGGCTGGTAAGAATAATATATAGGAGGCCAGGGTGGTGTCGTGTCGCGATCCCGGTCTCAACCAACTTCGTTTCCTAGTCGTGAACTTACCACACAAGTAAACGATCAACTTGTCTTGCAAGACATAAAAAAACGGCAAAAGGAAGTCGTGCCCCTGCAAGGCCACATACCGGATTTATTGACCACGTGCATGTCACACGCACGCATGCATGCGCCACCCGCCCCGAGCCAGGCAAGTCGAGCGCGCGTGTGTGGTCTTCTCTTTCTTTTCTCAACACATCACTTAGTATGGTGGGGAGAACTCACTATATAAAGAGGTCTCACACCTCCTTAACTTTTGGGTGAGACTAAACTTTAAGCCACCACTTCCCATTTTATTCATGGGCCAATTGGAGCTTTCAGAAATTGTACATGGGCCTGGCCCATTATTTCTAACAAGCCCCCACCAGATCTTAAATAACCATTTAGAGATTTGTTTTTTCTCACTACTCGTTTAGTATACCAGTGTTTTAGTAGAGACTGTTAAGTTGAACTTCTATCCGAAGCTTTACACTACATCCATCCACAACTTAAGAATGGACTCTTCTTTGAATTGTAAGTTTTATGTGAACAAGTTATATTTAAAGGCATAACCGGTTCCTACCTGCCAGTAGGCTGCCTGGTTTGCAACATATACGTCGTACTCCCTGATCCTGAGTTCTGTGAATATATGTGCTCAGCAATTTTTGAATACACATTGAAATTTTGTAAATATACATTGAATAATTTTTGAATACATATTGCACATATTTGTAATATACGAAACAATTTTCAGATATAAAATGAACATTTTGTAGTAAGCGTTGAACAATTTCCTAATATATGATGAACATTTTTATAATGCACATTGAACTTTTTGTAATATACTGCAAACATTTTATTAATATAATGTGAACATTTTTATAATACAAAGTGAACTTTTGATACAAAAAATAGAAAGGAAAAAGGAAAATAAGAAATAGAAACGGAAAAAATGAAAAGGAAAGAAACAGCGAAGCCGGCCGTGAGCCAGCCCAAACTTGGGCGTTGGGCGGGATGCTTTCAACGAAGCTGCACCAGAATTGTATTCTGATGAACTTTGCTTATGATGAATAAAGTGAAGTGTGTGTAGACTAAACAAAATGAAGCCTACAGATGTCATATAGGGATTGGCCGTGACGTGCGGCACGTCAGATATTGTACATGGGCCTAGCCCATTATTTCTAACAATCCCTCACCAGATCTTATATAACTACTAGCGAAAAGGCCCGTGCGTTGCAACGGGAGAAAAAAATCTTCTCACATCTCTAGCTGGGTCAGTTGGACAAACTGTGCGTGGCCAACCTCCCATCGGCAATTTTATTTTTTGCCAGCTCTCCGGACCTGGGGCACATTGTGCTACCAGATGGGCTTCCTCCGTTGGGTCAAAACGGGTGGCAAGTAATGAGACCAAATAGTGTACGTGAAATTAATTGAAATGGGACCAAACAAAGCCGGACGAAACCAAGAATATCACCTTCCTTTAATAGTTGGTATAGATTTAGAGATTTGTCTTTTCTCACTATTCATTTAGAATACCAGTGTTCCAGGCAATATTGTTAAGTTGAACTTCTACCTGGAGCTTTACACTACATCCATCCACAACTTGACAATGGACTCTTCTTTGAATTGTAAGTTTTATGTGAACAGGTTATACTCAGAGGCATAACCAGTTCCTACCTGCCAGTAGGCTGCGTGGTTTGGCCCTGTCTTAAAATTTGCTTCCTTTTTTGGCCCAAAAAATATTTTTCTTCCCTTTTTGACACTCAAACTTCATTTTGTGCCCTATGTGACATTTCCATCCATTTTTTCATCCAACTCTGTTAACTGGCACGTGCAATTACAATTGTAACCCCTGGTGGTGGTATGTCACCACAAAGAGAAGAGGAGGAGCCTGAACCAAAAAAAAAGAGGGCGGGGAAGGGGTTGGTGGCGCATCGAGAGTGCTATCTGCAATACACTTTCTGATCATGAGCTGGGACCATGAACTAACGACGATACTAACGATGAACCAAGCACTGGACGACGCACGCACCGTAATACAGAGCTGGCTTCCTGAATCCCTAAGGCCTCGTTTGGTGGCCAGTGAAAAAGAAACCTGGGCACCTAGCCCCGAGCGGGGATTTTTCCTGTGCACATCGGATCCCTCCCACCAGGGGTAGATGTCTCCCCTGCCACTGGTGCCCAAATGGCAACGAAGGGAGGGAAGGAAATCCCCAACGTGCAACACACAGATGTATCAATAATACACATCAGATCACACATAAAATTACATAAATAATTCTGAAAAAAAAACTACAAAAACCACAGGCATATACAAAAATCAGAACTCAATAAATAAATTTCCAAAAATAATACAACTGATATTTCATCACTTCATCAAGGTTAAGATATTGGTCTGCATTTCACCGCGAACAAGTGATAGCCTAAATCATTTCGTGTGCAATACATATACATTACACCTAATATGATCCATCATTGTTAAGATTGGTACTCAATTTTTAGGACTGCACCATTACAACTAATGCAAAAGGTTAGCTAGCAGAAGCATAGGAGCTAATGAGTTGTACGTACAATACAAAAAACTCCAAATTCCCAAGAGGCGGACACACTACTGAAGAAGATGAGCTGCAAGGTGACGGTCAATAGTTTTGCTCAGCTCGTTCCCCACTCCACATTGACATCAGGTACCGCAGCTCGATGTTTTAGGGGCACTTGCTGCCTTCGATAAGTTGACATTGAAGCATGTACCTACAGTTAAATTGCAATGTAATTAGTCTAAAACATAGACAAGAGTGGCTTAATCAGTTCACCCATAAAGTATAAAAATGCACTACACAGAAAAGTCTGAAATGCAATACACCATAATACTGAAATAATGAAATGGATAAGAGCATGTACCATACAGCAAAATGTTTCTTCTGCAGTCAAATTAAATATTGGTCACTAGGGTGCATTGAACATGATAGTTGGCAATCAAAAAATTATTTCAGAGAAGAAACCAAGAAAACACATGGACCAACTAGTGATTGTAAAACATAGCATATACCGTTGGCATGGTCAAGATACTAAAATGGCTAGAATAATTCACACTAAGATCATAGTTTTGCACTTCCAAAGCAGAGGAAGCATCGACGAAAAGCAGCAAAGGCATGAGTACCTCTGAAGAGTACATGACTTCCCTATGACCGCTGCAAAATGATAAGAACTCAACTGATAAATCTAGGCAATTAATCGTGGTTACATTAGAAATGCAAGGGGATTGTTACAGAAAAAAATGATAATGAACTCAAAGATTAACTAATTTATTGTTGGTTAGGCAGAGTTATGCAGGTAGAATTAGGTGGGGACTCAGAAATTCTGATCAATATCTAGGAGGTTACAGAATCAGTGGCCTAAAATCTGTTATTCACTGCTATTACTTGATTTTTAAAAATAAACCTCCGGCACAAGAGCTGCAAAATTAGAAAACTATGCATAAACCAATATACGTTTTTCACCCAAGAAATCTCGCTTTGCTCCATCTCTTTCAACTAATGTTGATTAGGACAAGAGAGACTACATGCAGTCAGGCTTAAAGAGAGACTCTCTATGCATCGGGTGGACAAATCAAATAGTACAAAAAATAGTTGTTCTTGGGAAGATATGGAATTTGTGCTCACCGCGCTCCAAGATTTGTACTCCAGACCATAATAATTCCTGAGTGCAATCACGTCTTGGATCTGGAGCAACAACTATCATTGCAGGGACATGTGTTTGTATGTAAATAATCTGATCACAAACTACACTAGGGGTAAAACAGTCTTTTTAGTTCAGACTTGACACCGTTAGTGGCCAAAACTGACGGAAGTGTCACATAGGAAACAAAATGGAGTTTGAATGTCAAAAAGGGAAGAAAGGAAAATTTTGGGCCAAAAAGGGAAACAAAATTAAAGAAAGGGCCAAATAAGGAATTCTCTCATAGGATTGGCCGTGACATGTGATGCATCAAACAATGGCGCAACGTTGGAACCATTAATTGGGCCTGCCCATTGCGCCAGTATGGAATCACAACCTCGCAACCTCTTGTCGCAGACTGCCTCTTCCTAGGCAGTCGAGCTGACAACCCTTCACGACTATTCATAGCGCGAAAACTTTATGAAACAAAGAGCGGAGGCTGGCGAACATATTTTAAAAACTATGTTTTTTCCAAAAGGTATTTAAATTTTGAATACCTTTTGGAAAACTCAAATAAAATTTTGAAATTCCACACATTTTTTACTTTTTAAAAACATTAAAACATGAATTAAACACACGGATATGTTTCGAAATTCGCAAAGAATTTGAGAAAATTCCAAATTGTTTTGAAAAATTTCTGAATTTGTGACCCAAATTTGAAAACAAGAAGTTTTTGTCAAAAATTCTCATTTTTTGCCAAAACATGAATACAATATTGAAAAGTGGGAATATTTCATGAATTTTTTAACACAGCACGAAAAAAAGAACTTTTTAAATTTTCCAAATATTTTTTGCAAAAATATCAATTTTTAAATTTGTGAAAAAATATGAAATTGGTTTTTTTTAATTCAAACTATATTTGGATTTCCTAAAAAAAATGTCTGATAATAAAACACTTGAAAATGTAATATAAAAATAGTTTGCATATGAAAAGCAGAAACAAAAAAAGCAAGGAAAAAAGGAGTTCAGAAAACAAACATGTTAAACGGGATAGCCCACATGCTTCGCTGGTGTGCTTCCCCTATATGAAGAGGGGCCAATTTATTTTTATTTTTTTTGAAATTTTCAA
>NC_041393.1:747356242-747361636 GCF_002162155.2 Triticum dicoccoides | reverse complement strand
GAACCGCCCTAGCAGACAAGTCATCATTACACAGATTTTTACAAGGAGGGAAGAGGAGAGGAGCCGAGTCTAGGCGGTGAGGCACTGGATCCAAACATCGGCAGCTTCCTTGAGGGGCGCAGGGAGGTGGACACGCCATAAGACAGCATCCGCCCTGCACAGCTGCAGAAGCCGGGGGAGCGATGGCGGCATGTTCTGGAAGACGACCGTGTTGCGGTGCTTCCAAAGTTGCCAGCAGCAGAGGAGCAGGAACGCCGCCCCCGTCCGAGGAGGGACCGAGCTCGGAGGTGACATAAGGTGGAGCAGCTTGACGGAGGAGACAGATGGCGCCTCCCCGACAGTTGCCCAGAACTGCCTGGCGAAGGGGCAAGCAAAGACGAGGTGGTCTGCTGTTTCCAACGGAGCCGAGCAGATAGGGCACCCCGCCCCGGCCACCTCAACAATGTGCTTACGCAGAAGCACATCCCTCGTGTGTATCCTAGCCTGGACCAGCAGCCAGGCGAAAAAGCGAACTCTGCTCGGGGCATAGCTCGTCCAGATGAAGTTGGCGAAAGGCGCATCCACACTGCCAAAGCGGCATAGGTGGTACACCCCGGCAGAGGAGAGAGCGTCGCCTTTGGCACAGCCCGCACGAAGAGCCCGAGTGTCGGCCTCCTCGGACAGGACCAGCGCCTGGATGATGGGAAGGAGGACTCTCCGCTCCCGGGCCCCGGTGTGGTTTAGCCGCGGCACAAGCCCACTGTCGAGTCCATTCTGGACAACATGGGCAACCGAAATGTCGGGGGAGGTAGCGTGAGAGAAGAGAGAGCTCATCTGAACGGACAGGGCGCCGCCGGGAAGCCAAGAGTCAAGCCAGAACGCCGTCGTTCGCCCGTCTCCAACGGAGACTCTAGTGAGCGCCCTGTATAGAGGCATAAGTTTGGCAAGGGACGTCCAGTGAGGCCCGGGAAGCGACATGGCCGTCGTTGGGTTTAGAAGCGAGCGACCCAATTCGCCCCAAACCCAGCGCGCCCAAGGGGAGTCTTGGCGGGAGTGCAGCCGATGGAGGAGCTTCAGAAGGAGGCACGTTCTGGACTGGAAGGGCGCGCACCCCTAGTCCCCCCTCTGCCTTAGCCCTGGTGACACGGTCCCATGCGACAAGGCACTGCGCGCCCGACGCTTTATCCGCAGCGGCCCAGAGGAAGGACCGCCGCAGGGCGTCGATCGCCCGGAGGACGGACGGAGGAACCTCCATTGCCGCCATGGCGTATGTGGGAAGGGCGTCCAACACGGTGTTTAGCAGGACAAGGCGCCCTCCGAAGGACAGGAGCTGAGCGCGCCACCCAGAGAGGTAGCGCTCGGCCTTGGCGATGAGCGGAAGAAAGTCATCCATGGTGAGCTTTCGGTTCGAAAGGGGGAGGCCGAGGTAGATCTGTGGGAAGGATCCCACAGCACAACCCAGGACCTGCACGAGCTCCAGAAGCTCGTAGTCGGTGACATGGACGGGCGCGACGGTGCTCTTGTAGAAGTTGATGATCAGCCCCGTCGCAGCAGCAAAGTCATCGAGGACACCTTTAAGACGCTGCACCGCACCCAGCTCAGCTCGCATGATGATGATCGTGTCATCGGCGTACTGAAGGACAAGGGGCGGCGCACCGTCAATCAGGGGGTGGTGCATCCCGCCGTCGGCCTTGATCATCCGTTGAAGCACATCAGCCACTAGCAGGAAAAGGTAAGGAGACCGAGGGTCCCCCTGCCGCAGGCCTTTTTTGCAACTGATCCACCTCCCCGGCACGCCATTGAGCATCACGGCGGACATGGATGATTGAAGGATCAAGTCCATCCAGTCACACCAGAGAGGGGGGAAGCCGCGCACCTCCATAATCCGGTGAAGGCTTCGCCAGTTGATGGAGTCGAACGCCTTTGCGAAGTCCAATTTCAGAACAAGGGCAGGCACCTGGCGGGCTTGGCAGCACTGCACAATCTCCGTGGCGAACACGAAGTTCTCGGAGATGCTCCTCCCACGGATGAACGCAGACTGGTCGACGTCGACCACGTCCGCGATCTGCCATTGCAGTCTAGTGGTGAGGACCTTGCACGGGATCTTGACATCGCAGTTTTGGAGAGAGATGGGGCGGAACCCGCCTGGCGCGCGCACCCCCTCGCCCTTTGGGAGAAGCACAATATGAGCTCGGTTGATACAAGATAGGTCAACCGCAGAACGTCGCTGGAGACAAGGGGCCAAGCAGCATGGTAGAAGGCCGGTCCCAAGCCGTCGGGCCCAGGGGAGCTGGTCCTGTCCAGGCCTTTGACCGCGGCCTCAATTTCGGCCGGCTCGAAGGGGGCAATCAGCTTGGGCCCGTCGACGCCGACGACCTCGGCGTACAACCTTTGGAGGTCGAAACGCCAGACGGGGTCGGAAGAGCGACCAAGGAGGTCGAAGTAGAAGTCGTGAAGGGCTTCAGCCTTGGCAGCGTGGCTGACGACGATCGTGCCGCCGACGTCAAGCGCTTTGATCCGATTGGACCGGAAGCGCTGGGAGGCCCGCACGTGGAAGAAGCGAGTGTTCTCATCGCCTTCCCCCACCCTCCTAAATTTGCCCCGCTGCCGCCAGAAGGCCGCTTGTTGGCGAACGGAGGAGGCGAGCGCGGCCCGGGCATCACGGCGAAGGCACGCCTCCGCATCCGAAAGAACACGAAGTTCCTCAAAAAAGTCAAACAGGTCAATAACAAATCTACAGTTATTATCGTGGAGAGGGACTTACCAGTGAGCCGCTTTCCAAACCTTTGCAGCACAGTGGAAGGACTTGACCCGAGCCGCGATGTTCTTAGCCCGGTCGTGAAGAGTGGGAGGGTGAGCCCAGACTGGAGAAGTAGAGGGAAGAAACAGAGGGTCCAGGAGCCATTTGTTCTCGAAGCGAAACAGGCGAGATGCTGGGATGGTGGTAGAGGCCGTGACTAGCAGCGGGAAGTGGTCGGAGGTGACACGGGGGCGGGAGGCTAGGGTGGAGTTTGGAAGAGCGGCATCCCAGTCGGCGTTGAAGAACGCCCGGTCAAGCAAGCTAGGGTCGGTGGCGTATGCCTGTTAGTCCAGGTGTACAGGCGGTCGGAGAGGGGAAGCTCGACGAATGAGAGGGCGTTGATCAATGCATTGAAGCGAGACGCAAGGGAGGCACAAAAGTTTCCATTGTTCTTCTCGTGAGGGTACCGAATGAGGTTGAAGTCGCCAAGAGCAATCCAGGCCCCGGAAATAGTCGCAGAGAGGGCCATCATCTCGTCGATGAAAGCTTGGGTCAGCGAGTGATCAGAAGGGGCGTAAACATTTGTGACCGAGAAGGCTAGGTCGGAGGACGTAGAGGAGAACGAAGTGGTGAAGGAGAATTTGGTATCTGAGCGAGAGACAAGGGAAAGGAAGGAGGGATCCCATGCCGTGACTAAACCACCGCGGGAGCCATCAACGTCTTTGTGATCGAACGCGGATAGGCGGGCGGGGAGAAAGGAGCGGGTTTTTCCGAGAGGGGGGGACACGAGCTTTGTCTCCTGGATGCAAGCCACGGACACTTTGGCCTCCTCCACGGCGCCACGGACAAGCACACATTTGTCGGGGTCGCCATGCCCTTGGACGTTCCAGGAGAGAAGCGACAGCGAGTGGAAGGTGTTACTATCCATCACCAGAGAAGGCACCAGGAGGGGCGGGGAAGCGTAGTCGTTGATAAGTTGGGGCGCACGATTACATAGTGGGGGCGGATACATCAGGTGATACAAGGAAGAAAGAGAAGAGAAATAAAAAGAACGGATACAACGCCTAATCAGAGGGAGCTCCGGCGCTAGGTAAGGCAAAGAGAGAAAGGGGGCACTAATCATCACCACTCGAAGGCACCGGAGTGGAGGGGATGCCCGCAGCGACCCTTAGTTCGGACACAGGGTTCATTCCCAAGGGTTTGAGCACGGCATCAATGATCTTGCGGCGGGCGACGGTGGCTTGGAGCTTCGAGGAGCACCCCTTGAGAGCATCTTTGAGCTCTCTTTGCTTGATAGCCTTGGCGGTCATGGAGATATACTCCACGGGCTCTTTGAGAGCGAGGCAGCGGCTGAAGCGCACAGGAGGAGACGTAGCAGGCGCGGGGAGGGGGGAGCGCACTGCACGTTGCATGGCGCATGCAAAGCGGGCTGGGCCTCGCGCCCGAAACCCGCTGGCAAAACCCCCGATCCGACCGTGCCGAGCCCGCCCGGCTCGTCGTCCATTTCAGTGATGACGACCGAGCTGCGGGGCGAGCTGAGCGTAGAGGAGGGGGGCGCCCGGCCGGAGACGTGAAGGGCGATGCCATCGTCGAAGCCAGCAGAGGAGTCCGAGACGGGGAGGGGAGGAGCCCCATGGAGCCGGAGCAGGGAGGCGAGCAGGTTCCCCCCTCCCCCTCCGCCCTGCCATCTAGGCGGAGGCTGCTGCCGGGGGGGGGGAGCCAGAGCCGGCCAACCCAGGGGAAAGCCATGGAGGGGTGGCGGGGGGCCGTTGTGGGCGAAGGGCGGCGGAGGAGGAGGCCCAAAAAAGGGGATGTACGTCCCGTTGTCGGAGTAGGAGTCGGCCTGGGGCCAGACCACGAGAGTGCGCACGATGACCACGCGGGAGCCCCAAATGCCGCTGCGTGGCCAGAGGTCACAGGGGATGGCCCGGGCATGTTCGATGAGGAGGACGACACGGACCTCCGAGAGGTCCTCGCCGGTGAGCACCATGTGGTCAATCTCGACGAGGTCGCCGAAGCCGGAGAAGGCGCGGGCGATGCCAACAGGGTTGAAGTGCTCGGGGGGGAATCGAGTGGCAGAGATGAAGGCGTGGGTGGCAGCCCTGGGCACCACCCGATCGGCCTCCTCTTCGCGGACGAAGGAGATGCGAGCGCCCTCGAACGGGAGGTCATGGAGCGCGGCACAGGCCTCGCAGTCCTCGAAGGAGTTGAACCGAAGGTACATGGCTCCAATGGACGAGCCAACAGTGTCGAAGAAGAGCTGAGGCGCGGCGTCGAGCATGGCGTCACGCACGGCGGCGGTGGGAGACATGAAGGCGCCGGGGGGTCAATGAAGACGACCACCAGTCTTCTAGCGGCCGCAAGGTCCCCAGTCGGCATGAAAACCTCCAGGTAGTGAGGTCGCAGAGACTCCGCCACCAGGGAGGGAGCGCCGGCGCTCGAGCTGTGCTCAGAGCCCGAGGAGAGCGAGCGGACAAGACCGCCGTCGCTGTCGAAGGCAGGTTGCACGCCCGAGCGCACCGAGGCGTCAGACTCCGAAGCCGCGTCCGACGAGCCCTCTGAGAGGGCGGGGGCAGCGTGGCGCCGACGCCGCACCAGGTCGAATAGCACAGGTGAGGGAGGGGAGAGGCGGTCGTCCTCAGGCGAGGCGGGGAGCGAGGCAGCCGAACTGTGAG
>NC_041393.1:747331651-747355420 GCF_002162155.2 Triticum dicoccoides | reverse complement strand
AGCGGGGCAGCAGTGGAGGGGATGGGCAGCAACCCATCGCAGTTAGAGCGAGGCGGGATGGGACGGCGAAAGCTGCGAGCCCCTCCCCCTTTGCGCCGCGCATTGAATGCGGGGGGGCTGCGCGCCACCAACCGGACTGGGTCAACGCGGGGGAGCTGGGCGGCGACTCTGGTGGCAGCCTGGAGGGAGAGGTGGGGGCACAGGTTGAAGGGGGCGAGCTGCGAGACGCCGACGGCGGCGACAAACCTGGCCACGACGGGGCTGGCCAGACGGGCATGGAAGACGGCCGTGGAGACCTCCGACACCGCGAGCACTTCGGGAGGGGCGTAGAGGAAGTAGTTGAGCAGGCGGGCGATCGTGGCTAGGGAGAAACAGGGCGAGATGGACGGGGGGTGAACCAGAGATCTCCGGTGGCGCGGCAGGACGGGAAGGCACGGGGGGAAAAGGACGGGCCGGAGTAGAATTGACGGAGAACACGGGACTAGAAAGCCTCACCTAGGCGGGGAACGGAGGTGGCGGCCAGGCGTCGAACATCGCAGCGGGGGTCCAGGGCTTCGCCAGTGGAGCGCGGAGAGGGCGGCGGTTCACCGGAGACAGCAGCTGAGTGGCCGCCGCAGTCTGGAGCGACCACGGCGCGGATTGGGGCGGTGGAAGGCGCCGGCGCGGCGGTAGCCGCGGCGTCGCCCGTGGAGTCGCGAGAGCTCATCCTCGGCTAGCCTCTTCAAGGACTTAGGTTGGACCAAACTGTATCATCTGGCAAGTGCTTGCGAAAACCGCGAGCAATGAATTGGTTTCGCCGGGCCAATTTATGGTAGTGCATCATGTAATAGTAATTTAATTTTATAACTGGATACAACAACAGGGCGATATGCCGTTCCTACCGAGATGTATTATTGCGGCTTTTTTTTTTTTTTGCGGGTGATTGCGGCTTGTAACTACTTATAAGATAAGTATAAAGAAGCTTTTCTAAAACAAAAAGTAAGTTAGTAGCCTCGATAAATGAAGTGAGCAGCGTATTTTTTAAGCCGCCCAAAAGAATTGGCCCGTAGACTCGCCAAAAGCGTGACAGCTACTGTTTTGTGACTTTTTCTATTGTTTTTAATCATTTTGCACTGTTTTGCATATGTTTTCTATTGTTTTCCTGGGCTTTTTAAAAGTTTTATTTTATCCTTCCGTTTTCTTTGGGTTGTTTATCGGTTTTGACCGGTTTTCTCCTTGTTTTTATCGCATGTCTGCATATACATTATACACTGTTCGTAAACATCAGGATAATTTTTTATTCGATTTTACCATGTTCTAAATACACAATTAATATTATTTTAAATATCTGTTTTAATTTCCATATTTTCATACACATTGTGCATTTTTTGTATTCATTTAAATTTTTTTATGCATGTTTAACATTGTTCAAATACATGACTAACATATTTCATAAAAATTGAGTAAGTTTTAGTTTTTTAAAAAAATACACGTCAAACATTTTTATATTTTACATACATTTTTGACAAATGTAGAAAACATATTTGCAAAATGGGTGAACATTTTCAGAAAATACTGTACAGTTTTCTTAATTGTACAAAATATTATTTCTTGAACTACATGAACATTTTTTACAATGTATAACATTTATATAAAAATCAGTATTTTTTGACATACTTGAATATTTTTTAATTTAATTAACATTTTTTAATGCCATTACATTTTTTGAGAAGTACAATAACAAAAAAAATTGCATTGTATTAACATTTAGGGTTACCATGGGATGTGAATTAAACATTCTCCTGAGAACTCTCTCTAATCTAGTGAATACAAGAGTAAGAATACATATGTCCATCAGCAGATGTGCAACCGTCAGATCAAATACGGACAGACCTATTTAACAGTGAATAATTTAATTGGGGAACGAGATTATGAGAAGGACAAATACGTACCATTGCTGACACGTCTAATTCTTAAGGAGTGACTACAAGCTGGTATTGAGGAACAACACTCTCTCTCTAGGTTCTACCTTACAATCTTGATACGCACACTGTTAAAAATGTAGAACTTTTGAACTGGGTAAATTTTCTTAAACATCGTGGATATTGAAAAAGTTGAATAACGCGAAAACAATTATTTAAAGAGCAAAAACATATTTTTGAATACTTTGAACATTTTATTCAAAGTATGCCTTTTTGGTTTATTTTTATTTTGCTAAAGAAATTATTCTATCTTACAAAATGTAATTATTTTTAAAATTCATAGGCATTTTTTGTACAATATGTTGCAAAATAAATGACCAAAAAAATTAAATACATCATGAATATTTTTTAATAGACGATGTACTTTTTTAAAAAATGGTGAATATTTTCAACCTAGCAGATGAAATTTTAAAATAAAAGTTCAACATTTTGTAATACATGATGAATATATATTAATTATGTGGTGATAGAAAAGTTCTAATACACAAAAAAAAACTTATTTACATAAACAATGAACATTTTCAAATTACATGTTGATCATATTTTTAATGCATGATGGATATTTATTGATTACACGATGACTACTTCTTAAATACACAATGAACATTTTTTAGTTAGATGTTGACCAATTTTCAAACACACATTGACCATTTTAGAAATAAAGATGAAACTATTTTAAATAGTTTTCAACTTGGTCACTTGGATCCATCCACTTTTATCTAATCTGTGTTTCCTCCACGACCTCTTCATTGCTATTGTATAAATTTTTGTATAATGGTGTATAAAACAGTATAAATATAAAGAAATGAAACACGCGGGAATAGTGGTAGCGCAGGGCAACACTCGGCGTTGCTACTATTTAGCAGTAGCGCGGGTCCAACCCCACACTACTGCTAATACAAGTAGTAGTAGCGCGGGGTCAGGCCCGCTCTACTATTAACAATTAGTTGTAGCCCACTAGCAGTAGCGCCGCGCTACCGCTAGGACATTAGCCCGCACTACTACTTGGGTTTTCCCTAGTAGTGGTGGGTGCGGGCTTGGGCCAGGACCATGGCCTATCATTTTGGTTTGGCCCAGTAATGGTTTATTATTCCCCACTAAATACAGACTAGTAATGGGCCACTGAACACTTTGCTGGTGGGTACTTCGAGCCCTTCGTTAGTTCACTTTTTTTGGAGTAGTGTGGTAAACTCTGGATATACGATAGATAGATAGATAGATAGACAGACAGAGAAGCATGACAAGTGGGCTCTCAGAAGAGAGAAACATCATGTAGTATAAGCCTATTCGAAGTGGAACAACACACTGTGGCATGCTGATATGTCTTAAACGTATCTACAATTTATTAGGTCTCGATGCTACATTTACACCATTTATATTTGTTTTTGGCATAATTTTATACAATATTTATTAGGACGAACTTACTAATCTAGTGCTAGATGTCAGTTCCTGTTTTTTATTGTTTTGAGTTTTTAGGTGAAATTTTATGGAGCCGGAAAAATCTGGAAAAAAGACATTAATTAATTTGGACCGGAAGACTCTCGTATCTAGAAGATGGAAAGCATTGGAGCCACGAGGGCTCTAGGCGGCCTAATGGCGCGCCCCAGGCAGCATGGTGGGGGCACGTTGATGATCCTTAAGTCGGTTGATGCTCTACTAGTGCTGCAAGAAATATCCTAAAGAAAAAAGTCCACTTTACTACCCTAAATAAAGTGGGTGGTTCACTTTACCCCCTGATCTATTTTTTTGTTCCTTTTAGCACCCAAACAAAGCAAAACCGTACAAGACACCCCCCCCTGGCTGGTTATTCAGGGTAAAAGAAGCAGAAAAATAGATCAGGGGGTAAAGTGAACCACCCACTTTATTCAGGGTAGTAAGATGGATTTTATTCTATCCTAAAATAAGAAAAATCATGTAAAATCAGCCTGATCGGAGTTACAGTTCTCCATTTATAAAAGCAACGTTGTTTCGGCAGAAACAATGTTGAAAACGGGAGACAAGAAAATGGAGATCCAATATAGGGGAGTGCTCACTCTCTCCTAGAGGGCCAAGGAAGACGAAGGAGGGGTCCCTCCGCCCTCTCCTCTGGTGGTGCCGGAGCACCCTCAGGGACATCTTCGCTATCTCCATTTGCATCACCAACAACTCTCTCTCCGTTCTCATGGTGATGTGAGTTGTCCATTTTCGGGGCTGAGAGTATGCACTAGTAGCTATGTGTTCTTCCTCTCGTTCCCATGTTCTTGAAAGATTTCGATTTTGATTGTATCATGAGCTTTACTAATATAGTTAGATCTTATGATGTTCATCCCCCTCTTCTTGTGGTGAAATGAGTCTTGTTCTTTGAAATATATGTGCTTTTGCAGTGACGTTACATGTTGCAAAACATATACAATTTTATTTATGCAATTTAGAAAGACCGGGGGGCGAGGTGTCAAGCATGTATATTTGCTCTAAATCCAAAGGCTTAAAAGTTAAATAATTATAACCATATGGTTAGAGTGTTACTAACAATAAGCCCAAGGGTTAAAGTACAACTTACAGTGATAGTTATGAGAAGTCAAAACTAATTGAGGTCTTATTTGCTTTTTTCGATCAGTAAACCAAGATATTAATTTGCGAATAAGGTTACAAAAGGGACTACCGTGTTAAATAGCCGAAGAGATAAGGGTTCTGCCCTTACTTCTCAACCGCATGAATCAGGAAAAAAAATTCTCGACCGAGTTTTCTGGAAACTGGTCGAAAATCGGTCCTTCCGCTACCCTCCGAGAAAAGTCTATACCGAAGTATTTAAAAAAATGAATTTGAAGTGCGAAATTTATCATATTCGGAACCTATGCTATCTTCAACGGACAATGAGCCATGCTTTAGCACACTGGTAACAAGCGCCTGAACTGGTCCTCGGTCGCGAGATCAAGCTCTCGCGCACGAGCTGACAACTATGGTAGACAATGGTTGGTTTGAATTATAGTTTAAACGGAATATATTCAAACACTGTCTGATTTGAATTCAAAATTCATTTGAATATGTCGGGCGAAAAAATCTAAACTTACCGAGATTTTTTGAAAACCAGTTATTTCGGTCCATGCCGGAAAAAACCGGTGACCAGAAATAGAAACCTTGGCACGAATCAATCTATTCGCTCCTCCACCACCATAGCCAGGAGCGAGAACGCCGAGAATGGCTGCATCTCCGGCCAGGAGGCTCTCCCTCCATGGTACCGGGCACGGACTCTGCTACACATTCGGTCGCCTGGGAATCCCACGCCTAAAAAACAGTCCGGGGAAGCAAGCAAGGGATCGTTTCCCGGTCGTCCATAAACCCTACGCATGGATCGCTCGTGTACAACTCGGACGGATCAAATCCATCCCCGGGAAGAACTCGAGCTGGAATCTCCCTCAAATTTCGTCTATATATGTTGGTCTATATGACCGATCGATGGCGGTGCGCATGTCCAGGGAACTCAACGCCATGACGGGAACAATTTCCGCGTGCTTCGGTGGGAGGACGAGACGACGGCCCAAAACCAAAGGGCGGCGGCTGGTGGCAGCGCGCGGCGGCGGAGCAGATCGCACGGTGGGCGCGCCGACACTGCTTCTCGCTCCCAAAACGACAGCGGGCACCAGCATCACCGGTGATCCAACAGCTAGACGCTCATGGCGACAATGACGACAACGACCGGGACTGCTGGTCCGGGCTGCCAGAGGACGTGCTGCTCACGGCCATGGCGTTGATGGAGGTCACCGACGTCGTCCGCGCCGGGGCCGTCTCCTCTTCGTGGCGCTCCGCCTACGCTGAGTTCGGCCGCCTACGCCTCCTCGCGAAGCCCAACCCACCGCCCTGCCTAATGCACGTCACCGCCGACGGTGCTGCCGTGATCTACTCACCGTCCACTCGTGCCACCTTCCCATGCGGCGGTGGTGGCAACGGCTTCGTCACCGGCGGCTCGGCGCATGGGTGGGTGTTCGCCGCAGACGTGGCCACGGCCAACCCTTTCCTGCTCAACCCTCTCACCGGGGCGCGGGCCGCGCTCCCGGCCGTCGCCACCCTCGCGCGCGTCAAGGGCACCTTCTATGACGACGACGGCACCGCCGTGTACGACGTCGACCACGTGTTCGGCGGCGGCGCCCCGGACATGCAGTTCGTCACAGCGCGAACGGTCCGCAACTGGATGTTCCGCCACGTTGCCATCTCTGCCGCCGGCGTCGTCCTCCTGGTGCACATGCCACACGGGGAGGCCTCCTATTCCAGGCCAGACGACGAGCGCTCGACCTCGCTCTCGTCCCACCTCGAACCCGACGCCATCACCGTTGTCCACAACGAGGACGACGGTCTTTTCTACATGCTATGCGAAGGCGGGGGCATCCTCTTCGCGGTGGTCGTTGATGGACCGGCGGCGCCCACGGCATGGCCCATGTCGTACCTGCTCAAAACCTTCGAGCGGAGGCACACTCACTACCTCGTCCTCCGCGGCGGCGAGCTCCTGCTGGTGACAAGGCAACTGCTGCTGAGGAGACCACGCGAGGGCGAGAAGGTTTTCTCCACCACTGACATTTGTATCGAGAAGGTTGGTCTTGGTAGGTCTAAGTTGGTGACACTGGACGGCATTGGGCAGGACTATGCCTTGTTCCTTGGATACGGATCGCCGATATGCCTTCCGGTGAAGGAATATCCCATGTTACGGCGTAATTGTGCCTATCTTGCCGACGACAGCGAGCAACACTTCCCGCCGATCACCCGACGAGACGTTGGCATCTGGGATTTTGAGAGCAAGAGCATGAGTCGGTTCGAGGATCTGCACCCTTGGCTGGATAACCAGCCCCCTATCTGGATAACACCGTCTCTTTACTAGCCGATGCGGGCCCACAATAAACAGCGACGCTAGACATACATCGAGGATTAATAAAAAAACGGCGAGGATTGGAAGTTTCTGACCAATGCCCTCTCTGTGCGATGGAGCCGGAGGACACATTTCATGCCTTTTGCAGATGTCCACTACTAGGGAAAACCTTATACATAGAAATTTAGCAACAGCGCGGGTCAAAAAACTGCGCTAGTGCTATATAGCAGTAGCGATCAAAGAAAAACCGCGCTACAGATACAAACTTAGCAGTAGCGCTTGTGGTAAAGAAAGCGCTACTACTAATATTCCCATTGACAGAATGCTAGGCTACGCATAGCAGTAGCGGGCTTCGAAGAAACGCGCTACTGCTAGAGCATAGTTAGCAGCGCATTTCTTGAGAAGAGCGCTACTACTAACGGAAATAAAATAAGATGAAAAACAAATAGAAATGTAAATGAAAATGAAAAAAATAGAAAAAGGAGAAAGGGAAAAATAAAATGTAAAGCAAAATAAACGAAAAAGCACAAAATCGGAGGAAGGCATAGCAGCAGTGTTTGTTTGTAAGAGGCGCTATAGCTAACGTAGCTGCAGCGTGTGTCCTAGACCCCCGCTATAGAATCAGAATAGGAAATTAAAAAAGGAAGAAATTTACATAGCTATAGCAGCAGCGCGTTTTGCAGAAACCGCTATAGCTATCTTAGCTATAGCGCGTTTTGCGAAACGCGCTACCGCTAAGTTTGACTTAGCCAAAAAACCGTTTCCCCCGGCCACCACTTCTCCCCCAAATCCCTAAACCCACCCCGCGCGCGCGCCGCCGTCTCCCAAGATTCACAGTCGCCCCACTTCGCCGCCGCCGACGACGCCACCAGAGCCGTGCGCCGTCGACGACACCGGAGCCGCCCCCAACACCACGGAGCCGCGCGGCCTCGTCAACGCCACCGGAGCCGCCGTCGACGCCACCTTCCTCGCCGTCACCGGAGACGCCACTGCCTCCCTCGCCGTCACCGGAGACGCCCCTGCCTCCCTCGCCACCACTGCCTCCGTCGCCACCACCGGAGCCATCATCTGTAAGCCGCCACCCCTTCTCTCTCTCTCATGCATAGGTTAGATAGTTTAATTAGGTTAATTATCTAGGTTAGGGCAAAAATTTAGTTAGGGAATTGACAGAGAAGTAGTTAGGTTAACTAGTTTAATTAGGTTAATTATCTAGGTTAGTGCAAAAACTTAGTTAGGGCTTTGACAGAGAACTAGTCAGGTTAACTAGTTTAATTAGGTTAATTAGTGCAAAAATTTATTTTAGGCTTTGACAGAGAACTAGCTGCGTTAACTAGTTTAATTAGGGTTAATTATCTAGCTAAACTAGATTAACTAACTAGGTTTAATAGGTAGGTTAATTAGGTTCGTTGGATTAACAAGCTAGGTTAAGTAGATTGGCAAAGATTTTTGATTTTTGAAAAGACCACTATTTTTCAAGGAAAAGAATTTAGGCAAATTTTATTTTTCATCGAAGTGGTCATGTTATATCCTTTCATTGAAGTTGTTCGATTGTGCCCAAGTGGCTTTGTTGTTTCCAGGGAATGATGCTGAGTGGCCTATGTTTTGCCGGAATGTTGATTCATTTCTGTTCCGGCAAATTTCAGGTTCTCGATTTGTCCACTTTTTAGCAATGGTCATGCCTAAATTTCCCGTGAATTTCGCATGACTTGTGCTACAAACTAGGACATATCGAGTGCCCGGGATTTGCCGCACCAGGAAGGAGTCAACATTCCTGCAAAACAATTGTCCTTTTTTATGTCATTATTCATTTTATTAGGTCTAGAATTAATTGACTAGATTTAATCATAGGAAACATGGCTAGCAACGATGAAGGACAGGGTTCTGGTGATTGCGACGACGTCTACCGGGCGGCAGACGAATTTTTTAGCCTTACCGACGATCAACAGATGTTGTTGCTAGGCCCACCGGTGGCATCGGCGACTGAGACCGACACGCAGACTGGTGCTGAGACCGACACGCAGACCGGTGCTGAGACTGAGACCGGCGCTGAGATTCAGACCAGCATCGAGACCGGCGCTGAGACCGGTGCTGCCTCGGGGAGCGGAGCCGGTGTAGAACCGAAAGCAAAGAGGCAACGGGTTCCTAACAAACTCAGGACTACTAGACTGGTGGTCACAAAGCTGGACAACGGCAATTTTGAGCCAAAGGCGCCCGAGGAAGCGCGTGCGTGCTACGGCAATCAAATAGGCTGCATCATACGGACAACCGCCACCATCAACGATGAGAATCTAAAGAAGATAGAAAATATGAGGAGCTCCCTCCTAAAGAAGTTTCACCAGATATTCTTGTTCCCGGGCCGGAATAAGAAGGATTATGAAGATCCAGACAAGGACCCGGCAATGAAGAAGATAAACAAACACGCCATGACCAAGTTTAGTAACGCGTTGGCCGCCTGGAAAAATAGAGTGAAAGCAAAGATCAACGACGGGGAACCCTACTCCGAGATTGTAAAGGAAAGTCCGACAATCACGGAAGAGCAGCTTCAAATATTCAAGGAGGCTTGCGAGGCCGAAGCTGCCAAAGAAAAGTCTAAGTACATGAAGGGGCTTCAAAAGAGGAACATTCGGACCCACCACCTCGGAAGCCGTGGTTACGGCGGAAAGAGTTCCAAATGGGCCAAGGAGGACGCGGAAGCCGCGAGTCTGGGCATCCCAGACCCCTTGGCGGATTTCACCGTCCCGCAGGAGCGTGACGTCCTGAGGGCCCGGCACCGTTGGGACCCAGTGAAGAAGGTTTATGAGACAACACCGGTCATTACGGAGTTCATGAGACTGCTGGTAATTTTAGTTTCTGATCAATTCGACTGCACACATTAGTCATATTTGTAAACGATCCTTGTGCCTTTTGCAGAGAGAGCAACACTGGATTGCGGCCGAAAGCGACTCGTCGTCAGAGGCATTGGCGAGGCCCAAGTGGGACACTCCATTCAACCGGGTGTTGAACATATTAAAACAACAATCGGTGGATACTCGACCGTCGTATGGACGCGTGCACGGTGTTGGAGACGGCGCCAGGTGAAAGAAGTACTATCGTGAGACCACGGAGGACTAAAAGGAAAGACGGAGGTTAACTGAAGAAAGCATCGACAAGAAGGTTGAGATTGCGGTTGAGAAGAAATCATCTCAGACAGTCGCAACAGCGGTAGCTGCCGCAAAACAGGCGATTGCAGATCTATCTACTTCCTTGGTGACGGGCGTTCACACTTGGACAAGGCAAAATCCAGAAAAAAATGCAGAGGACTTTCCCCTTGCTGACTTCTTGGGAGCACATGCTCCCGCACCGGCTCCCGCACCTGCTCCCGCACCGGCTCCCACACCGGCTGCCGCACCGGACGTGCTCGGTGGTGCCTCCTCTTTGGCTGAGCTTGACGCCCTCATGGTATCTGCCACACCGGCCCCCTTCAATATAAATGTATAATCTCCCGTTTTCGTTGTCTTTCGGATGTCTCACGTCGCAGACTTTTCTTTGCAGGCCGACGAAACCCCGTGCACCATATTGTACACCATCGGCAAACAGAAGGTGGACGTGGGGAAGGGAACGATAATGGAGCCGAAGGAACCATTGTTCCACAGCCCGTCGATCCCCCCGAACGTCTTCAAGGTTTCCGTGGCCAGTGTCAAACCGGGCCACGAGAATTTGCCTCCTCTAATACTAGGGGGGATGACGACGAGACCCCGCGGCGGCTTGGTGATTGTTGCAATGGGTCGGTCCTGTTGTAGCCAAAGAGTCTGCTTCGTCTGGAGGCGGCCGGGAGCACACCCACGAGCACGCAGCCTCAGCAAGGTATGAACATCAACACCCCACCTACCCAATTAGCGTCGGGTGTCGGGTTGGGTGATAGCGGACGGGGTAAGCAGGTGGCTCCATTAGTCGCTGATGACATCGTCATGGATGAGGATGAGGATGACGATGGCGCTGAACAGTATGTCTATACTAGCGCCTCCTCAGGGTTTGAGCATCATGAGTCGGTGCCTGAATTACCGTCTCAATGTGTTATTGACGACCATCCAGTGGTACAGAAGCCTAGGAAGAGAGCGAGGAAAGGCAAAAAAGCTGATTCTATGATCCAGCCGCCTCAGCAGCCTCGGCTTCAGGACCGTGTAGATATCCCCGATGCGGATAAATGGCATATCCTCGGTCGACCAATCCTACCTGAAACAGTGCTACGGGCCAGATTCGGCGATCTAAGGAGACTTCATGACAATGTGTTGCGGGTAGAGAAAGGCCTCGTCGCCTCAAAAGATCCAGGATACCCACTCTACATGGTTAACGTTCCGCGGCAAATGTCGTACGTCGACGGCTTCCCCGCGGATAAGTTCTTCCTCTGATTCAATTACATATTCGACATGTTTCACGTGAAGAAGCTGGATTTTACGTTTGTCCGCCTTTATGCCTTGCACATGAACTACATCATTGGGGTTGAGCAGATACGTTTTATCTGTGTCGCTGACCCGTACTACATGCACGAGGGCTTCTTGGGAGTCTGTGCACAGCATCGTGAATACGCGAGGGATTACATCGTCAGTTTCATGCTCGCCAATAAGGACAAGGAGGCGATTCTCGTGCCTTATCATCCCGTGTAAGTCATCCGCGCTGCTATCCTTCCTCCGATTTCAATAATTCATTTGCACGGTGGAGGCTAATTAATTTGAGGTGTACTTATTTTGCGCAGCGGCGGGCGCGCCGTCCTCATCATCCTCTACCCCCAATTCTCCCACGCTCTTTACTTGGACTCGTCGAAGAACATTCACAAAAAGGATTACACCCACATCAAAGATGTTCTCGACAGTGCTATGTTTTACTACCAAGCAAGGGGTGGAGTGGTTAGGGACAAGAAGAGAAGGGGCGGCAGGGCCGCCTTCAGCCATAAGACCGACTTCTGCTGCATCCAGCAACCGAACGATTCTCTTAATGATGGATTCTATGTCCTACACCACATGTTGGAGTACAGACGGGATCAGCAGAACCTTCACATGGCACCTAGATCTGGCGATGCCCATATTCTGCAATGGGCAAAGGACATAGGAGATATCGAGGATCATCGACTTCAAGCTGAGTTCTATAACATCCAGCGCGAACTTGCCCAAATCATCATGAATGAGGTCGTCGGAAAAACAGGGATGTTCCATGCAGAAGGACAAATGTCGCGGGAGGACGTCCAAACATGGATAGCCTCTCAGCGTCTCGACATGAAGCCTTTCATTAAGCTCGATGACTATCTCCCTGACATGGATGGATGGCACGACATGATGGAGTGATTGTCGATATATGACAATGTGTCCGTTTAGTCCATACTTTCTTTTATGACAAAACTTTGAGTTATGCACGGTGAAACTTTATTTGTGATGTAATTAAACCGTCCTCCTCCTCGACTAGCGAAAATCACTCTAGTTAGGTCATTTTGGGTACGATGAACTTTGTTATTTATGCTTATGATATGTTGTTCCTATTTTTGCCAAGTCTGTCTCTTTCTGTTGCTCAACTGTATATGTTGCATATCATCGACTCATGTGACGATGCAGGTGCATAGATCATAGATGGCGAAGAAGTGCTACGCCAGGAGTATATATACGATAAGTGGCCGGAGTGTCAGGCCCAGGTGTACCGGTTTTCGGTTTCCGAGTGACACGCAATACTTAGTTTAGGTTCACGCTAATGCGAGAGAGGGATACGAACTCATGTACTCAAAGTGATAGCTATTCTCGCGTATATCATTGTTTAGATGGATGACGATGTATTTGCAAGTAATCGAGACTTGTATCGCTATTTTCGAGATTGATGACGAGAGACCACTTTCTGTTGGATGATGATTATGATGATGACATGATTTGATGAGACTAGTTGTATGTATATGCTATGATTACATTTGTATGTGGATGATATGCTAAAGATTATTGTATAAAGCCTATTCAAATACAAAACAAATAAAAAACAAATATGCAGTAAAAAACTAATAAAACTAGTAGTAGCAAGGGGTGGAAATTTAGCAGTAGCGCCGACTTACCAGTAGCGCTTCCTGCTGAAAAGCGCTGCAGATAATATCAGTAGCGCCCTTTTCCAAAGAGCGCTACAGCTATTCATCAGTAGCAGTAGTGTGGGTCAACAGGCACTACTGCTATACGTTAGCTGTAGCGCCTTATTAGTAGCGTCGGTACCCCGCGCTACTGAGAGGGCCAAAACCCGTGCTGCTGCTAGGCTTTTCCCTAGTAGTGGTCCCAGGGCGGTGGCCCTTTGGCAAGCGATGGCACAGCAATGGCGAATTCCTGCTGGTACGTAATTCCATCGGATGGGCATGGAGTGGCTCGCCCAAACTCTGACCTGCCTGACACAGAGAGGATGGAACTCATGATGACCCTTTGGCGGTGCTGGTACGTACGCAATGAAATGACGCATCATAAGCAGCCTCCTCCGGTCGAAGCGTCCAAGAGGTTCCTTCTCAGCTACGTTGATTCACTCGTGGGCATCCAAAACAACCCGAGTGCAGACCCGGCGAAAGGAAAACAAGTGGTTGATGTGGTGACGCCCAGCAAGCCTGTACCACATGCTCGGGTTGTGGACGAGGCGCGATCACGATGGACTCCTCCAGCGGATGGGTGGACTAAACTCAATGTCGACGGATCGTTCTGCGCCTCCACCGGAACGGCCGGCGCTGGAATGATTCTGCGGGACTGTTTGGGTAAGATCATTTTCTCATCATGCAGAGAACCGAGAGCATGTGCAGAACCTTTAGAGGCCGAACTTCTATCCTGCTTGGAGGGTTTGAACCTTGCCTTGCAGTGGACGCAGCTACCTATTGAAGTGGAGACAGACTGCCGTGTTGCTCTTAAGATGATCACAGCAGTGGACAGAGATCGATCCCGTTACTCCATGCTGGTTGATCAGATCGGGAGGCTTATGTCGGAAGGGAGAGTAGTTAAGCTAGCTCATATATGTAGGGAGCAGAATAGCATCAGTCATTATCTAGCTAGCTTTGGCAGAACTGAATGCCGAACGGTTGTATGGCTGGGGTCGGGGCCAGGCAATGTCCCTGATCTATGTAAGACTGATTATGCTCTTGAGTATGAATAAAACTCCCTTTCATCCGCAAAAAAAAAAAAATCCCCACAGAGACAATAGCTGGACCGGTGGATTTGTCTCAAAAAAAAAACTGGATTGTTGGATGCGCCTGGGCAGAAGCCATGCGCAGGGCTGCTCCGCTCATTCGCACAAAAGACCCCGCAATGATCTGAAACTACGTCAAACGTCCCCTAGCGAGGAGAAAATAACAAGATGAACCCCTGCCGCTGCTGAAGGCCGCGTGATTTTTGCCCTTATCGTTTCTCTGGCGACCCATCTGGTTCAAAGTCACGTTGGTAACATCCTCGTCGTCGCTGATTGGAGCCTGTTTATCGTTCTGATTACCGCGACTCGCCACCGGATTATGGTAATCACCCATTCCTCCTCGTCCCGATTCCCTGCTGCACGGATGTAGGGTTTATGTAGGGTTTGGGCAGGGGTATGAGCGGGGTACCCGAAGAAGCTATTGGGTGGATGTAGGTTTTACACAGGGGTTTGGGCAGGTGGCTGAAGCCGGCGTGCTGCACGGCTGCACCATCAAGTGCCCCCACCCAACTCCTAGTTAGCGAAGTTTGCTTCAGTTGCTATTTGGGATGATTCCCTCTGAGTTTCTTCGTCCACTGTTGTTGTGTCAGCCCTCATAAATATGGCCTTGTAATTTTGCAGAAGGGGTACTGCATGTATATTGAATTATTGATCCATGGAAGGGGTACTGCATGTATATTGATCTGGAACTTTGACGGAACATGGGTACCGGCGTATCCGCATTATCTAATAATTAATAAATGAGCTTCCTCGAAAATACTAGAGGTAAATGAAAAATGGATACAGAGATAATCTATCCCAATATTACGCTCTAATCTGACAGGAGAACACGAGAATCCTCGTTATCACCACCTGATCAGTGATCACCACAGAAGTTCCCAGGAGAGGATGATGACGCCAGCAATCACGAGCATGCAGGACAGGCGACACAAAGGTTAAATTCCCTAGCGGCGAACTCCATCGACCAAGCATTTATGCCCGGCCAGGCTAGTCCGTGTCACCCAGTGTAGGTCTATGGGGTAGGGTAATCATCACGACGACCAGGAAGACGAGCGACATGACTAGATGATGGCACGGTGTTAAAACCGGAGGTGGACGGTACGACGCAACACATCGAGTAGGAGCAATCAAGCACCTGATAGTAGGAAGTGTCAAGTCATCTATTGATCATGTAAGAAACAAGTTGTACAACCCGCCTACCATTTTTTTCTGTATGTTCAAATGTATCTAGAAGACAAAATGTGGTACCCCGAGCCTATATAAGGGGAGGGGTCTAAGGGAAAAGAAGCCAACCAGTACTCACAAGCAAACTTAGCATCAAAGAAGGAGTTTAGAGTTAGGAGTGCTCCGGCACTCTAGCTAGGACCTCGACCACCATTTTCACACCCCGGCCACCATTATTGTAACATCAAAGCATTTACATCCTCTCACTTCATATCAATACCAACAGGAAGTAGGGTTTTACGATCAGATAGCGGCCCTAACCTATATACACTCCCTTCAGTTCTTATGTGATCTTGCCCTTGGACTGACAAAGCATTTTATCCCCTGGACGAACTCATAAATACAGAGTATCGCTGATCCTGGTGACCTAAGTACACACTCCGACATCTAGCGTGCCAGGTAGGGGGCTAAGGCTTTGTGATCTAACCCACAGATACGCGGGGACGATAGAGCATGGCAGGAGGATACCAACAATTACAGGAACTTGCCATATACCCTCCAGAGGGAGTTAGCAAACCAGAATATCGGGTTACCGAAAACGGCCCCAAGGAACACGGCGGAACACCTATACAGGGGAAGAATGACACTGGCATTGGCCTTGGCGGCGGCTCATGCATTTCTCCTCCACCCACCCGTCGCCACTAGTGACCAGCCTCCTTTAAGCCTATGGTTTCGAGAGATCACAGAGATGGTGGGGATCGCAAGGCAATGCCCGGAGCACGGGCATCCCAGAGGCCCGCCAGGGTCAATCAGGTGCCAACACAATAAGCGGCAGGGCATCCTGTCTGAGCCTATCCTGGCAGTTCCTCTGGCCCCACCTGATATTTTGATACGAGTGAGCCCGCATGAGCACGGGCAAAATGAAGGAGGGTCCGGTCATGTCATTGGAAACACCGCCATGGAGAAAACCCCACTGGCTTCCGTGCTTTTAGTCGTAAATCAGTTGTAACAGAGGCCATTGGGAAGCCAGTGCCAAAAAACAAAGAAGGAGCCAGAGGCGAGACGAATGATCACCGAATCATCATAAAGGGACCACCTAGAGGAGGAAGGGAAGTCAACAGTGATTGATGGTTATCAGCAGCTCCCCGCCATCGGGCACGGTCGCGCTCCCCGTAGAGGGGATCGCCCGAGGTAATATTATGTGAAATAATTGTCCATGCATTCAAATAGTGGAGGTGAATATCTAAATCATGAGTTTAGCAAACATCTGAGTGGTTGTGAAATGTTTTCACAACTTACTCCTCCTGAAACTCCGTAGAGGAATGGAGTGTCTGAGGGGTGTAACCAAACCTTGTTAGACATGGTAAAGTCAATGATACTGATCTGCCTTTATTATTTTGAGGATACGCACTTGAAACAACAACATATACACTGAATAGAGCATCGTCAAAGTCTGTTGAGTCAACGCTATATGAGTTATGGAACGAGAAGAAACACAATTTCCCGCATCTCAAAATTTGGGGTTGTGATACTCATGTGAAGATTTAACAACCAAATAAACTCGACCTGAAAGCATACAAATGATACTTTCTAGGTTACCCCAAAGAAACAATTGAGTATTCTTTCTACCAAATTATCCGATGACAAAGTGTTTGTTGCAAAGAACGAATACTTTCTCAAGTAGGAGTTTCTCGCTACAGAAGTAAGTGGGAGGACAGTATAGCTTGACGAGATTACTAAATCTCTAACAAAAGTAAGCTTGACTAACGAATTGGAATTTGTTCCGGATGTTATCCGCACAACAGAACTGGAAATTACTACACCAATTGTAGAAACTCCAGTTAAGGTTGTAACTGAATTGCGCAGGTCAGGAAGAGTTAGTGAACCTACTGAGTAGTATTTAATGAAATATTCATCTTAGAAGATGATAAAACTGCGCACTAGAAGGAAGCGATGGCGGTGGCTGGATCAAAGGAATGGCTTAAATCCATGAAATTTGAGATGGAGTCCATGTACCAGAATGAAGTTTGGAACTTGGTTGAGCCTCCAGAGGGTGTGAAACAGTGAAACCCATAGAATGTAAGTGAATCTTCAAAACAAAAATGAACACGCATGGTAATCCTACTATCTATAAAGCAAGGCTAGTTGTGAAATGGTTTTCGCAAATTGAGGAAGTCGATTATGACGAGACTTTCTCACAAGTAGCCACGTTAGAGTTTGTGAAGATTATGATGGCAATTGCTGCATATTTCGATTACGAGATATGGCAGATGGATGTCAAAGCAGCTTTTCTAAATGGAAATCTTAAAGAGGATGTATACATGATACAACTAGAAGGTTTTGTCGATCCTCAGGATGTCGGTAAGGTGTGTAAGCGTCAAAGATCTATCTATGGTTTGAAGCAAGCATCAAGGAGTTGGAATCAATGTTTTGATGAAGTGGTTAAAGAGTTTGGCTTCATTAAGAATGATGAAGAAGCTTGTGTATAAAATAAGTTTAGTGTGAGCTCTATAGCATTTCACATATTATATGTGGACGACATACTATTGATTGGAAATGATGTAAAGTTTCGTGGCACAATTAAATAGTTAAGTATGCTTTTTATAAAAGACTCAGGTGAAGCAGCTTATATATTGGGCATTAAGATCTATAGAGATAGATCTAGATGACTGCTTGCGCTAAGCTAGAGCACGTACATTGACAAGGTCTTAAAGAAGTTTAAAATGTAGAACACGAAGAAAGGTTTTCTTACAATATATTCTATGACGCTCGAGGGTTTGTTGGAAATGATTTTTGAGTACAACCCTTCCATTAGCTTCCTTAGGTGATAATTCTCGGAATTCTTCAATTGTGTCATAACAAAGGATCATGAAGTTGGTATTCTCATTAATATCCATTAAGTTTGAAATACTTCTAGACTACTAGTTCTTGAGCCCCATTCTCATTCTTTTAAATTTAGTACCTATGATTTTGGATATATCACTTTCATTCATTTATTGTTCCCATATTCCTTTAACAACCTCCTTAAACTGACGGTGTTCCATATAGTAATTTTCTAATCTAAAAATGTGAGCTTTGTGGATGGAACTGCCAATTTTGATTAAGATGGCTACATGATCACATGTTGTCTTTGCCAATGGGTAAGGAAATGTTGATGGATATGTCAATGTCCAAGCTTCAGACGAAAAAGACCAATCAAGTTTTTCAAGGGATGGCGCATCCTACACATTGCTCCAAGTAAATCTTCTACCTTTAAGTTTTTCAAGAGACCTCCAGATACCCCTACTAAATGTAAAAATAGAAACTTAGATAATCTCCTACACTAGTAGAAAAGGGGGCAATGGCCCAGGCCGGTTCAGCCCATTAGTCCCGGTTCTACCACGAACAAGGACCAATGGAGGTATTTGTCCCGGTTCGTGAGCCCAGGGGGCCGGGCGGGCCACGTGGGCCATTGGTCCCGGTTCGTATGGACCTTTTGGTCCCATTTGGTGGGACGAACCGGGACCAATGGGCCTCGCTCCTGGCCCACCACTATTTGTCCCGGTTGGTGGCATGAACCGGGACCAAAGGCTTCCCTTTAGTCCCGGTTCATGGCACCAACTGGGACCAATGGTGGTGCCTATATATACCCCCTCTCGCAAGAGCAGAGCACACTGCTCTGTTTTTTCTAGACGAGGGGGAAAGGGCTTGGTGGTGCTCTAGCTCACCTCCTATGCACACAAGGTGTTCGATGGGATGCCCGAGCCACACTACTTAAGGTTTCTCCTCTCCAAGGTCGACCGCCAAGCTCCATTTTCCTCAATATTTGTCTAGGTTCAGCGGTCCGTCACGCCACGTCCCCATCTTCATCACCGTCGATCACCCGCGCCGATCTCATCGCCGGCACCACCATGGTGAGCCTCTTGTTCTTATCTTCTTTCTGAAAGGAAAAATATTCTTACTTGTATGTTTAGATAGATACTTGTATTATTTTCTTACTTTTATTATTGCATCTTATATAGTGCGATGGTTTTGGTATCCGCCCCGTCGGCCCTCGTCCTGTCTATGATTCGGATGTGGTATATATTATCTTTTCATACCTATTGGTTCATTTATTGTTTATGAAAATTATGCCGACCAATGTGACATAGATTTTATTTATCTAGGAGGTTGTTGAACCAGAAATTCCAACCGACCCTATTGTCGAGAGGTTAAATTTAGTTGAAGAAGAAAACAATTTCTTGAAGGAAAAAATAAAAAAACTTGAGGAGGAGAAGATGATATTGGAGTTGCATGTTGCGGATGTCGTCAATGATCACAAGATAAAGATGGATGCAATGCGCTTGAAGATTAGAAAGATTAGAAAATATGCCATTCATACCGAGGCTTGGTATCATTATGCCGTTGGATCAGTTGTTACCTTGGTTGTGATTATGATCGCATTTGTTTTCACATTGAAATGTTACATAGTTTCAATGTATGGTTTAATTAATTTAGATGCTCTGCAGAGCTTTATGTTGTTAGATGAGAACTATGTATGTACTTTGGTTTTTATGTGATGATGAACTTCTATTAATTTGGTCACTTAATTATCTATTCATGATGTTCTGTAATGATTTTTGACACACTTAATTATATATAATGCACGCAGATGAACCAACAATGGATGTACGGTGACAGACACACCTCCGAGTACACTAAGGGCGTGCATGATTTTCTCGAAGTGGCTGAGACAAACAAGCCGAATGGTTTTATGTGTTGTCCATGCCCTATATGTGGGAATATGAAGTCTTACTCTGACCGGAAAATCCTTCACACCCACCTACTTTACAAGGGTTTCATGCCACACTATAATGTTTGGACGAGGCACGGAGAAATAGGGGTTATGATGGAAGACGGCGAAGAAGAATAGTACGATGACAACTATGTGCCCCCTGAATACGGTGATGCTACTAAACATCAAGAGGAACCAGACGATGTGCACGATGGTGCTGCAACTGGCGAAGTTGCTGAAGATCAAGAGGAACCAGACGATGTGCCCGATGATGATGATCTCCGCCGGGTCATTGTCGATGCAAGGACGCAATGCGAAAGTCAAAAGGAGAAGCTGCAGTTCGATCGCATGTTAGAGGATCACAAAAAAGGGTTGTACCCCAATTGTAAAGATGGCAACACAAAGCTCGGTACCGTACTGGAATTGCTGCAGTGGAAGGCAGAGAATGCTGTGCCTGATAAAGGATTTGAGAAGCTACTGAAAATAATGAAGAAGAAGCTTCCAAAGGATAACGAATTGCCCGACAGTACATACGCAGCAAAGAAGGTCGTATGCCCTCTAGGATTGGAGGTGGAGAAGATACATGCATGCCCTAATGACTGCATCTTCTACCGCGGTGCATACAAGGATCTGAACGCATGCCTGGTACGCGGTGCATTGCGGTAAAAGATCAGACGAGATGACCCTGGTGATGTTGAGGGCGAGCCTCCCAGGAAGAGGGAGTTCCTGCGAAGGTGATGTGGTATGCTCCTATAATACCACGATTGAAACGTCTGTTCAGAAACGTAGAGCATGCCAAGTTGATGCGATGGCACAGTGAGGACCGTAAGAAAGCCGAGAAGTTGAGAGCACCCGCTGACGGGTCGCAGTGGAGAAAAATCGAGAGAAAGTACTAGGATGAGTTTGCAAAGGACTCAAGGAACGTATGGTTTGCTTTAAGCGTGGATGGCATTAATCCTTTTGGGGAGCAGAGCAGCAATCACAGCACCTGGCCCGTGACTCTATGTATGTATAACCTTCCTCCTTGGATGTGCATGAAGCGGAAGTTCATTATGATGCCAGTTCACATCCAAGGCCCTAAGCAACCCGGCAACGACATTGATGTGTACCGAAGGCCATTAGTTGAAGAACTTTTACAGCTGTGGAATGGAAATGGTGTACGCACGTGGGATGAGCACAAAAAGGAGGAATTTGACCTAAAGGCGTTGCTGTTTGTGACCATCAACGATTGGCCCGCTCTCAGTAACCTTTCAGGACAGACAAACAAGGGATACCACACATGCACGCACTGTTTACTTGACACCGATAGTATATACCTTGGAAGCTGTAGGAAGAATGTGTACCTGGGCCATCATCGATTTCTTCCGACCAACCATCAATGTCGAAAGAAAGGCAAGCATTTCAAAGGCGGGGCAGATCATCGGAAGAAGCCCGCCATGCGTACCAGTGATCATGTACTTGCTATGGTCAATGATTTACACGTAATCTTTGGAAAGGGTCCCAGTGGACTAGCTGTTCCGAATGACGCTGAGAATCACGCACCCATGTGGAAGAAGAAATCTATATTTTGGGACCAACCCTACTGGAAAGACCTAGAGGTCCACTCTTTGATCGACGTGATGCATGTGACGAAGAACCTTTGCGTGAACCTGCTAGGCTTCTTGGGCGTGTATGGGAAGACAAAAGATACACCTGAGGACCTGCAACGCTTGCACGAAAAAGAGGGCATGCCTCCGGAGCAGTATGAAGGTCCTGCCAGCTATGCTCTTACGAAAGAAGAGAAAGAAATCCTCTTTGAATGCCTGCTCAGTATGAAGGTCCCGACTGGCTTCTCGTCGAATATAAAGGGAATAATAAATATGCCTGAGAAAAAGTTCCAGAACTTAAAGTCTCACGACTGCCACGTGATTATGACGCAACTGCTTCCGGTTGCATTGAGGGGGCTTCTACCAGAAAACGTCCGATTAGCCATTGTGAAGCTATGTGCATTCCTCAATGCAATATCTTAGAAGGTGGTCGATCCAGAAATCGTACCAACGCTATGAGTGATGTGGCGCAATGTCTTGTCAGTTTCGAGCTGGTGTTCCCACCATCCTTCTTTAATATCATGACGCACGTCCTAGTTCATCTAGTCGACGAGATTGTCATTCTGGGGCCCGTATTTCTACACAATATGTACCCCTTTGAGAGGTTCATGGGAGTCCTAAACAAATATGTTGGTAACCGCGCTGGGCCAGAAGGAAGCATCTCCATGGGCCATCAAACAGAGGATGTCATCGGGTTTTGTGTTGACTTCATTCCTGGCCTTAAGAAGATAGGTCTCCCTAAATCGCCATATGAGGGGAGACTGACTGGAAAAGGCACGCTCGGAAGGGACTCAATAATATGCAGGGACGGATATTCTTGGTCTCAAGCACACTACACAGTTCTACAGAACTCTACCTTGGTGACCTCGTATGTCGATGAACACAAGAACAGTCTGTGCTGCAAACACCCGGAGCAGTGCGACGACTGGATTACATGTGAACACATCAGGACTTTCAGCAGTTGGTTGGAAACACGTCTCAGAGGTGACAGCACTGTTTGTGATGAGCTATACTTGTTGTCCAGGGGACCATCTTCGACTGTAATGATTTGGAAAGGATACGAGATAAATGGGAATACATTTTACACGATTGACCAAAATCAAAAGAGCACCAACCAAAACAGTGGTGTCCTCTTTGGTGCAGCAACCCACAGGGGAAATGACACATATTATGGTTACATAGTAGACATATGGGAACTTGACTACGGAGTAGATTTTAAGGTCCCTTTGTTTAAGTGCAAGTGGATCAATCTGTCAGGAGGCGGGGTATAGGTAGACCCACAGTACGGAATGACAACAGTGGATCTGAAAAATCTTGGGTACACTGACGAACCATTCGTCCTAGCCAGTGATGTGGCACAGGTTATCTACGTGAAGGACATGTCTACTAGACCGAGGAAAGGAAAAGATAAGGAAGCGAATACATCATACGATGAGCCAAAGCGCCACATAGTTCTTTCAGGAAAAAGGGACATCCTGGGAGTGGAGGGCAAGACAGACATGTCTGAAGAGTATGAAAAGTTTCATGAAATTCCTCCCTTCGAAGTCAAGGCTGACTCAAGCATCCTGATAAACGATGAAGATTATCCATGGTTACGGTGCAATAAGCAAATGACACAAGCGAAGAAAAGTGAAGACTTTCTCCCGCAACTATTATGATGATAGAATGCCAACTTTGTAACAGACGAGTATGATACCATTGTCCCTTTTGTACATGCACATGCTATGCCAACTTTTTCAGAGTTCATTTGAAAACTATGAATTTAGGTCGAATTTTCTCTATAGGTGCATCTATGTTCATTAGTCCCTGGGACCATTAGTCCCGGTTTGTGCCACAAACCGGGACTAAAGGGTTGGTCCTCGTTGCGGTTAGAGTTTAGTCCCGCCTCGCCAACCGAAGGGCGCTCACATCGGTTTATAAGCCCATCCCTATCTGCCTTGTTGAGCTCCTCTCAAAGTGAAAATAGATGCCCCTATATAGGGAATTTGACCTAAATTCATAGTGAATTTCTCTGAAATTCATAGAAATTGATTATGAATTTAGGTCGAATTTTCTCTATAGGTGCATGTATGTTCATTTTTTTAGTAAAGTTAATCACAAACTTGTGATTCACACAAATTTCAAAGAATTCAAATTTTAACTATTCAATTTTGAAAACTAATGGCACAAACAGAAAGTTTATAATTTTTCTAAAACTAATGGCACTAACAGAAAGTTTATAATTTTGCTGACCTAAAAGTAAAAAGAATTAAAAAATAAAGCGAAAAACCAAAAGAAAATAAATAATGCAGAAAACAAATCAAAAAA
>NC_041393.1:747310948-747331236 GCF_002162155.2 Triticum dicoccoides | reverse complement strand
ATTTGAAAACTAATGGCACTAACAGAAAGTTTATATTTTTTATAAAACTAAAAGCAAAAATAATTAAAAAATAAAGCAATAAACCAAAAGAAAATAAATAATGCAGAAAACAAAACAAAAAAACTGGAAAATAAAATAAAAATAGCAACAATAAGTATTTTGTTGTAAGTAGAAACAAAATAACATGAAGAAAGCAACAAAGAAAACAAAAAAAAAGTGTTTTCAATTTTGAAAACTAATGGCACTAACAGAAAGTTTATAATTTTTCTAAAACTAAAAGCAAAAAGAATTAAAAAATAAAGGAAAAAACAAAAGGAAATAAATAATGCCGAAAACAAAACAAAAAAACTGGAAATAAATAAATATAGAAACAATAAGTATTTCCTGTAAATAGAAACAAAATAAACTAAATAAAGCAACAAAAAAACAAACAAACAAAAGAAAGTGCCAGCTACTAGGCCCCCACAGCCTGAATATGACTAGAAACCCTACCATGGGCCAGGATTCAGGCCCGCAGGAGGCCCAGTAGGCCCACAGGCACAGATTGCATGGTTAGGCCCGAAAGCCTGCTTTAGAGAGGAGCTCGAGAGGGAAGGCGCACCGCACCTTATAAACAGGTGCGGCTCCCTCTGAACTAGCGAGGTGGGACTAAACATTTGGGCGCGGGGCAGCACAAGGCCTTTGGTCCCGGTTGTTGGCACCAACTGGGACTAAAGGGGGGCATTGGTCCCGGTTCGTGGCACAAACCGGGACTAATGCCCCCCTTTAGTCCCGGTTGGTGCCACCAACCGGGACCAAAAGCCGCCGCTTCCCGCCCTTTGGGCTGCTGAAAAGAGGCTAGGGGGTGTCCGGATAGCCGAACTATCATCATCAGCCGGACTCCAAGACTATGAAGATACAAGATTGAAGACTTCGTCCCATGTCCGGATGGGACTTTCCTTGGCGTGGAAGGCAAGCTTGGCGATACGGATATGTAGATCTCCTACCATTGTAACCGACTCTGTGTAACCCTAGCCCTCTCCGGTGTCTATATAAACCGGAGGGTTTTAGTCCGTAGGACAGAACAACAATCATACCATAGGCTAGCTTCTAGGGTTTAGCCTCCTTGATCTCGTGGTAGATCCACTCTTGTACTACCCATATCATCAATATCAATCAAGTAGGAGTAGGGTTTTATCTCCATCGAGAGGGCCCGAACCTGGGTAAAAACATCGTGTCCCTTGTCTCCTGTTACCATCCGCCTAGACACACAGTTCGGGACCCCCTACCCGAGATCCGCCGGTTTTGACACCGACATTGGTGCTTTCATTGAGAGTTCCTCTGTGCCGTCACAATCAGGAAGGATGCCTATTCCGTTCTTTAAAGACGGTACCATTGCCAATGGAGCTTTGGCCGCCGGCCAAACTATCCGGCTAGGTGATTTTCTTATGACCGCCTGTTCGGCCGCCGCTTCGACGATGACCTCTCGAGTCATCAAAAGCGATCTTCACGTCAACTTGGAATTCACCGAGCAACTGGATCCGATGGAGCTCTCTTCTGTAAACGAGCTCTTGGATCGCATCGCCGCCCTGGGAGTCGCTACAGACTATGATCAGATTGGGCTTAAAACCGATCTGAGAGAGATTAACTCTCCCCAGGATACCCACCACGTTGCGGTGGTTGAGGAACAACGCGGCGACTCTTCCTCTATATTAAAGACCAGTTATGTCCGGACTCCTGATCCCTCCATGCCGGATTCCCACAGAGGGACGGACGTTAATCAAGTACTGAACCTAAAGTCAGGCAGCGGACCAGATTCGTTGGACGACATCCAGCAATCCAAGCTTCCAAATTCGCAAACTTCTCGGCCCTTGAGCCTCAAGTTGGGCAGGATTCCGGACTTAATTCCACCCGCCCAGCCAAACATAAGCGATCTATCTCAAATCCGGCAAGAGCCTGCTGAAATAGTACATCATTACTGGGCCAGATTCTTCCTGGTTATGGACAGGATAAAGGACTGCCGCGAGGAAAGCACAATCTCAATTTTCTGCAACAATTGCACGGACAAGGGAATCTTGAACGCCATAAGTCGTCGCAAAATTACACGCTTCGCCGGCCTGGCATCCATAGTACGAAAGTACTGTGCGATGGAGAGTGCCTGGAAAACCGAAGCTAAGTTTTGGGACAATCCGGCTCCAAATACAACCCTAGTCCGAAATAAAAGGGCGCATCATGCTCAGGCACCTGGTACAAATATCAAAAAGCAAAAACCCCCTAAAGGGCATGAAACCGTACTGGATGGATGGCTGAACGGACCCTATAAAATCCATAGTACAGAAGGCGCCACTCCAACACATAGGCTTCGAGCATGTTGGATACTACGGCAGGTGGCCAAAAGTGGCGAAGAGCTTCTAGCCCCGGAGAGCCAGCCCAATAGTACCAGTACGGTATTAACAGTCTTCGAGACTTCCGCATCAAATAATATGCGGAAACGAACAATCCGCAGCCTCACCGAAGTCTACCAAGTAGCAACAACAAATCCATGGAGCGACACGACTATCACCTTCAATGCCAGCGACGAACCTAAATTCCGAACAGCCCGAGCACCAACCGCATTGGTCCTCAGTCCAATAGTGGACAGCTTTCGTCTTACCAAGGTACTCATGGATGGCGGCAGCGGATTAAACCTCATCTACGAAGAAACCCTTCGAAAAATGGAAATAGACTGGAGTCGCATTAAGCGAAGCAGCACAACCTTTAGAGGAATAATCCCTAGTCGGGAAGCACGCTGCACAAGAAAAATTACACTTGATGTGGTGTTCGGCTCTTCGAACAATTACAGGACCGAGGAGGTCACGTTCCAAGTGGCCCCATTCAGCAGCAGATATCACGCTTTATTAGGGCGAGAGGCATTCACAATTTTCCAAGCCATACCCCATTACGGGTACATGAAGCTTAAAATGCCCGGGCCCAATGGAATCATCACTCTTGTCAGTGATCCGGACATAGCACTCTCCGCCGAAAACAAGACAGCCGCACTAGCTCTAGAGGCACTATCCGAAGCCCTAGCGGCAGAGGAACTCACTGCACTGCGCTCCACGGTGAACAGGGACGATGTGATACTCGATAAGAGATCTAAGTCCACCTCTTTCAAACTAGCAGACGAAATAGTCAAATTCCAGGTCCATCCAACGGACCCCACAAAGACGGCCTCCATTGGGGCACAATTAAACCCTGATGTAGACGCCGCACTACGAGAATTCCTTCGGGAAAATTGGGACATTTTTGCCTGGCACCTTCAGATATGCCAGGAATCCCACGCAGGCTGGCAGAACACAACCTAAACATCCTAAAAGGATTCAAGCCAGTCAAACAGGCTCTTCGGCGATTTTCCGAACCCAAAAGACAGGCAATGGGAGAGGAGCTAGCCAAACTATTAGAAGCCAGATTCATCAGAGATATAAAACATCCGGACTGGCTAGCGAACCTGGTAATGGTACCAAAAAAGGACAAATCCTAGCGCCTTTGTGTCGATTTTAAAGACCTTAACAAGGCCTGTCCAAAGGATCCTTTCCCCCTTCCCCGCATCGACCAAATCATCGATGCTACCGCAGGGCACGATTCATTGTGCTTCCTCGATGCATACTCCGGATACCATCAAATCAAGATGGCGGAAACAGACCAAGCCGCAACGGCATTCATTACTCCATACGGACCATTCTGCTTCATCACAATGCCCTTCGGACTCAAAAACGCCGGCGCAACATATCAGTGCATGATTCAGACATGTCTGGCTACCCAGATCGGCAAGACAGTGGAGGCATACGTAGACGATGTGGTCGTTAAGACCAAACACGTCAAAACTCTAGTAGACAATTTGAGGCACACATTCGACAACCTCTGAGCATATGACATTAAGCTCAACCCGGAAAAATGCGTTTTCGGCGTACCAGCCGGAAAGCTCTTGGGCTTCATTGTATCCGGTAGAGGAATTGAAGCAAACCCAGCCAAGATCCGAGCTCTGTCACAATTGGATATACCAAAAGACCTCAAAAAAATACAAAAACTGACTCGATGCGTGGCGGCTCTAAGCCGCTTCATCTCCCGTTTGGGTGAAAAGGCATTGCCCCTCTATCTCCTCCTCCGGCGCACCGAACACTTCGAATGGACGGATGCTGCCACGGCCGGACTCGAAGAAATAAAGGCCATATTGGCAACAAATCCGGTCCTGGCCGCGCCCAACCTGGGCGAACCGATGACATTATATATCGCGGCAACACATCAAGTTGTCAGCGCGGTACTCGTCGTCGAACGAGAAATAGAAGGACACAAATTCCCTCTTCAAAAACCAGTGTACTACGTATCCACTGTCTTAACTCCATGCAAGTCCAGGTATCCACATTATCAAAAGATAGCGTACGCGGTGTTCATGGAATCCCGGAAGTTGCGACACTACTTTCAAGAGTGTTCGATAACAGTGGCCTCCGAAGTACCTCTCAACGACATTATAAACAACCGCGACGCGACGGGCAGGATTGCAAAATGGGCTATTGAGCTCTTACCATTTGACATAACCTACAAACCACGGCGAGCTATAAAGTCGCATGTTTTGGCTGACTTCATCGCCGAATGGAGCAAAGCCGAACTCCCTAAAGAGTACGTCGCATACTCCAATTGGATCATGCATTTCGATGGCTCCAAAATGTTGGCCGGCTTGGGGGCTGGCATCGTATTGACGTCCCCAACCGGAGACACAGTCCAATACGTACTTAAGATAATGTACATGGACTCCAACAATGCCGCCGAATATGAGGCCCTTTTACATGCTCTCCGGATGGCAATCTCCATGGGTATTCAACACCTAGAGGTGCGCGGGGATTCAAACCTCGCAATATCCCAAGTAAATGGAGCCTTTGACGCCAAGGATCCGAAAATGGCAGCCTATCGTAACGCTGTCTTAAAAATGTCAGCTCGGTTCGAAGGACTCGAATTCCACCATGTAGCCCGGGATAATAACCAGGCGACCGACGTGTTGGCACGCATCGGCGCAAATCGCGACGCCGTCCCTCCAAACATCTTCCTGGAGCGGCTTTTTAAGCCATCCGTATTATGGGAAGAGGAGTCCGGAAACAACAACCCGGAACCAACCGCACCGCCCAACACTGAACATTCTGACACAATCGGTGGCTCAGCCAATGAAATAACACCTTCAGCCCACGAAATAATGGCAGTAATTGCCCCGTGGACGGAACCATTCCTAGCCTACATAATTAGGCAGGAACTTCCCGAAGACCAAAATGAGGCCCGCTGCATAGTTCGGCGATCTAAAGCCTATAAGGTCCATGAGGGAGAACTTTATAAGAAAAGCACAACCGGAGTCCTTCAAAGGTGCATCTCCGAAGAGGATGGGCGAAATCTCCTGGCTGAAATTCAGGCCGGACTCGGCGGGCACCACGCCGCAGCCCGGGCCCTTGTGGGCAAGTCCTTCCGTACAGGATTTTATTGGCCAACCGCCCGGGCAGATGCTCAGGACTTAGTCCAACGATGCGTCGGTTGCCAGCTCTTTGCTAATCAAAGCCACATGCCACCCACCACCCTCAAAACTATACCCATCACCTGGCCGTTCGCAGTCCGGGGGCTTGACATGGTTGGCCCCCTTAAAGGGGGAACCCACAAGCAAAAATACCTATTGGTCATGGTGGATAAATTCACCAAATGGATAGAGGCCAAGCCGGTTAAAATGGCCGAATCCGGACCTGTGATAGACTTCATATCTGGGGTAGTACACCGCTATGGCGTCCCCCACAGCATCATCACTGATAAAGGCACGAACATCACGGCCGACGAGGTCTATCACCCTCAAACTAACAGTCAAGTCAAACGAGCAAATGGTCTAATAATGAGCGGCATTAAACCCAGGTTAGTGCAGACCCTCACGGAATCTAACACGCACTGGGTGGAGGAGCTCGACTCCGTACTCTGGGGGCTGCGGACCATGCCAAATCGTACTACCGGATTCACGCCATTCTTTATGGTATACGGCGCAGAGGCAGTTTTGCCCTGCGATATAATTCATGACTCACCTCGAGTGCGCATGTACGAAGAAAGAGAAGCCGAGTTGGATCGGTAGGACAGTTGGGACGCATTGGAGGAGGAGCGCAACGTGGCAAAGGCTCGTTCCGCATTCTATCAGCAGCAGGCTCGAAGATATCAAAGTAGAGAAGTACGGGCCAAAGCTTACAAAGTTGACGAACTAGTTCTACGTCTGCCGAACAAGAAAAAGGACAAACTCAAGCCCAAGTGGGAAGGTCCCTTCATCATCGATCAAGTCCTGACCGGCGGAGCATACCGTGTACAAAATGCATCGAACAATCGACTCGAGCCGAACCCATGGAACGCAGCCCGCCTCCAAAGATTCTATGCCTAGAGCCGGACTCAGAGTTCGTCTCCTTCCTCCGTCCACATTTTATACGTTTGCTGTCTTTTGTTTTTTTCCTCTTCCTTTCTCCCTTCTTTTCGTAAAGCCTTTGTGGGCTGACCTGCGCATTGTTCGCACACACTTGACGTGTTGCTCGCACTCATTATACCTGGGGGCTTCTTTAACAGAAGCTTATTTATACGGGCTTCATGCCCAACACATGCGACACACTTCCGCGTGTACCTTTTACTCACCATTATACGCATCGATATGACTTAAGTTTTGGCCAAGCTGGGTTGCCTGGCTCCTGTGCTTACCCCTACGTTCCCGATTGTTCGGCTAGGAGGTAAAGGGAGCACCTCTGCGATTGTTACTGCCGGGTCAGCCGAATGTGTACCTCAGACTGGGTGAAGCCGAAAGCTAGCGTCCTTAAGAGAATATTCGGTCGGTGACTTGAAAGATGATTTTTTTACCTATCTATTTATCTTGCCCCAGATGCTTTTCTGCTCTTTTCGCAGTTCAGAAATGCACTTTAGGGCATGCCTCCCAGGGAAAGGAACCCCTAACGAAACTATTCTCCCTGGAAGATGTTTCTTACTAACCATGTAATATAACATAACTAGTTGGGCACTTGTCTGGTAAGCACTAATGACCCCTACGCCTGGTCTCCATGCATGCCCCGATTTTTGCATAACCGCGAGGGTATTCGGACACACTCCGGATTGTTGGGTCCTGAGGTTGAAGCGAAAAGGTCCGCAAAGACAAACGATCTACAATCCGGCTAGAAGGCATTATACATGTCATTTTAAAATACATAGTCAAATTGACTGATTGTACTCCTCTTCAATCCAATCTAACAGGCTGTCTAATTTACAGTCCCGTTGGGAATACTTAGCGGCCAACTCTACTTGGCCGTACATTAAGCTCACAGGGATCTCCTTCCCATCGGGCCCCACAGGTCCGACCTCGGCCATGTGGTTCGGATCAGCCTTCGTGTACCGCGTCTTCACCATGGCCCAGGTCTCCCTGGCGCCTTGACGGCAGGCCGATATCTTCCACAGACGGAAGCGCTGCCGTGCTCCCTAAAGCTTCTCCGCACGCCCTCCAAGACCCTCGGGTAGGGAGACGGACGGCCATAAGGCCTGGGCGACGGCACTCATCGCCTGCCAAACACGTTCGTGCAGTTGCAGCAGCTCGGGAAGTTGGTCACCCGTTGAACCGGGCATTTCCTCCGTAAGGTGACCTGTGAGCACACCTACAGACATATTTCTATCAATCGACTTCCTCGCCGAACTCTTCTTTTCAAAGGAGTTTGCTTAAGCACTTACTACAGATGCCGCGACGAAGCCGCCGATTCTCCTTTACGGAGTCAGACAGCTGGACCCGAACATCTTTTAGTTCTTCGCCCAGGTGAGTGTTGGCATCTTGGAGTTTGTTCCTCTCCTGCTGCACCCTCATAAGCACCTTCTCGCCGGCCTTCAGCTGGCGCAACAGATGTTGCTTGTCCGGATCTAGTCCGGCGCCCTCTGCAATATTATTGTCAGACTTACACACCACACCTTATAAACTACTTATCTTTTCGAAGTATGTATTACCAGAGGGGGTCTCTGTGGCTCCCCCTGAGGCGGTTAGTGCGGCCTCAAGTTGGGCCTTGCACTCTTGAAGCTCCTGGGACAGGTGGGTATTCTTCTCCGTAAGATCCTGCATAACAAATGATCCTTAAATCAGTTATTTTAACTATTTTAAGTCTCAGGGGCTACTGGCATATATAACTATTAAAACTCCTCACCCGTATGTCTTTCACATACTGCTCCGTGGCTCTGGTTAAACCATCTCGAGCGGCACGGAGGTGCGCGTCTCCCGCATTAAAGGCATTCAACGCCTCCGGGGAGAAACACGCATCACGAAGAACTGTCCGGCGGCGCCTGTGATTCATGGCACTCTCCACCTCAGACCTGGTGGCGGACAGCCTGTCGGCATCCTCCGTTGGAGGAGCATCCGGCTCACGCCTTGTGTTTGCCTCCCCCTCCGGACCAGGCGTTGGAGCCTGGCTGGCAAAGGTTTGGTTGGCAACCTCTCCGGGCACAGTCCGGCGAGCGCTCTTTCTCCTGGAAAAATCATGAGCATTAATATACTTCCTAGGAATCTTTTCCTTTAAACATGGTGGTGTGTCATACCGTTGCGGCGACGTTTCGATTCGCGCCGCACTCCTCTTCCGCCCGCTGGGCCGAACTGACCCTTGTTGGTCAGCCGCCGCGGTTTCGGCTTCCCGCCTTGAAGGCACCTCCTACGAGACACTGTTGGTATACGGTGGTCAGAAATAAGCACGAATGAATTAATGGTATCAGGACTCCGGTCATAAGTACCTGGGAAGCCGGAGATAAACCGGGGTAGTCAGCCATAATGGTGACTAGAGCATTGTCCATGCTAAGTTGGTGGAACACCCCGTCAATCAGCTCCACCTCTATGTCCGGATCCTCTTCGGAGGCCGGATCAAGGGGTCTTCCCGAATCCTCGGGTTGTGGAGTCGGGCTTTGTATGCCCTCCACGTCCCGGCGCAGTTCCTGCGTCGAAATCATAAAGTAAGACACTTACCTTTGAAAGCACGGATCGGATAGATAAACGTCCGCTTACCCAGCTCCGAGGGTTATTCATGGAGAATCCATTCAATGGACTCGTGCGGAGTAAGTCCTCCTTCTCCCCCTTGTACAAGCTAGACAGGATCTTCACCAAATCGGCAGCCGATCCCGGCCCCTTGCGGCCATGACGGGTGGCGTTATTCTCCCCGTTGAAATCCCACATGGGGTGGCCCCTATATTGGAGCAGCTGCACCCGTCGCATAATGCACGTGGCCATGACTCCAATCATGGTCAATCCGGCCCATCAGATACTGGACGCTCCTATCATCTTCCCGTTGAGGGCTCCGCGGGCGCCAACTCAGGCGTTTCTTCATAGGAGCATTGCTAAACTCCGGGAGGCCGATCCAAACTGGGTCCGGCAGTGGGGTGTCTTCCATATAAAACCATTCCGAAGGCCAGTCTTCGGACGCCTTCTTTGGGGTTCCGGATAGATATCCGGTCCCGGCGATACGCCATATTTCGGCTCCGCCCACTTGATATATGGACCCCTCGTGAGAATGGGGTACGAGGCAAAACAATCTCTTCCACAGCGCAAAATGGGGCTCGATGCCCAAGAACAGCTCGCAAAGAGCTACAAAACCCACGATGTGCAAGATGGAGGCAGGTGTAAGGTGGTGAAGCTGGAGTCCATAGAACTCCAGGAGCCCCCGGAGAAACGGATGTATGGGAAATCCGAGTCCCCTTATTAGATAAGGGACGAAGCATACCCGCTCTCCTTTGGAGGGATTGGGGACGCTCTCCGCCTGCTTCCCACCCTTGTAGGTAGCCAGTTCGGCTCGAACCGGAACCATGAAGGCTGGGGGAAGGTATCCCTCGGCTTGGAGCGTTACTAGCTCGCTATGCGGGACTGAACATCTCCTCCAATATCTGGGCTAAGGGCTGGGAGCGCGAGAGGAGGAGCCGCATCGACTGTCCATGATGGAATGGATTTTTGTCAGAGGCGCTTCGGTGAGTACTGGCGGAAGGAGGATGGTGTGATTCGGATCTAGATCCTTGCTCCTCTTATAGGCAGCTTATTCGCGCAGCTAGGGGGTAAGATGGAAAAATACCCAGGCTTTTTGCATTCATACGACACGTGGAAGAGGGCCATTATTGGACGTGGAAGCCAAGGAGCGCAACATTTATAAGGAAGCTGGACACTATTCGGCAAGCACATGGAATTTGGAGGAGAACCCGCCTTGCAACGCTGAAGACAATATACGCGCCGGACTCGTTGTCATTGAAGCCTGGTTCGGGGGCTACTAAGGGAGTCCTGGACTAGGGGGTGTCCGGATAGCCTAACTATCATCATCGGCCGGACTCTAAGACTATGAAGATACAAGATTGAAGACTTCGTCCCGTGTCCGGATGGGACTTTCCTTGGCGTGGAAGGCAATCTTGGCGATACGGATATGTAGATCTCCTACCATTGTAACCGACTCTGTGTAACCCTAGCCTACTCCGGTGTCTATATAAACCGGAGGGTTTTAGTCCCTAGGACAGAACAACAATCATACCATAGGCTAGCTTCCAGGGTTTAGCCTCCTTGATCTCGTGGTAGATCCACTCTTGTACTACCCATATCATCAATATCAATCAAGCAGGAGTAGGGTTTTACCTCCATCGAGAGGGCCCGAACCTGGGTAAAAACATCGTGTCCCTTGTCTCCTGTTACCATCCGCCTAGACGCACAGTTCGGGACCCCCTACCCGAGATCCGCCGGTTTTGACACCGAAAGGGGGCATTAGTCCTGGTTTGTGCCACGAACCGGGACCAATGGCTTTGCTATATAAGCCAGCACTTAGGAAATTTCAGATTTCCCTCGCAGTTTCCGCCCGACGACACCGAGCACATCGACGCCGCCCGTCGCCATCGCCGTCGCCGTCGCCTCTCCCGTGCCCGTCGTCGCCGTCGCCCCGCGCCCTCGCCGTCGCCCACCGTCGCCCGCGCCCCTGCCCCGACGCGCGCCGCCCTGGCCCGCCCCTGCCCCGACGCGCTCCGCCCCGGCCCACCCCCGTCGCCGTCGCTCGCGCCCCTTCCCCGAGGCGCGCTGCCCGTCCCACCCTCGCCGTCGCCCGCGCCTCTGCCCCGACGCCATCCTCGCCGCCGACCCCACCGTCCTCTCCTCTGCTTGGTCCGAACGCCGGCGCCCTCCCTTTGCATTTTTTCATATATATGCTTGTTTTACATATATATATATATATATATATATATATATATATATATATATGCTTGTTTATATATATATAAATGCTTGTTTCTTTATATATATGTATTTTTATAGAATATGATATTTTTTTCATAGATGATCACATATATGATGTATTCACGAATGTGGATGAAATATAATGTTTTTTTGTTCATAGAATATGATGTTTTTTTAATTCATAGATTTTTTTTGTTCATGAGAGAGGCGGGGACATTAAGGGATCATAGATGTATTTTTTCAGAATTTTCTATCGTGCATAGACGGATTTTAGACCACGGGAGCACCCCCTCCCTATCGTTGCAAAATTTGCTAAATGATATTAAGAAAGGAAGGAAAAGAAGGATAGGAAAGAAGAAAATAAGAAGAGGAAAGAAAGAACAAGAGGAGAGGAAGAAAAGGAGAAATAAATAAGAAGAAGAAAAAATAAGAAAAAGAAGAGGAGAAGAAGAAAGGAATAGTGGAGAAGAAGAGAAAATAGAATATTCTATTTTCTCTTCTTCTCCACTATTCCTTTCTTCTTCTCCTCTTTTTTTCTTCTTTTTTTTCTTCGATTGTCAGGACCCCGACTCAATGCCACATCGATCTAGCATGTAACACCTCATATCACCTTGCGGCCTCACGCACGGTATTCCCACAGGTGTCGCCTTACCTTTGCCCGGGACCGTTTGCGCCTTTTGGCACACGTATATGATAGTGTCGCTAGCATCCATATGATAAGGAGCCCGGGCTGACATGGCTAGTCGTAAACCCAAAGTGGCACAAACTTACAGGGACAGGCATCCATGACCCAGCATCGAACGTGTCAGTCATCAGCGAGTGAATCCAGGCTGTAGCACTGGGCTAGCAGGACTCCGGTGAACCGGGCTGTAGCAGGCTAACAGGACTCCGGTATTCATCGCGTGACATTTCCCCGAAGGGACAGACACAGGAACGAAGAAGGACACATGCCGGCCAGCCTAAGTGTTCCGGAGTAGTAGCAAGCTACCATGGATCAGTGGAAGCACTAGGAGACATTTCCCGGTAAGAGAGGCTACTAAGGATAAACAACTAGATTGTCAGATCTCACACATACCAAGCATTTCAATAACATACACACAATATGCTCGATATGTGCAAATACAACATGGCATCACAACATGACTCTACAACTCAAGTATTTTATTCAACTAGCGGAATATCCCGCGCATTTGCGCGGCTGCAATCATAATGTGTTCTTTATTATTTTTCGCATCTTAAATATGTTTTCATGTTTCTTATAAAAAAATCTTATATTATGAAGTGTAACATTTCAAGGATATCAATTCATAATAAGCTCGTGTTAGCACTGGAAAAATCTTGTTTAAACATTAAATTGAAATACCTATACGTAGTAACATCTCTATTTTTTACTACTACTACCACCACCACTACTATTACTTATTTATTTAAAAATGGTTATTTTATTTTCATAATATAATGACTGTTTAGTCCACCTTTTCTCTATGTAGCAAGCCCAATGTTTAATATTCGGCATTTGTCACTATGGAAACTGTTTGGTTCACCGGCAATATTTGTTCACTCTACTTTGACTTCCTTACTCAGCACAAAAAAGTATGGCAATGGATAAAGATGCATATTGACTTGGTGGTTTACGTCGGATGTTACATGATGGCAAGGTGGAATTAGCTATGCTAAGAGATCGTTATATTTTCACTATGTGTTATCTCTTAGCACCAGTTGTGATGGATGTGTTATTTATTGTTATATATGTTGGTGCGTCCATTTATTTTCACATCTAGACCTTTTTACAAACGTTTTTGTATTTGAAAAACACTAAATATCCCATATATAAACGCCTAGTATTTCTTAATGTTTCTCTCATTTCTTGTAAGGATGGCCCTAACTGTAGTGTATCATTGCCTATGTCACTTCATGTGTTTTTTTCTAGTAAGATTACCAAATAACCTACCGCTCGCACATATAAGCATGCTGATTATATTTTTGGTTTGTAGAAATAACATGCATGATGAATATTGTTTCAAAAGATCTGACAACATATTGTATGCAGGTAATCAAGAAAATTTGAGATGCTTTAAGAAATATACTAATGGCCTAGGTCCTTCCAAATTAACGCCATACAAATTTTCTGAAAGGAATTATCTTAGATTTAACATGTCTAAAATATTTGCTACATAATTCATTATCATGACAACCGACAATTGATTTTCGATCTAACATCGTAAAAACATCTCAAAATTATTTTCAGATACGACGCATATATCTAATAATACATAACACATCAAGCCATGCAAATATGTTGTTTCCTCGGCTTGTTAGTACTTCATTTTAACCCGAGGTTTAACAAAAAAATGATTATCACAAAACATATTATTAGAAATTAGAATAATCTGGCATATGAATAGCTATCACCATGATCAATTGATAAGTATTTATTCAATTGTATATGGTGCCAAAGTTTTTAAGGACATGTCAACTTTTTTTATCAGAGTTATTGGAATAAACCGAGAGATTCGACGAAGTATATGTATATCAATTTTTAAAATACTTTTGAATTAGCACGAAAAATTTCACAAAATAATTTGACTTACATATCCCATTCAATCCCTGCATCCATGTCGCAAGCTATTGGGTCACAGCGTGTATGAAGCCCATAAATAAATTACTCAATTTGCCATGTTCGTTGATTGCAGGTACACCTCATGGTACTGTCAGCACTTTAATTTTTTTTATTTACCCTTTTTGCATTCCAATCCGGACATGCAGCACGCGTAGGGCTCATACGTAATTGTACTGGACACTGACAGTACGTAATTGTTCATCCAGTCCGTGCTAGTGCTTTTATCTCTGAAGCCAATATCTTGTACGGAGACTTTAGCTGATAATTCTCAGCTGTCCGTTATTCTTAAAATATATTATTATTTGTATTCCCTTTTTGCTTTCCAATCCGGACATGCAGCACACGCGTAATTGTATTGGACTCACAATACATATGTGTGCCCATATGCGGTCCATCTCATGCACGCTTGTGATTTTACGGGTAATCAATTGCATATGCATATTTCACCTGGTGGATCTCAGCCATTGAAATACTATAACTTTACACTGGTTAATCTCTACCATTCCTTTTCTATCATTTTAATAATATAATAGATAGATAGGCTCATGACCCAACATTCAGAGCATACCAGTTGTCGGTGTCAAAACCGGCGGATCTCGGATAGGGGGTCCCGAACTGTGCGTCTAGGCGGATGGTAAAAGGAGACAAGGGACACGATGTATTTACCCAGGTTCGGGCCCTCTCGATGGAGGTAAAACCCTACTCCTGCTTGATTGATATTGATGATATGGGTAGTACAAGAGTGGATCTACCACAAGATCAAGGAGGCTAAACCCTAGAAGCTAGCCTATGGTATGATTGTTGTAATGGTTGTTCGTCCTACGGACTAAAACCCTCCGGTTTATATAGACACCGGGGAGGGCTAGGGTTACACAGAGTCGGTTACAATGGTAGGAGATCTACATATCCGTATCGCCAAGCTTGCCTTCCACGCCAAGGAAAATCCCATCCGGACACGGGACGAAGTCTTCAATCTTGTATCCTCATAGTCTTGGAGTCCGGCTGACGATGATAGTCCGGCTATCCGGACACCCCCTAGTCCAGGACTCCCTCAGTAGCCCCTGAACAAGGCTTCAATGACGATGAGTCCGGCGCGCATATTGTTCGGCACTGCAAGGTGGTTTCCTCCTCCGAATAATTCATAGAAGATTGCGAACACCAGGATAGTGTCCGGCTCTGCAAAATAATTTCCACATTCCACCGTAGAGAGAATATTATGTACACAAGTTCAATCTGCTGACGTATCTTGTAGCATGACATCACGCCACTACCAAGCCTTTACTTTAATCGTTTTTTATTATACCACCTCAGCGGATTTAGCGAAGCGGTTTCCTTGGCACGTCTTGTCGAAGCAGAGATCGTGTTCCCCTTATCCCAGGATTCTCATCAATACGAACGTGGGTAACCCAACCGCGCCATTGATGGTGGCGCTTGGGAGATAAGAGAGTTTTACTAGGCCGGTGGGGACGTATAGTCTTCGTCTGCCCATATATAAGGGGATAAGGATCCACCCTTTTTACCTACACCTTCTTCCTCCTTTGCTTATCCATCTTTGCGCACTCGAGCTCCAACGCCCAAGTCCGCGCATCTCGTCTCGACCTTCTCCGACCATGTCCGGAGCGGGAGGCAAATGGTTGGCCTCCTCTGTTATGGAGGAGCACATCACAAAACTGCGCAGCGCCGGATATCTTTCCGGCGACAATTGATGAATGGTGGGAGGCCGCGCCTTATGCCCTAGTGTTTTGTTCCACTCAAGCCGAACCTAGACAAACATCTTGTTAAGTTTTTCCATGAATGAGCGCACTAACCGCTTGTGGGAGGTGCCCTTGTGATGTTATCTCGCACGGGTAGGCCCACCGTGACCTAAACCCAATAGAAGCCAATGGAGGCCCAAGCCCACATTCATCAAGTACCAAGGCGCCATCCTGCGTGATGGGGGTTACTCACCGGGGGAACACTACCTGAATGGGGGAGGAGGTATCCTCACTCGGGCGTACTTCACTCTATGAAAGCAGCTCAACGGCTACGGGCATTATTTGGAGCGTTTCAAAAACCTTGAAGCAATGACTTATTAAGATGCATGTTACATCCTGTAGTAGGCAGGTGTTATTATACCTGAGTAACATGTAATGTAGCAATAACTTTGGAGGCATCGAACTCTATATAAGCACCTCCTAGGTAACTTGTTACGGGTTCAGAACCTCTGTAACTCTGAGATCGCGATCTTAGTTTATTTAACCAAACTCTTCTAGCTAAGCAGGCTTGGAGATTGGTGGTTAACCTGAATCCTTGTGCGCCAAGGTGATCAAGGCAAAATATTATCTCCAGGGGCATATTCTAGATATTGTTTTTCCATAGTCGGCATCACCCTCTTGGTACGTTATATTGCATGGATTGGATCTACTAAAATCAGGAGTAATTTGGAGAGTGTGTGATGGATCTAATATTAATATTTGGGGAGATAACTGGCTCCCTAGAACCTCTGGCCTTAAAGTTACTGCAAGGAAGAACATGATCTCATATTAATATTTGTTGAACTCCTCTGTTAGCACAACCCAGCCCCGTTGGACCCAGCTGTTGGGCCGTTTGTGGGCTGATTTGACCTCCCGAGTCGCCCTGTGGCTTGATTTGGATCGGAAATACCCCAACTACCGGTCCAGCAGCTGGCGGATGGGCAATTTTTTTCACCACGCGGGTCAGGCCGGGTAGGAACATATACAGTGATCATCATTAAACAAATACTAACAAAATGAACATAATTTTGAAATTGTGAACTCTTTCACATACAGTAGAAAATATATGCCAATCCATTATGTTCACATAATATTTTGAGCAAACATAAACAAAACACCTATTAAGTTTTCTGGCGCACACACATATAAATAGACAACGACATAGGTTATTACGAGTCATATATTTTGAGCAATGAGCAAACATAAACAAAACACTTATTAAGTTCTATGTCGCACACAAGTATAAATAGACAACAACCTAGGTTATTCCGACATGACTCGTGCGACTAGTTCTCTTCTTCTAGCAAACGAAGATGCTTCTCTACGCCCGATACCTAAACGAAATATGAAGAAGTGTGTGAGAAAATATAGTCGGTAAAATCAAATTAGCAACATAACAAAAATAAGAATGTAACAACTTCTCATTCAGACTACATGTCTCCTTATTAAGACCTGGGAAATGACACAGACTCCACAACGGACCACTTTTCTTCTCTCTAAAATCTTTTGGTCTACCATTTTTCATAACGTCGGGACCCCCCTTTGACCGCCCCTTCTTAGGTGCACCCTTTGTCGAAACTTTCTCAGGATTAGTAATACCAGGTTCAACTTGTTGCGCCTGACTTGCCTCCTTCCTAAGCATAGCATACCTCCTACTTCCTCTAAGTTCCTCCTCTGAAATCTTTTTCTTTGCTATTATGTTGTCCAGACACTTCATCAACTCGTCGAACAAGAAGGGATCATTTGATGCAACATGACAAGCTTTTGCGGTTTTTATGGTTATTTGACTATACCGTTCTCTCTCCCATGGCACTGACCAACCCCATCCAAACATATCACTCTTCCTTTGCATAGGCAACCCATCTCTCGCATTTTTGGACAACCGATGAAGGACACAACACTTTGGCATTTCAGTTAAGTTCATATGATGGAGAACAAAGTGAATGTGTTTTCATGGCAGCCCTTTCCGAACCATCCTAGGACAAGTGCATGCTATAGTTTCTTCTGAGTTACTTGGTTCATAAACAACACTGTACCTGAACTTGTGGTTATCCTTCCATGTCACAATGAATGTCTGACACTCAATTCCCACAAGTGTCTCAAATATCTCCAGTTGTCCCATCTTCCGCAAATCGTCTTGCAAGATGTAGAAATTAGCAGGTGTGAATACAGTGGCAGCATACTGCTCAAGGGCATTATATTCAGTAACCAATGGTGGTACTTTCTGGTGTGCATCGTAGTCATCGTACGCCTCGTTCTCACGGAGGTGAACTATATAGTTCTCATAATGCACTACCAAATCAACTATTGTCATGCCGTAGTCCAGGTGTAGGTGAATGCAGGAGTTGAGGCTTTTGCTCCTCTGGTTACATCGCATACCAAGTAAAAAACCATCGGAAAGATATGGAGCTACCCAAAGTCGCCTCTTCTTGTACATCCTGTTATGCCACTCTTCAATTTTATCCCTCATCCATTTATCGACGAAAGCGGTCCATCTCTGCTCAAAGTTGGCTTGAGTGGTGGCATAGTAAAGGAGCGATCTGAACTCATCCAGTGACTTGTAATGTAGGTGCCTCTCCATATTTTTCTCGATATGCCACGAGCAAAGACGATGGAACACATCAGAAAGGACAGTCCGGATCGCCCCGATCATTACAGCGTCAACGTCTGGGATTATTGACTTTGGCTTCACCTGACTGTTTGCCCTCATAAATGTCTGTAGCAGCCACACGTATGTCCCTTCGGTCTCGTCAGAAACAATGGCACAACCAAACATTGTGGTGCAACAGTGGTTGTTAACTCCGACAAAGGGGAAGAATGGCATACCATATTTGTTCATCTTATATGTGTTGTCAAACACGACCACATCTTCATAGTCCTGATAGTCCCTCCGCGACTGTGCATCGCACCAGAACATACTCTTCAGTTGCCCTTCATTATCAAGCACATACTAAAAAAACTTAGGGTACTTCTCCTTTCTGCTCCTCATAATGTCAACTGGCGTCTCAGCATCACCCTTTGCAATGAGCTTCATTTTCTCTCTGCAACATAGATTGTAAATGTCCCTCCTGATAAGTCCACACTTACCGTATGAAACATGTCTGCTGATGAAGTTGTCCATAATTATATGCTTTCTTATCCCGGCCACTTCCATCGTCAATATCTCTGCCCTCGTGCCATCTCCAATGCTTCTGTGTGACCATAGAAAAGAAACCTCGTTGGGGCGAGCCATCGCGTGGTTGTGATCATCCGCGAATAACGCGAAAAACCAAACATCACGTTCTCTCTCCAGCTTCACAACCATCTGTGCCCCGCAATCGCAACGAGTTTCCGGCCTAAGCCTGCACTTGCGGCCCTCCATGGTTACGAATTTATTCTGTCTTCTCCCTGCCATGGAGCAAAGAAACCGCTGGTACCGTATCATTCCTGAAGCACCTCATTTGACCTTCTGTTTCCTGATGCTAAATCTGTGCTCTTTGGCGTGATTGTTGAAGAATATGTATGCATCCCCTTGCGACTGAAATGTCATAGCCATGACCTTCCAATGTGTCTCCTACATCTGCTGCTGCCTTCGAGCCTCCTCAATGTCCATCTCTGCCTCATCGTGATAACCGCTAGGACCATCTGACTGCTAGAAATTTAAATATGAAACTTTGTCAATTACTATCATTTATTTCATACTATTGCGTGATGTACAACATGTATGAACGAACCTGGCTCAAGTTATCTGCGAATGATTCCTGGAAACTATCTTGCACATTGTCAACATCCACATCTTCCTGCAAATTTGTAAACATAGAGAAATGGTTAGCCTTGCCATACTTTGCAAATTCAAAAATGAAATCAAAATATACGCCAGTTATCTTTTCACTATTTGCGCCATGTTCATTATCATCAAAATCCTTCGGAGGTAAGATATCATATGACTAGCACGAATTGTTGTCGCTGATATCATCATCTTCGTTAAAACTATCGTTATCAGTCTGAGTCACCTTATCAGTATCATTCTCACCCCGTGAATGCGGTTTGTTCGTCCATGTCAACAAATCTAACTCGCAAAACCGCACAACAATGATAATTTATCGTGTGTTAAGTTCCATATGGTGGATCATGCCCAAGTGCAACACTACTTCTCTACATCATGCGGTCGTCCGTGGAGGCGGCACTGCGGCACGAGGTTTAGATGAACCCTAAACCCTATATCAGTACATGAACTAAATCACTTCCATCCATCATGCTAGGTTTAGATGCCAAACCTTGGGCCGCGGGGTAGACATCGCCGGCGTAGGACGACGGGCCTTTAGGCAGGGGTCTCCGGCTTGATTCTGACCGGCGGCGACGTGCAAGACGAGAAAGCCGCGGGTTTTTTGGTCGGATCCGCGGCGGGGGACGACAGCGGTCAGTTGCGGCGGAGGCGGAGGAGGACGTCGGACCGTTAACGTCCGCGATATCGGACGAGAACTGTGAGATGCGACATCGGATGGGGTTGCGACCGCGGCGATCGGCCAGTTGGAAAAAATGGGACGGGAGGAGCGTGATCGCCGTGCGGGCGAGAAAATCGTGCAACTTCCTCTTTTTTCCCATACACGCGACGCGGCAGCAGATCATGTTTTTTTCCTGCATGCGCGCGGGTATATGTACGCCGGCCTGTAGTCTACAATGCAAGGTGGGTATACGTTTCCTCTGTATGACCATTCTGCCCTTCTACGTTTTA
>NC_041393.1:747290534-747310451 GCF_002162155.2 Triticum dicoccoides | reverse complement strand
TCTCTTCTCAAACGCACGAACCAATCTATTCGTTCCTCCACCAGCGCAGCCGCCAGCCAGGATCCAGAACGCCGAGAAGGGCTGCATCTCCAACCAGGGCACGGACCCTGCTACACAATCGGTCGCCTGGGAAGTGTGAATCCCACGGCCAAAAAGCAGTCCGCTGAGAAGCCAGGGATCGTTTCCTGGTCGTCCATAAACCGTGCGCATCGATCGCTCGTGTACAACTCGGACGGATCAAATCCATCCCCGGAAAGAACTCGAGCTGGAATCTCCCTCAAATTCCGTTTATATGATATGATCGATCGATGGCGAAGCGCAAGTCCCGGGGACACAACGCAATGACGGCAACAATTTCCGTGTGCTTCGGCGGGAGGGCGAGACGACCGTCCAAAGTGCGGCGACTGGTGGCAGCGGCGGCGGGGCAGGTCGCACGGTGGGCTCGCCGACACTGCTTCTCGCTCCCAAAACGACAGCGGGCACCAGCATCAGCGGTGATCGAACAGCTAGACGCTCATGGCGGCAACGACCGGGACTGCTGGTCGGGGCTGCCGGAGGACGTGCTGCTCACGGCCATGGCGATGATGGAGGTCACCGATATCGTCCGCGCCGGGGCCGTCTGCTCTTCGTGGTGCTCCGCCTACGCTGAGTTCCGCTGCCTCGGCCTCCTCGCGAAGCCCAACCCACCGCCCTGCCTAATGCACGCCACCGCCGACGGCGCTGCCGCGATCTACTCGCTGTCCACCGGTGCCACCTTCCCATGCGGCGGTGGTGGCAACGGCTTCGTCACCGGCGGCTCGGCGCATGGGTGGGTGTTCGCCGCAGACGTGGTCACGTGGCCACGGCCAACCCTTGCCTGCTCAACCCTCTCACCGGGGCACGGGCCGCGCTCCCGGCCGTCGCCACCCTCGCGCGCGTCAAGGGCACCTTTTTTGACGACGACGGCACCGCCGTGTACGACGTCGACCACGCGTTCGGCGACGCCGCCCCGGACATGCAGCTCGTCACAGCACGAACGGTCCGCAACTGGATGTTCCGCCACGTCGCCATCTCTGCCGCCGACATCGTCCTCCTGGTGCACATGCCACACGGGGAGGCCTCCTATGCCAGGCCAGGCGACGAGCGCTGGACCTCGCTCTCCTCCCACCTTGAACCGGATGCCATCGCCGTTGTCCACAACGACGACGACGGTCTTTTCTACGTGCTATGCGAAGGCGGGGGCATCCTCTTCGCGGTGGTCGTTGATGGACCGGCGGCGCCCACGGCATGGCCCATGTTGTACCTGCTCACAACCTTCGAGCGGAGGCACACTCACTACCTCGTCCTCCGCGGCGGCGAGCTCCTGCTAGTGACAAGGCAACTGCTGCTGAGGAGACAACGCGAGGGCGAGAAGGTTATCTCCACCACTGACATTTGTATCGAGAAGGTTGGTCTTGGTAGGTCTAAGTTGGTGACACTGGACGGCATTGGGCAGGACTATGCCTTGTTCCTTGGATACGGATCGCCGATATGCCTTCCGGTGAAGGAATATCCCATGTTACGGCGTAATTGTGCCTATCTTGCCGACGACAGCGAGCAACACTTACCGCCGATCACCCGACGAGACGTTGGCATCTGGGATTTTGAGAGCAAGAGCATGAGTCGGTTCGAGGATCTGCACCCTTGGCTGGATAACCAGCCCCCTATCTGGATAACACCGTCTCTTTACTAGCCGATGCGGGCCGACAATAAACAGCGATGCTAGACATACGTAAAAAAGCTACGTAACAGTTTCGTGTAGGGAGAGGGAGAGGCCCACCCCCCCTGAAAATCAGGGGGGAGAGATTGCGTAAAGCTTCATAACAGTTTCGTAGGTGTAGTATTTATTGGACAGTAAAAACACGGAAACACAAGAAGATCCACGGGGCCAACGCCGGTGCGGTTGCGGCATGTGCTCTCCCGTTGGTTTTCACCGGATGTGGGTTTTTTTTCCTGTGGTGAATTTTTCGGTAACCGGTCTGTGGGTTTTCATCTTATTTGGTGAACATTGTCGGGTGGCTGACCGTGAGGCTGTTGTGCAAGTCCTGGAGGTGCAGCGGCAGAGTTTTGAGGAGCGATACTTGGGACTTCCAACTCCCAATGGGCGCATGTCAAAGGATAGATTACAAAATCTGCAGCAGAAATATATGAAGAGGATGATCGAATGGGATGGATCACAACTTGCTCAGAGCGAGAGAGAAGTGCTCATAAAATCAATTGCCCAATCGATTCCGACATACGTGACGAGCGTGTTCAAACTTCCAGCGTCCACATGCGAAGACCTAATGAGAATGATTCGCAACTTCTTTTGGGGGGTAGAGAAGGGAAAAAGAAGATGCACTAGCGAGCATGGATCCACCTTATAAAACCAAAGTCACAAGGGGGTCTTGGCTTCCACGATCTGCGCTTATTTAACCAGGCTTTGCTGGCCCGCCAAGCGTGGCGGCTTTTGACTAGCCAGGAGAGCCTGTGTGCCCGTGTCCTGAAGGCGGGGTACTACCCTAACAGTAATTTAGATGACACTGTTTTTTCAGGAGGGGCCTCGGCGACTTGCAAGGTGTGGAACATGGACTGCAGCTCCTGAAAACAGGGCTGGTTTGGCGCCTGGGGATCGGCAACTCAATTAGGATTTGGCGTGACCGCTGGATCCCGAGAAACGGCAGCGGAAGACCGGTGACACCGCAGGGCCGGTGCCGTCTCCGTCGGGTGAGCGAACTGCAGGATAACCATGGTGCTTGGCGGATGGATGTGGTACGCGATACCTTCTTCCCGGTGGACGCTGAGGAGATAGCTAAGATTCGGACATCACCTCGGATGGGCGACGATCTCCTAGATGGGGTCCTGAGCGTAACAGACACTTCTCGGGTGCGGAGTGCTTATCGACTTGCTTTGGAAGATCATCTTCGATCTACATCAGTCGCGGCGAGCAGGGCATCGGACGGGCGACGAGCCGTCTGGGCTTTTATTTGGAGGTGCCCTGCTCCTCCTAAGGTTGGCACTTTTACTTGGCGCTTGATCACAGACTGCTTGCCCACTTGGGTTAATAAAAAAATGGCGAGGATTGGAAGTTTCTGACCAATGCCCTCTCTGTGCGATGGAGCCGGAGGACACATTTCATGCCTTTTGCAGATGTCCACTACTAGGGAAAACCTTATACACAGAAATTTAGCAACAGCGCGGGTCAAAAAACTGCGCTAGTGCTATATAGCAGTAGCGATCAAAGAAAAACCGCGCTACAGATACAAACTTAGCAGTAGTGCTTGTGGTAAAGAAAGCGCTACTACTAATATTCCCATTGGCAGAATGCTAGGCTACGCATAGCAGTAGAGGGCTTCGAAGAAACGCGCTACTGCTAGAGCATAGTTAGGAGCGCGTTTCTTGAGAAGAGCGTTACTACTAACGGAAATAAAATAAGATGAAAACAAATAGAAATGTAAATGAAAATGAAAGAAATAGAAAAAGGAGAAAGGGAAAAATAAAATGTAACACAAAATAAACGAAAAAGTGAAAAATCGGAGGAAGGCATAGCAGCAGCGTTTGTTTGTAAGAGGCGCTATAGCTAACGTAGCTGCAGCGCGTGTCCTAGACCCCCGCTATAGAAACAGAATAGGAAATTAAAAAAGGAAGAAATTTACATAACTATAGCAGCAGCGCGTTTTGCAGAAACCGCTATAGCTATCTTAGCTATAGCGCGTTTTGCGAAACGCACTACCGCTAAGTTTGACTTAGCCAAAAAACCGTTTCCCCCCGGCCACCACTTCTTCCCCAAATCCCTCAACCCACCCCGCGCGTGCCGCCGTCTCCCCGATTCATAGTCTCCCCACTTCGCCGCCGCCGACGACGCCACCAGAGCTGTGCGCCGTCGACGACACCGGAGCCGCCCCCAACGCCACGGAGCCGCGCGGCCTCGTCAACGCCACCGGAGCCGCCGTCGACGCCACCTTCCTCGCCGTCACCGAAGACGCCCCTACCTCCCTCGCCGTCACCGGAGACGCCCCTGCCTCCCTCGCCGTCATCGGAGACGCCCCTGCCTCCCTCGCCACCACTGCCTCCGTCGCCACCACCGGAGCCATCATCTGTAAGCCCCCACCCCTTCTCTCTCATGCATAGGTTAGCCAGTTTAATTAGGTTAATTATCTAGGTTAGGGCAAAAATTTAGTTAGGGCAATGACAGAGAAGTAGTTAGGTTAACTAGTTTAATTAGGTTAATTATCTAGGTTAGTGCAAAAACTTAGTTAGGGCTTTGACAGAGAACTAGTCAGGTTAACTAGTTTAATTAGGTTAATTATCCAGGTTAATTAGTGCAAAAATTTATTTTAGGCTTTGACAGAGAACTAGCTGCGTTAACTAGTTTAATTAGGGTTAATTATCTAGGTAAACTAGATTAACTAACTAGGTTAATTAGGTTCGTTGGATTAACAAGCTAGGTTAAGTAGATTGGCAAAGGTTTTTGATTTTTGAAAAGACCACTATTTTTCAAGGAAAAGAATTTAGGAAAATTTTATTTTTCATTGAAGTGGCCATGTTATATCCTTTCATTGAAGTTGTTCGATTCTGCCCAAGTGGCTTTGTTGTTTCCAGGGAATGATGCTGAGTGGCCTATGTCTTGCCGGAATGTGGATTCATTTCTGTTCCGGTAAATTTCAGGTTCTCGATTTGTCCACTTTTTAGCAAAGGTCATGCCGAAATTTCCCGTGAATTTCGGCATGACTTGTGCTACAAACTAGGACATATCAAGTGCCCGGGATTTGCCGCACCAGGAAGGAGTCAACATTCCTGCAAACCAATTGTCCTTTTTTATGTCATTATTCATTTTATTAGGTCTAGAATTAATTGACTAGATTTAATCATAGGAAACATGGCTAGCAACGATGAAGGACAGGGTTCTGGTGATTGCAACGATGTCTACCGGGCGGCAGACGAATTTTTTAGCCTTACCGACGATCAACAGATATTGTTGCTGGGCCCACCGGTGGCATCGGGGACTGAGACCGACACGCAGACCGGTGCTGAGACCGACACGCAGACCGGTGCTGAGACTGAGACCGGCGCTGAGACCGGTGCTGCCTCGGGGAGCGGAGCCGGTGTAGAACCGAAAGCAAAGAGGCAACGGGTTCCTAACAAACCCAGGACTACTAGACTGGTGGTCACGGAGGTGGACAACGGCAATTTTAAGCCAAAGGCGCCCGAGGAAGCGCGCGCGTGCTACGACAATCAAATAGGCTACATCATACGGACAACCGCCACCATCAACGATGAGAATCTAAAGAAGATAGAAAATATGAGGAGCTCCCTCCTAAAGAAGTTTCACCAGATATTCTTGTTCCCGGGCCGGAATGAGAAGGATTATGAAGATCCAGACAAGGACCCGGCAATGAAGAAGATAAACAAACACGCCATGACCAAGTTTAGCAACGCGTTGGCCGCCTGGAAAAATCGAGTGAAAGCAAAGATCAACGACGGGGAACCCTACTCCGAGATTGTAAAGGAAAGTCCGACAATCACGGAAGAGCAGTTTCAAATATTCAAGGAGGCTTGCGAGGCCGAAGCTGCCAAAGAAAAGTCTAATTACATGAAGGGGCTTCAAAAGAGGAACATTGGGACCCACCACCTCGGAAGCCGTGGTTACGGCGGAAAGAGGTCCAAATGGGCCAAGGAGGACGCGGAAGCCGCGAGTCTGGGCATCCCAGACCCCTTGGCGGATTTCACCGTCCCGCAGGAGCATGACGTCCTGAGGGCCCGGCACCGTTGGCACCCAGTGAAGAAGGTTTATGAGACAACACCGGTCATTACGGAGTTCATGAGACTGCTGGTAATTTTAGTTTTTGATCAATTCGACTGCACACATTAGTCATATTTGTAAACGATCCTTGTGCCTTTTGCAGAGAGAGCAGCACCGGATTGCGGCCGAAAGCGACTCGCCGTCTGAGGCATTGGCGAGGCCCAAGTGGGACACTCCATTCAACCGGGTGTTGAACATATTGAAACAACAACCGGTGGATACTCGACCATCGTATGGACGCGTGCACGGTGTCGGAGACGGCGCCATGTGGAAGAAGTACTACCGTGAGACCACGGAGGAGAAAAAGGAAAGACAGAGGTTAACTGAAGAAAGCATCGACAAAAAGGTTGAGATTGCGGTTGAGAAGAAATCATCTCAGACAGTCGCAACAGCGGTAGCTGCCGCAAAACAGGCGATTGCAGATCTATCTAATTCCTTGGTGACGGGCGTTCACACTTGGACAAGGCAAAATCCAGAAAAAAATGCAGAGGACTTTCCCCTTGCTGACTTCTTGGGAGCACATGCTCCCGCACCGGCTCCCGCACCTGCTCCCGCACCGGCTCCCGCATCGGCTGCCGCACCGGCTGCCGCACCGGACGTGCTCAGTAGTGCCTCCTCTTTGGCTGAGCTCGACGCCCTCACGGTATCTGCCACACCGGCCCCCTTCAATATAAATGTATAATCTCCCGTTTTCGTTGCCTTTCGGATGTCTCACGTCGCAGACTTTTCTTTGCAGGCCGACGAAACCCCGCGCACCATATTGTACACCATCGGCGAACAGAAGGTGGACGTGGGGAAGGGGACGATAATGGAGCCAAAGGAACCATTGTTCCACAGTCGGTCGATCCCCCCGAACGTCTTCAAGGTTTCCGTGGCCAGTGTCAAACCGGGCCAGAGAATTTGCCTCCTCTAATACTAGGGGGGGATGACGACGAGACCCCGCGGCGGCTTGGTGATTGTTGCAATGGGTCGGTCCTGTTGTGGCCAAAGAGTCTGCTTCGTCTGGAGGCGGCCGGGAGCACACCCACGAGCATGCAGCCTCAGCAAGGTATGAACATCAACACCCCACCTACCCAATTAGCGTCAGGTGTCGGGTTGGGTGTGAAGGAAATATGCCCTAGAGGCAATAATAAAGTTATTATTTATTTCCTTATTTCATGATAAATGTTTATTATTCATTCTAGAATTGTATTAACCGGAAACATAATACATGTGTGAATACATAGACAAACATAATGTCACTAGTATGCCTCTACTTGACTACCTCGTTGAATCAAAGATGGTTAAGTTTCCTAGCCATAGACATGAGTTGTCATTTGCTTAACGGGATCACATCATTAGGAGAATGATGTGATTGACTTGACCCATTCCGTTAGCTTAGCACTTGATCGTTTAGTATGTTGCTATTGCTTTCTTCATGACTTATACATGTTCCTATGACTATGAGATTATGCAACTCCCGTTTACCGGAGGAACACTTTGGGTGCTACCAAACGTCACAACGTAACTGGGTGATTATAAAGGAGTACTACAGGTGTCTCCGAAGGTACATGTTGGGTTGGCGTATTTTGAGATTAGGTTTTGTCACTCCGATTGTCGGAGAGGTATCTCTGGGCCCTCTCGGTAATGCACATCACTATAAGCCTTGCAAGCAATGTAGCTAATGAGTTAGTTATGGAATGATGCATTACGTAACGAGTAAAGAGACTTGCCGGTAACGATATTGAACTAGGTATTGGATACCGACGATCAAATCTCGGGCAAGTAACATACCGATGACAAAGGGAACAAAGTATGTTGTTATGCGGTTTGACCGATAAAGATCTTCGTAGAATATGTAGGAGCCAATATGAGCATCCAGGTTCCGCTATTGGTTATTGACCGAGAATAGTTCTAGGTCATGTCTACATAGTTCTCGAACCCGTAGGGTCCGCACGCTTAAGGTTTCGATGATAGTTATATTATGAGTTTATGAGTTTTTATGTACCGAAGGAGTTTGGTGTCCCGGATGATATCAGGGACATGACGAGGAGTCTCGAAATGGTCGAGACGTAAAGATCGATATATTGGAGGACTATATTCGGAGTTCGGAAAGGTTCCGAGTCATTCGGGTATTTTTCGGAGTACCGGAGAGTTACGGGAATTCGCCGGGGAGTATATGGGCCTTATTGGGCCATACGGGAATAGAGGAGAGAGGCCGAAAGGAAGGAGGGGCACAGCCCCCCTCTGGTCCGGATTGGACAAGGGGTGCAGCCCCCTTTTCCTTCCTCCTCTCCCCCTCTTTCCTTCTCTCCTATTCCAACAAGGAAGGGGGGAGTCCTACTCCCGGTGGGAAGAGGACTCCTCCTGGCGCGCCCCTCCTGGCTGGCCAAACCCCTCCCCCTGTCTCCTTTATATACGGGGGCAGGGGGGCACCTCTAGGCACAACAACACAAGTTGATCTACGGATCGTTCCTTAGCTGTGTGCGGTGCCCCCCTCCACCATATTCCACCTCGGTCATATCGTCGCGGAGTTTAGGCGAAGCCCTGCGCCGGTAGAACATCTTCATCGTCACCACGCCGTCGTGCTGACGGAACTCATCCCCGAAGCTTTGCTGGATTGGAGCCCGGGGATCGTCATCGAGCTGAACGTGTGCTGAACTCGGAGGTGCCGTACATACGGTACTTGGATCGGTCGGATCGTGAAGACGTACGACTACATCATCCGCGTTGTCATAACGCTTCCGCTTACGGTCTACGAGGGTACGTGGACAACACTCTCCCCTCTCGTTGCTATACCATCACCATGATCTTGCGTGTGCTTAGGAATTTTTTTGAAATTACTACGTTTCCCAACAGTGGCATCCGAGCCTAGGTTTTATGCGTTGATGTTATATGCATGAGTAGAACACAAGTGAGTTGTGTGCGATACAAGTCATACTGCTTACCAGCATGTCATACTTTGGTTCAGCGGTATTGTTGGATGAAGCAGCCCGGACCGACATTACGCGAACGCTTACGCGAGACTGGTTTTACCGCCGTGCTTTGCACATAGGTGACTAGCGGGTGTCGGTTTCTCCAACTTTAGTTGAACCGAGTGTGGCTACGCCCGGTCCTTGCGAAGGTTAAAACAGCACCAACTTGACGAACTATCGTTGTGGTTTTGATGCGTTGGTAAGAACGGTTCTTGCTCAGCCCGTAGCAGCCACGTAAAACTTGCAGCAACAAAGTAGAGGACGTCTAACTTGTTTTTGCAGGGCATGTTGTGATGTGATATGGTCAAGATGTGATGAGATATAAGTTGTTGTATGAGATGATCATGTTTTGTTGAAGTTATCGGCAACTGGCAGAAGCCCTATGGTTGTCTCTTTGTTGCATAAAGATGCAAGTGCCAAATAATTGCTTTACTTCATCGCTATGCGATAGCAATAGTTGCAAGAGCAATAGTTGGCGAGACGACTGTCGGTGTCAAAACCGGCGGATCTCGGGTAGGGGGTCCCGAACTGTGTGTCTAGGCGGATGGTAACAGGAGACGAGGGACACGATGTTTTACCCAGGTTCGGGCCCTCTTGATGGAGGTAAAACCCTACGTCCTGCTTGATTAATATTGATGTTATGGGTAGTACAAGAGTGGATCTACCACGAGATCAAGGAGGCTAAACCCTAGAAGCTAGCCTATGGTATGATTGTTGTAATGGAGGTTATGTCCTATGGACTAAAGCCCTCCGGTTTATATAGACACCGGAGAGGGCTAGGGTTACACAGAGTCGATTACAATGGTAGGAGATCTACATATCCGTATCGCCAAGCTTGCCTTCCACGCCAAGGAAAGTCCCATCCGGACACGGGACGGAGTCTTCAATCTTGTATCTTTGTAGTCTTGGAGTCCGGCGGACGATGATAGTCCGGCTGTCCGGACACCCCCTAGTACAGGACTCCCTCAGTAGCCCCTGAACCTGGCTTCAATGACGATGAGTCCGGCGTGCATAATGTTCGGCATTGCAAGGCGGGTTCCTCCTCCGAATAATCCAAAGAAGATCATGAACACCAAGATAGTGTCCGGCTCTGCAAAATAAATTCCACATTCCACTGTAGAGAGAATAAAATGTACACAGGTTCAATCTGCTGACGTATTTTGCGGCATGACATCACACCACTACCAAGCCTTTACTTGAATCGTTTTTTATTATACCGCCTCAGCGTGTTTAGCGAAGCGGTTTCCTTGGCACGTCTTGTCGAAGAAGAGATCGTGTTCCCCTTATTCCGGGATTCTCATCAATACAGACGTGGGTAACCCAACCGCGCCCGTTGCCACGCCTCCTCTATCGAAGGCGAATCCCGAACGGTCACGGAGACGGCTCTTGGTATTCTCCCTCTTTATAACAGGACCAAGGCTCGTTTCTTTTCTTCAATCTTCCATCGAATCCTTTCCTTGCTCCAAGTTCCAACACCCAGAGCCCCAGATTCGAGTGCTTCGGGCCTTCAACAATGTCTGGCTCCGACCTTTAGGGCCGGTGGATGCCCTCCTCCGTCACGGAGGAGGACGTGCTAAAGCTGCGTGAGGCCAAGTACCTGTCTTACGAGATTTCGCACAGGTTGCCCGCCCAAGGGCAGGCCATACCCACTCCCGAGCCCGGTGAGTACGTCGTCTTCGTACCTCACCTCTGTTGGGGTTTAGTCTTCTCGACGGATCCTTTCGTGAGAGGGCTCATGTTCTACTACGGGCTGGATTTTCATGACTTGGCTCCGGAGTCCATCCTCCATATTTCCGCATTTATTATCGTCTGTGAAGCCTTCCTCCGCGTCACCCCCCACTTCGGCCTGTGGCTGAAGACCTTCAATGTGGAGCCGAAGATGATTGGGGGGTGTCAAGTAGAGTGCGGTGGGGCGGCCATAAGCAGGAGGGCCGATGCCCCGTGGCCCACGGGCTCCTTCCAAGAGGAGCTCGGCTTGTGGCAGCAGGAGTGGTTTTATATCACCGCTCCAAAGGGCAGCAGGCAAAAGCCGCCGCCTTCATTCCGCCCGGGACCTCCACAACGGTTGATGTCGTGGATTAACCAAGAGCTCAATTGGGGGCCGTCAAAAGATGTGCCCCTATTGCAGGGCTGGATTCGAGACCTCCAAGCGAGGGAGATCGATCTGGTCGTGGTGATGCAGGTCATGCTAATCAGGCGTCTTCTGCCCTGCAAACGTCGTCCTCTCCGGTTATGGGAGTTCAATCCGGAGGGACCACGGATTCTCCAACACTTCATGGGTACGACACCCGTGGAGATGTACAACTTGTTCTTCGGACCGCAGGCGGCGTGTCCGGAATTGACCGAGGATGCCGGCCTAAGCTGCAATCGCCCGGATACTCAAGTAAGTAGCTCAGTGTCCGGACGTACCGTTTGTTTGCTTTTCTATAATTCGCCTTTTAACCCGTTATCCTTCAACAGGAGTGGATAGCGCAAGCAAAGCTGATACGGTGTCCGGCCCCCCTCCCAGAGACCGCGCCGGAGCCCATGCTGGTCAGAATGTTGGAGGTCGCGCCTTCAGAAGAAGGCGAAGGGGAAAATAGAGGAGCTATCACCTCGCCCAAGGGGGCGCTTGAAGAAGGGGGGATCGAGAATCCCTCCCTCCAGGGGGAGAAGAGGACCGCCTCCGAAGACCCGGAGGCCAAAGTCTCTAAACGGGGGAAGAAATCTTCACCAGAGGGTCCTGCGTCCGGGGAGATCCCGGCCGTACAATCTTCTCCAAAGAATCAGCCCTCCAGCGAGCCGTGAGTAGGAAAAGGGGAGTTCATCAATAAGAAAACATCCCTATTTGTGTTTCTGAGGATAACTGAAAGTTTTTACCTTGTAGTTCGGATCTACGACCTTCTCAGATGAGCTCATCTTCGGGGGATCTTCGTCCAGAGATGATGGAGAGCGAGACGCCTCCGTCCGCCACACCGTCAGATAGGGCGGACGAGCCTAAAGTGTTGTCACGGAGGGTATCCCCGAGCCCGGTAGAGCCGAAGAGTTCGGCGCCGACTAATGTTCGGCCGGGGGAGCTGAAAGATCTGCTTGAGAGGGCGTCCGTCTCAGAAGATCACCGTGCATTGATGAGCATGGTGATAGGAAGGATTTCGTTCGCCGAAAGCGGATTGCATAATGCCGTCAGGAGTTTGCTGGCGGGGTTTGAGGTACGTAAAAACGACGCACCTTTTTGACAGTTTTGCACAGGAAAGTGCGCCCTGTATAGATAGTAGCCCCTGAGACTCGGTAGGTTGTCGAAAGCGACAGCCTGCCGAGGATCAAAATCGCAGGTATTGAGTGTCTCCTGTCCTATGCAGGTGGCGGATAGTCCGGGGGCTAGCCGGACTGATGGAGTTGCCGAATTAATGCGGCAAATCGATGTGGCGGATGCGGACATCACGCTAGTCAACAAGCGACTTGACGAGTCGCAAGGTAAGTTGTCTCTCCACAGTCACCTGTTTAAGCGAGTCAAAGCCCACCTCTTTACAATTTTTATGCCTGACGCAGATGGTGTTGCTACTGTGGAGAGCCTTCGGGCAGAACTTGCTCAAGCCAAGGAGCAAGCCAGAAGGAGTGATGCGGCTGCCTCGAGGGCGACCGAAGAGTTAGAAGCCGAAAGGGCTACACACTGCCGAAGCAGGGAAGAGATGGCCGAATTGGCCGTTAAATTAAAGGATGCTACCGACCGCAATGAGCCTCTTGAAAAGGAGCGCCTATCGGAGCGAGAAGACCTGGGGAAGGCCACCGCAGAGGCCAAGGATGCCTGTTCTGCAATGCGGGCTATGAAGGAGGAGCTGCGTCAGGCTGGAGACATTGTGGCTAGCAAGCCGTTTCTGCTTCGTCGCCGGTTTACAGATCCAATCTATGCCCAGCTTGGCTAGCTGTGGGGTTCGGAGGATCCATATATGGACTTAGCGGCAAGTGCGGCGGATGCCATTGTGCACTTCCGGAGTCAGAAGGATCACAAGATGGAAGAGCTATTTTGGTCTCAATTCCATAGTCCGGATCGTTCACTTCCGCTGACCGATCGGTTGGCCGAATGGGCTGAGCTAAACAGGTTGTCCGGACTTGCCATGACGGATATCGTGACTCATGTCTAGCCAGAGAGGCCCAAGGCGACGAGTTATTTTGGCTTATTGCAGCAATTTCTTGGGGCGGTGCCGCATATCAAGGAGGTGAAGCGGTCGGCCTGCATAGAAGGTGCGCGGATGGCCCTTGCCCGTGTGAAGACACATTGGACAGAGATGGATGCCACCGCTGTTGCAACCCAGGGTTCGGACGAAAGCCGGTTACCCGCCGAGCACTATTTTGGGGAAGTTATGCGTGGTGCTCGTGTAATAGAGTCGCAGTGGTCGAAAAATGTCACGTTCAAATGAACGTTGTACTTTGTAAAAGAATGGTTATGATGTAATCGCTTTTTATACTTGTGCGTTCCAAGTATTGAAATATCTCCTATGCGGCCGTTTATGTATACGTGTGTATAACCTGAAAGATGGCAGTCTTTGGCTTCAGCCCCCACACACAAGGTGCGGGGGTGTTCGCAAAAATAGCGCATTGTCACACTTAATCCGATGTCTCGGTCCTGTTGAGGAGGTGGTAGCGTAGCAAATGAGGCAATCCGGACTATGATGCTTTATCACTTTCACTTAGCCATTGGAGTTCGAGGGTGGGGCTACGATATAGCCCCTGGGGGCTACGATATAGCCCCTGGGGGCACCGCGCTTCTCCGAATTCGGGGCGCGTGTGTGCCTGACCGGGAAACGGTCCTTCATCAAAGCGGGGAATTCTAAACATTCCAGTGGTCGATCGAGTGGTTGACCAGTCTCTCGCTGTATCATGACAGTCAGTTTTCGGCTTTCTCTACTGAGGTGCTTCGCCCAGCCGAACTGGGGCACAATCGCTGTAGTTCTCCTGGTGCCGCGTTAGCCGATGATACGGAATGTAAGGCAGCAAAACACAGGAGTCGGGCAAACCCAACATTTGACCAAAGACATGATTCGGAGCTGATGCATATAAGGCCTAACTCGAGACGCCGAACACTCCCTAAGGTGTTCGGTCTTTATAATAATGGGCAGAACAATGCCCTAAGCCCCTAGTGTCCAGGTACGGGCAAGGTCCTCTGACGCGGCCGATGCCAAAACGTCAGGCTCCGCTCTGGTTATAATGAGAAACCAGGGGATTATAACAACAAGAGACAGTAAAAAAGGTTTACGCAGGGTCTTAATCTGAAAAGAATCCTTGCGACGGGTCCCTACTGCACGTCTGCGCCTGTGTCTCCGTTGTGCCACTATCCTGGACGGGTGTGCACGTTGTTCGTCTGTAAAAAGAGAGGAACTTAGTTTGAAAGGAAATCGTGCGAAAAAAAGTATATGAAAAATATTAATAAATAAGTAAAGCGGAGTCTATATGAGCTCGTTGTTGCTTTATATGCACAGCCCCTTGTGAAGAGGTGTGTGGCTAGGGAGCCCCTAGCTTATTTATGCCGGACTCGTCTAGCCGTGTCCGGGGTCTTTAAATGACCCTCGTAATGAAATGATGCCACGTGGGCCGGGCATTTTAAGTGTAAGAGACGCGTAATGTGGTATGGCGTTGAAGCGGACAAAAGCTTCACGTCCCAATAGTGCTTGATAGCTACTTTTAAATGGGACGACATGAAAGATTAGTGTTTCGCGTTGGAAGTTGTTCGGTGACCTGAACACAACTTCTAGTAATAAGGAGCCTGTGCACTTGGCGTAAGGGCCTGGCTTCACTCCTTCAAAGGAAGTGCGGCTGTGCTGAATTTTAGTAAGGTCTATCCCCAACTTGCGGATTTTGTTTGGATACAGCGGGTTTAAATCGCTGCCTCCGTCCATCAGGACTTGTGTAAATTGTAGTCCATCGATTATAGGATCCAATATCAGGGCAGTCCATCCTCCATTTTGAACGCTTCTGGAATAATCTAGGTGGTCGAAAGTGATTGGTTTTGATATCCAATCTCGATGTTCCGCTGGGTTGGACCGTGCGAGACCCATTTTAGCGGGTGCCGCATTGTTTTTCCATATTATCACATGAAGTGAGTTTACTGCTTTGACTTCTTGTGGGAAAGTCTTTTGTTTTCCGGTGCTCTGCTGGTGGGGTTTATCATCATCCTCGCTTGATGCGTCGAGCCCCTTGTGTTCGGCGTTTAGTCGGCCGGACTATTTGAAAACCCAAATATCTCGGTGGGTGTGGTTTGCAGGCCTTCCGGGGGTACTGTGGATTTGACATATCCGACCCAAAATTTTGTTTAAGTTGGATAGCTCATCACTGTTATCCTTAAGAGGCAGTGTTTTGCTGTTTGGCCGCGAGCTTTTGAATCCGGCGTTTACCGCCGTGTTCTTTGGGCTTTTCTCTTTATTCTGGCGCTGATCTTTTCTGCGCCGTGATTTTCCATTTCCATTTCGGATCTCGGATGTACTTGGGTCGCTGGTGCTGCATCTTGCTAGCCAGCTATTTTCCCCCGCGCAAAAGCGGGTCATGAGGCTTGTTAGTGCGGACATTGTCCTCGGCTTCTCTTGGCCGAGGTGTCTGGCGAGCCATTCGTCTCGGACGTTGTGTTTAAAAGCTGCTAAGGCTTCGGCGTCCGGACAGTCGACTATTTGGTTCTTTTTGGTAAGGAACCTGTTCCAGAATTTGCGCGCTGACTCTCCGGGCTGTTGAGTTATATGACTTAGATCGTCTGCATCCGGAGGGCGGACATAAGTCCCTTGAAAATTTGCTCTAAACGCGTCCTCAAGCTCTTCCCAACTTCCAATAGTGTTTTCTGGGAGGCTTTTGAGCCAATGACGGGCTGGCCCTTTGAGCTTGAGGGGTAAATATTTTATGGCGTGGAGATCATCTCCTCTAGCGATGTGTATGTGTAGTATATAATCCTCTATCTAGACTCCAGGGTCTGTTGTTCCGTCGTAAGCCTCTATGTTTATGGGTTTAAACCCGGCTGGGAATTCATGATCCAACACCTCATTGGTGAAACATAGTGGGTGTGCGGCGCCCCTGTATTTGGGTATTCCGCTGTCTTCGAACACTTGACGTGTCGTGTTGCTTCCTGCGGCCCTCTTTTTTTTGGCCCATAAATGGACCTGGCTGAGCCATCTGTTTTTCCAGGGTCATGAGTCGGCTTGTGTGCGGCGCCGCTTTTAGATTTTCTCCTATCCTTTGGCCGTCTATCCGGCCAGGAGGCCTCTTTATTTTTTGACTGTGGGGGCTCTATGGCTTCCTCGTCAAATTCTGGCAGCAGCTTGCGCTTCGGGTAGCTCTTTGATTGATGGCCATTGCCGTATTTGTCTGCGGTTTTGAGCACTTTGGTCCACCTCATTCTGAGTATGTCTTCCGTTGTTTTGAGCTTCCGTTTCTCCTTCTTCAAGCTTCTTGCGGTGGCGACGAGTCTTCCGTGAAGGTTCTTATGCTCCGGTAGTGTGTCCGGTGTGAGGTCGTCCGGACTGTTGGTTTCGCCGGGATTAGATTGATTATCCGATTCGTCCTGTTCGGACGGTTGCTTGGTTGCATGTTCATCGTCCACTGGTTTGCCCTGCTCTAACGCTGGGTCATTAGGAATGCTGTCTTTGCCGATACGGGGCTTAGGGCGGCACTTGCGTCGCCGCTTTGGTTGTTTATCGACTGGATTATCCTTTGCCGCGCCCCATTGTTCCTCGTCGTCGCTTCCTTTTGGGGTATCCACCATATATACGTCATGTGTTGGGGTGGTCTTCCAGTGCTCTTTGAGCACTGGTTCTTGATCATCTCCGGCATCGTCGTCCATACCGTCAATGTCATCGGAGTCATAGTCTAGCATGTCGGTTAAATCGTCGACAGTGGCTACAAAGTGGGTGGTGGGTGGGTTTTGAATTTCTTCGTCGTCCGCATCCCAACCATCCTGGCCATAGTCCGGCCAGGTCTCCCCGGATAGCAAGAGATGTTTTAGCGAATTTAGGATGTCGCCAAAGGGCGAGTGTTGGCAGATGTCCGCGGCGGTGAGCTCCATGATCGGCGCCCAATCGGACTCGATTGGCAGGGGCGCAGGGGGTTCGGAGTACGGCAGGGAGTCCGGCACCTCGGAGTCACGAGCTTTATAGGGGACAAGGTCAGTGTTCGGCTCCATCGCCGCGGAAGTTGCAGCCCCCGAGGCGGTGTCCAGCCACCGATCCTCGATTTGGGCGATCGGCTCCGGACCGAGAGCCGGAGCGGATTTATGTGCGGCCACCAAGGCACTATCCGGCGGCAGAGCTAGATCATGCCCATCGCGATAGTGCGACACGCTCGGCTGTGGCTCGAGCCAGTCGGAGATCAAGTCCCCGCGGGCATCGGCCGTGAAGTTTAAGCTTTCAAATCTGACCTGACGGCCAGGGGCGTAGCTTTCGATCCGCTCCAGATGGCCAAGTGAATCGGCCCGCAGTGCGAAGCCGCCGAATACGAAGATCTGCCCGGGGAGAAAAGTCTCACCCTGGACGGCGTTGTTGTTGATTGAAGAAGCCATCGAGTCTATCGGTGACGACACAGAGGAACTCTCAATAAAAGCACCAATGTCGGTTTCAAAACCGGCGGATCTCGGGTAGGGGGTCCCGAACTGTGCGTCTAGGCGGATGGTAACAGGAGACGAGGGACATGTTTTTTTACCCAGGTTCGGGCCCTCTCGATGGAGGTAAAAGCCTACGTCCTACTTGATTAATATTGATGATATGGGTAGTACAAGAGTGGATCTACCACGAGATCAAGGAGGCTAAACCCTAGAAGCTAGCCTATGGTATGATTGTTGTAATGGAGGTTATGTCCTACAGACTAAAGCCCTCCGGTTTATATAGACACCGGAGAGGGCTAGGGTTACACAGAGTCGGTTACAATGGTAGGAGATCTACATATCCGTATCGCCAAGCTTGCCTTCCATGCCAAGGAAAGTCCCATCCGGACACGGGACAGAGTCTTCAATCTTGTATCTTCGTAGTCTTGGAGTCCGGCGGACGATGATAGTCCGGCTGTCCGGACACCCCCTAGTCTAGGACTCCCTCAACGACCATGTGACGACACATTGATATAGATCAAGATGATGAAGATCAGGGTGTCGTGCCGGTGATGATAAAGATCATGACAGTACTTTGGAGATGGAGATCAAAGGCGCAAGATGATCATGGCCATATCATGTCACATATATTGATTGCATATGATGTTTATCTGTTATACATCTTATTCTGTTTTGTTTGACAGTAGCATTTTAAGATGATCTCTCACTAATTATCAAGAAGTGTTCTCCCTGAGTATGCACCGTTGTGAAAGTTCTTCGTGTTGAGACACCACGTGATGATCGGGTGTGATAGGCTCTACATTCAAATACAACGGGTGCAAAACAGTTGCACACGCGGAGTACTCAGGTTAAACTTGACGAGCCTTGCATATACAGATATGGCCTCGGAACACGGAGACCGAAAGGTCGAACGTGAATCATATAGTAGATATGATCAACATAGTGATGTTCACCATTGAAAACTACTCCATCTCACGTGATGATCGGACATGGTTTAGTTGATTTGGATCACGTGATCACTTAGATGACTAGAGAGATGTCTGTCTAAGTGGGAGTTCTTAAGTAATATGATTAATTGAACTTTAATTTATCATGAACTTAGTCCTGGTAGTATTTTGCAAATTATGTTATAGATCAATAGCTCGCGTTGTTGCTTTCATATGTTTATTTTGATATGTTCCTAGAGAAAACTTGGTTGAAAGATGTTAGTAGCAATGATGCGGATTGGATCCGTGATCTGAGGTTTATCCTCATTGCTGCATAGAAGAATTATGTCCTTGCTGCACCGCTAGGTGACAGACCTATTGCAGGAGCAGATGCAGACGTTATAAATGTTTGGCTAGCTCAATATGATGACTACTTGATAGTTTTGTGCACCATGCTTTATGGCTGAGAATCGGGACTTCAAAGACGTTTTGAACGTCATGGACCATGTGAGATGTTCCGGGAATTGAAGTTAATATTTCAAGCAAGTACCCGAGTTGAGAGATATGAAGTCTCCAACAAGTTCTATAGCTAAAAGATGGAGGAGAATCGCTCAACTAGTGAGCATGTGCTCAGATTGTCTGGGTACTACAATCGCTTGAATCAAGTGGGAGTTAATCTTCCAGATAAAATAGTGATTGACAGAATTCTCTAGTCACCATCACCAAGTTAGTAGAACTTCGTGATGAACTATAATATGCAAGGGATGACGAAAGTGATTCCCAAGCTCTTCGTGATGTTGAAATCGACGAAGGTAGAAATCAAGAAAGAGCATCAAGTGTTGATGATTGACAAGATCACTAGTTTCAAGAAAAGGGCAAAGGGAAAGAAAGGGAAACTTCAAGTAGAACGGCAAACAAGTTGTCACTCCCGTGAAGAAGCCCAAAGCTGGACCTAAGCCTAAAACTGAGTGCTTCTACTGCAAAGGAAATGGTCACTGGAAGTGGAACTACTCCAAATATTTGGTGGATAAGAAGGATGTCAAAGTGAACAAGGGTATATTTGATATACACACTACGGGAAACAGGAGATTTGCCGTCAGTATTATCTTTCTCGTCAGCATTTCGTCGGGGAAGACGTCAAAGAAAGGGTTTGCAGTCATCAACAGACAGCAAAGAAAAACTATCGGCAAAATATACTTTGCCGTCTGCGTAAAAAAAATTAGACGGCAAAGAGCTCACTTTGCCATCTACAAAATGAATTACAGACGGCAAAGATCTTTGCCGTGTGCGTTTTTTATTACAGACGGCAAAATATGTCTTTGCCGTCTGTACTAGTAAACACAGACGGCAAAGATCACATTTTACCGTCTGTAATAAAAAAGGCAGACGACAAAGATTTTTGCCGTATGTACTTTATTTTGCAGACGGCAAAGCAAAGAAGCACACCACACGGATCCATCCCCCGGATCGATGACATGGCACGATCTGCGGCGCGGTTCCTCTTTCTGTCCACCACGCCCGACCCCACCCACCCATCCCACCACAGCATCTTATCCCCACGTCCCCACCTCTCTCCCACTCTAACACCATCTCTCCCCCTCGATCTCGTCTTCCATCGGAAGTGCATCGCCACCAGTCGCCGCCCAGTCGACCCCGCCTCCGCATACGCGACCCCGCGCCACC
>NC_041393.1:747271243-747290217 GCF_002162155.2 Triticum dicoccoides | reverse complement strand
TGCTCCTCCCCTTCGCCCCCGCCTTCGCACGCCGCGGGCCTTCGCCTCCTCTGCTCTCCTCTATCGTCGCCGGGGCTTGGTGTTGACAGAGTTGGCGGGGTCAAGTGGATCCAGCGCCAGGATGAGCCACTTGGCCCCGCCTCGTCGCCTCCGCCCGGTCGGCCCCGCCTCTCCATCTGCGCCGCCCGCCTCCACGTCTGCTCCTCTCCTTTGCCCCCGCCTTCGCACGCGGCGGGCCTCCGCCTGTTCTGCTCTCCTCTGCCGGCGGCGGGGCTTGCACTGACAGGGCTGGTGGGGTCAAGTGGATCCAGCACCCGGACGAGGGTGACGAACTCCGGTGCGGTGGCGGACGGCTTGAGCTCCTCGGACATTGGTGTGTTCCTAATCCAAGGCATGGTGAAAGGAAGGAGAAGGGATAGAGGCGCAGCTGGTGCTCCAGCGAGGCGTGGGCGTGTAGATCCAACTCCTGTATTGCAACTTAGTGTAATTTGTTCCTGTGTAATATGTTCGTGTGTAACCCATTCATCTTGTTAAACTGAGCAGTTTTGTTTTGTCTTGTGAAATCCGTTCGTTCGTGTTTGATTCTTAGAACAACAGTGTTGATGGATACATACTGTGGAGTTCTTCGTCATTAGGTTCCTGGTCGCCTCTGCACTTGTTTGTATGATATATTTTTTAAATAAAAAAATTCTTTGCCATCTGTGATGTTTGAGGTTTACGGCGAAGATGGATTCTGCTGACGGCAAAGCACTGACGCCGTCCGTCAGTCCGTCCGTTACGTCTGTTGCCATTTTTTGCCGTCTGATTTTACCGGCTGACGGCAAACAGTATAGACTGACGGCAAATTCTTTGCCGTCATCCAAAAAAAATAGCAGACGGCAAAGTATTCTTTGCCGATTAATCTTTGCCGTCTGACTTTGCCGTCTACTTCCTGACGGCAAACTCTTTGCCGTCTGGATTTACGTCTGTGCCGTCTGTAATCCACAGACGGCAAATTAACTATTTCCTGTTGTGACGGGTTATTAATGTGTGCCTTACTAGTGTTTATAGTAGCCCCTGAGTATTTGATACTTGTTCAGTTGCAATTATTAGTAACTCGAAACAGGAGTTACAGAATAAACAGAAACTAGTTGAGGGATGATGTGTGTTGGAAGTGGTTCCAAGATTGATATGATCATCATCACACACTCCCTATACTTTTGGGATTAGTGTTGAACCTAAATAAATGTTATTTGGCGTTTGCGTTGAGCATGAATATGATTTGATCATGTTTATTGCAATACGGTTATTCATTTAAAATCAGAGAATAATTGTTGTTCTATTTAAATGAATAAAACCTTTGATGGTCATACACCCAATGAAAATAGTTTGTTGGATCTCGATCGTAGTGATACACATATACATAATATTGATGCCAAAAATGCAAAGTTGATAATGATAGTGCAACTTGGCACTGCCGTTTGGGTCATATCGGTGTAAAGCGCATGAAGAAACTCCATAAAGATGGATTTTTGGAATCACTTGGTTATGAATCATTTGATGCTTGCGAACCGTGCCTTTTGGGCAAGATGACTAAAACTCCGTTCTCCGAAACAATGGAACAAGCTACTGACTTATTGGAAATAATACATACCGATGTATGCAATCCAATGAGTGTTGATGCTCGTGGCAAGTATCATTATTTTCTGACCTTCACAAGATGATTTGAGCAGATATGGGTATATCTACTTGATGAAACATAAGTCTGAAATAGTTGAAGGGTTCAAAGAATTTTAGAGTGAAGTGGAAAAATCATCGTAACAAGAAAATAAAGTTTCTGCGATCTGATCGTGGAGACGAATATTTGAGTTACGAGTTTGGTCTTCATTTGAAACAATGTGGAATAGTTTCACAAACTCACGCCACCTAGAACACCACAATGTAATGGTGTGTCCGACTGTCGTAATCGTACTTTACTAGATATGGTGCGATCTAGATATCTCTTATCAGTTTACCACTATCGTTTTGGGGTTATGCATTAGAGACAGTTGCATTCACGTTAAAAGGGCACCATCTAAATCCGTTGAGACGACAGCATATGAACTGTGGTTTAGCAAGAAACCCAAGTTGTCGTTTCTTAAAGATTGGGGCTGCGATGCTTATGTGAAAAAGTTTCATCCTGATAAGCTCAAACCCAAATTGGAGAAGTGCGTCTTCATAGAATACCCAAAGGAAACTGTTGGGTACACCTTTTATCACAGATCCGAAGGCAAGATATTCGTTGCTAAAAATGGATCCTTTCTAGAGAAGAAGTTTCTCTCGAAAGAAGTGAGTGGGAGGAAAGTAGAACTTGATGAGGTAATTGTACCTTCTCCTGAATTGGAAAATAGTTCATCACTGAAATCAGTTCCAGTGATTCCTACACCAATTAGTGAGGAAGCTAATGATGATGATCATGAAACTTCAGATCAAGTTACTACAGAACCTCATAGGTCTTCCAAAGTACGGTCCGCACCAGAGTGGTATGGTAATCCTGTTCTGAAAGTCATGTTACTAGACCATGATAAACCTACGAACTATGAGGAAGCGATGATGAGCCCAGATTCCGCGAAATGGCTTGAGGCCATGAAATCTGAGATAGGATCCATGTATGAGAACAAAGTGTGGACTTTGGTGGACTTGCCCGATGATCGGCAAGCCATAGAAAATAAATGGATCTTCAAGAGGAAGACGGACGTTGATAGTAGTGTTACTATCTACAAAGCTCGACTTGTCGCAAAAAGGGTTTTCGACAAGTTCAAGATGTTGAATACAATGAGATTTTCTCACTCGTATCGATGCTTAAGTCTGTCCGAATCATGTTAGCAATTGCCACATTTTATGAAATCTGGCAAATGGATGTCAAAACTGCATTCCTTAATGGATTTATTAAAGAAGAGTTGTATATGATGCAACCAGAAGGTTTTGTCAATCCTAAAGATGCTAACAAAGTGTGCAAGCTCCAGCAATCCATCAATGGACTGGTGCAAGCATCTCGGAGTTGGAATATACGCTTTGATGAGTTGATCAAAGCATATTGTTTTATACAGACTTTTGGAAGGGCCTGTATTTACAAGAAAGTGAGTGGGAGCACTACAACATTTCTGACAAGTATATGTGAATGACATATTGTTGATCGGAAATAATGTAGAATTATTCTGCAAAGCATAAAGGAGTGTTTCACAGGAGTTTTTCAAAGAAAGACCTCGGTGAAGCTGCTTACATATTAAGCATCAAGATCTATAGAGATAGATCGAGACGCTTGATAAGTTTTTTCAATAAGTACATACCTTGACAAAGATTGTGAAGTAGTTCAAAATGGAACAGTCAAAGAAAGAGTTCTTGCATGTGTTACAAGGTGTGAAATTGAGTAAGACTCAAAGCCCGACCACGGCAGAAAATAGAAAAGAGAATGAAAGTCATTCCCTATGCCTCAGTCATAGGTTCTATAAAGTATGCTATGATATGTACCAGACCTATTGTATACCTTGCTCTGAATTTGGCAAGGGAGTACAATAGTGATCTAGGACTAGATCACTGGACATTGGTCAAGAATATCCTTAGTGAGGACTAAGGAAATATTTCTCTATTATGGAGGTGATAAAAGAGCTCGTCGTAAAGAGTTACATCGGAGCAAGCTTTTACACCGATCCAGATGACTCTAAGTCTCAATCTGGATACATATTGAAAGTGGGAGCAATTAGCTAAAGTAGCTCCGTACAGAGCATTGTAGACATAGAATATTTGCAAAATACATACGGCTCTGAATGTGACAGATCCGTTGACTAAGCTTCTCTCACGAGCAAAACATGATCACACCTTACTACTCTTTGGTGTTAATCACATAAGCGATGTGAACTAGATTCTTGTCTCTAGTAAACCCTTTGGGTGTTGGTCACATGACGATGTGAATTATGGGTGTTAATCATATACAAATATGAATATTGGTGTTAAATCACATGGCGATGTAACTAGATTATTGACTCTAGTGCAAGTGGGAGACTGAAGGAAATATGCCCTAGAGGCAATAATAAAGTTATTATTTATTTCCTTATTTCATGATAAATGTTTATTATTCATGCTAGAATTGTATTAACCGGAAACATAATACATGTGTGAATACATAGACAAACATAATGTCACTAGTATGCCTCTACTTGACTAGCTCGTTGAATCAAAGATGGTTAAGTTTCCTAGCCATAGACATGAGTTGTCATTTGATTAACGGGATCACATCATTAGGAGAATGATGTGATTGACTTGACCCATTCCGTTAGCTTAGCACTTGATCGTTTAGTATGTTGCTATTGCTTTCTTCATGACTTATACATGTTCCTATGACTATGAGATTATGCAACTCCCGTTACCGTAGGAACACTTTGGGTGCTACCAAACGTCACAACGAAACTGGGTGATTATAAAGGAGTACTACAGGTGTCTCCGAAGGTACATGTTGGCTTGGCGTATTTCGAGATTAGGTTTTGTCACTCCGATTGTCCGAGAGGTATCTCTGGGCCCTCTCGGTAATGCACATCACTATAAGCCTTGCAAGAAATGTAGCTAATGAGTTAGTTACAGAATGATGCATTACGTAACGAGTAAAGAGACTTGCCGATAACGAGATTGAACTAGGTATTGGATACCGACGATCAAATCTCGGGCAAGTAACATACCGATGACAAAGGGAACAAAGTATGTTGTTATGCGGTTTGACCGATAAAGATCTTCGTAGAATATGTAGGAGCCAATATGAGCATCCAGGTTCCGCTATTGGTTATTGACCGAGAATAGTTCTAGGTCATGTCTACATAGTTCTCGAACCCGTAGGGTCCGCACGCTTAAGGTTTCGATGACAGTTATATTATGAGTTTATGAGTTTTGATGTACCGAAGGAGTTCCGTGTCCCGGATGATATCGGGGACATGACGAGGAGTCTCGAAATGGTCGAGACGTAAAGATCGATATATTGGACGACTATATTCGGAGTTCGGAAAGGTTCCGAGTCATTCGGGTATTTTTCGGAGTACCGGAGAGTTACGGGAATTCGTCGGGGAGTATATGGGCCTTATTGAGCCATACGGGAATAGAGGAGAGAGGCCGAAAGGAAGGAGGGGCGCAGCCCCCCTCTGGTCCGAATTGGACAAGGGGTGCAGCCCCCTTTTCCTTCCTCCTCTCCCCTCTTTCCTTCTCTCCTACTCCAACAAGGAAGGGGGGGAGTCCTACTCCCGGTGGGAAGAGGACTCCTCCTGGTGCGCCCCTCCTGGCCGGCCAAACCCCTCCCCCTGGCTCCTTTATATACGGGGGCAGGGGGGCACCTCTAGGCACAACAACACAAGTTGATCTACGGATCGTTCCTTAGCCATGTGCGGTACCCCCCTCCACCATATTCCACCTCGGTCATATCGTCGCGGAGTTTAGGCGAAGCCCTGCGCCGGTAGAACATTATCATCGTCACCACGCCGTTGTGCTGACGGAACTCATCCCCGAACTTTGCTGGATCGGAGCCCGGGGATCGTCATCGAGCTGAACGTGTGCTGAACTCGGAGGTGCCGTACGTTCGGTACTTGGATCGGTCGGATCGTGAAGACGTACGACTACATCAACCGCGTTGTCATAACGCTTCCGCTTACAGTCTACGAGGGTACGTGGATAGCACTCTCCCCTCTCGTTGCTATACCATCACCATGATCTTGGGTGTGCGTAGGAATTTTTTTGAAATTACTACGTTTCCCAACAGGGTGATAGTGGACGGGGTAAGCAGGTGGCTCCATTAGGATGACGTCGCCATGGATGAGGATGAGGATGACGATGGCGCTGAACAATATGTCTATACTGGTGCCTCCTCAGGGTTTGAGCATCATGAGTCGGTGCCTGAATTACAGTCTCAACGTGTTATTGACGACCATCCGGTGGTAAAGAATCCTAGGAAGAGAGCGAGGAAAGGCAAAAAAGCTGATTCTATGATCCAGCCGCCTCAGCAGCCTCGGCTTCAGGACCGTGTAGATATCCCTGATGCGGATAAATGGCATATCCCCGGTCGACCAATCCTACCTGAAACAGCGCTATGGGCCAGATTCGGCGATCTAAGGAGACTTCATGACGATGTGCTGCGGGTAGAGAAAGGCCTCATCGCCTCGAAAGATCCAGGATATCCACTCTACGTGGTTAATGTTCCGCGGCAAATGTCGTACGTCGACGGCTTCCCCGCGGATAAGTTCTTCCTCCAATTCGATTACATATTCGACATGTTTCACGTGAAGAAGCTGGATTTTACGTTTGTCCGCCTTTATGCCTTGCACATGAACTACATCATTGGGGTTGAGCAGATACGTTTTATCTGTGTCGCTGACCCGTACTACATGCACGAGGGCTTCTTGGGAGTCTGTGCACAGCATCGTGAATACGCGAGGGATTACATCGTCAGTTTCATGCTCGCCAATAAGGAGAAGGAGGCGATTCTCGTGCCTTATCATCCCGTATAAGTCATCCGCGCTGCTATCCTTCCTCCGATTTCAATAATTCATTTGCACGGTGGAGGCTAATTAATTTGAGGTGTACTTATTTTGCGCAGCGGCGGACGCGCCGTCCTCATCATCCTCTACTCCCGATTCTCCCACGCTCTTTACTTGGACTCGTCGAAGAACATTCACAAAAAGGATTACACCCACATCAAAGATGTTCTCGACAGTGCTATGTTTTATTACCAAGCAAGGGGTGGAGAGGTTAGGGACAAGAAGAGAAGGGGCGGCAGGGCCGCCTTCAGCCATAAGACCGACTTCTGCTACATCCAGCAACCGAACGATTCTCTGAATGATGGATTCTATGTCCTAAACCACATGCTGGAGTACAGACAGGATCACCAGAACCATCACATGGCACCTAGATCTGGCGATGCCTATATTCTGCAATGGGCAAAGGACATAGGAGATATCGAGGATCATCGACTTCAAGCTGAGTTCTATAACATCCAGCGCGAACTTGCCCAAATCATCATGAATGAGGTCATCGGAAAAACAGGGATGTTCCATGCAGAAGGACAAATGTCGCGGGAAGACGTCCGAACATGGATAGCCTCTCAGCGTCTCGACATGAAGCCTTTCACTAAGCTCGATGACTATCTCCCTGACATGGATGGATGGCACGGCATGATGGAGTTATTGTCGATATATGACAATGTGTCCGTTTAGTCCATACTTTCTTTTATGACAAAACTTTGAGTTATGCACGGTGAAACTTTATTTGTGATGTAATTAAACCGTCCTCCTCCTCGACTAGCGAAAATCACTCTAGTTAGGTCATTTTGGGTACGATGAACTTTGTTATTTATGCTGATGATATGTTGTTCCTATTTTTGCCAAGTTTGTCTCTTTTCTGTTGCTCAACTATATATGTTGCATATCATCGACTCATGTGACGATGCAGGTGCATAGATCATAGATGGCGAAGAAGTGCTACGCCAGGAGTATATATACGACAAGTGGCCGGAGTGTCAGGCCCAGGTGTACCGGTTTTCGGTTTCCGAGTGACACGCAGTACTTAGTTTAGGTTCATGCTAATGCGAGAGAGGGATACGAACTCATGTACTCAAAGTGATAGATATTCTCGCGTATATCATTGTTTAGATGGATGACGATGTATTTGCAAGTAATCGAGACTTGTATCGCTCTTTTCGAGATTGATGACGAGAGACCACTTTGTGTTGGATGATGATTATGATGATGACATGATTTGATGAGACTAGTTGTATGTATATGCTTTGATTACATTTGTATGTGGATGATATGCTAAAGATTATTGTATAAAGCCTATTCAAATACAAAACAAATAAAAAACAAATATGCAGGAAAAAAACTAATAAAACAAGTAGTAGCGAGGGGGGGAAATTTAGCAGAAGCGCCGACTTACCAGTAGCACTTCCTGCTGAAAAGCGCTGCAGATAATATCAGTAGCGCCCTTTTCCAAAGAGCGCTACAGCTATTCATCAGTAGCAGTAGCGTGGGTCAATAGGCGCTACTGCTATACGTTAGCTGTAGCGCCTTATTAGTAGCGCCGGTACACGCGCTACTGAGAGGGCCAAAACCCGCGCTGCTGCTAGGCTTTTCCCTAGTAGTGGTCATAGGGCGGTGGCCCTTTGGCAAGCGATGGCACAGCAATGGCGAATTCTTGCTGGTACGAAATTCCATCGGACAGGCATGGAGTGGCTCGCCCAAACTCTGACCTGCCTGGCACGGAGAGGATGGAACTCACGATGACCCTTTGGCGGTGCTGGTATGTACGCAATGAAATGACGCATCATAAGCAGCCTCCCCCGGTCGAAGCGTCCAAGAGGTTCCTTCTCAGCTACGTTGATTCACTCGTGGGCATCCAAAACAACCCGAGTGCAGACTCGGCGAAAGGCAAACAAGTGGTTGATGTGGTGACACCCAGCAAGCCTGTACCACATGCTCGGGTTGCGGACGAGGCGCGATCACGATGGACTCCTCCAGCGGATGGGTCGACCAAACTCAATGTTGACGGATCGTTCTGCGCCTCCACCGGAACGGCCGGCGCTGGAATGATTCTGCGGGACTGTTTGGGTAAGATCATTTTCTCATCATGCAGAGAACCTAGAGCATGTGCAGAACCTTTAGAAGCCGAACTTCTATCCTGCTTGGAGGGTTTGAACCTTGCCTTGCAGTGGACGCAGCTACCTATTGAAGTGGAGACAGACTGCCGTGTTGCTCTTAAGATGATCACAGCAGTGGACAGAGATCGATCCCGTTACTCCATGCTGGTTGATCAGATCAGGAGGCTTATGTCGGAAGGGAGAGTAGTTAAGCTAGCTCATATATGTAGGGAGCAGAATAGCATCAGTCATTATCTAGCTAGCTTTGGCAGAACTGAATGCCGAACGGTTGTATGGCTGGGGTCGGGGCCAGGCAATGTCCCTGATCTATGTAAGACTGATTATGCTCTTGAGTATGAATAAAACTCCCTTTCATCCGCAAAAAAAAATCCCCACAGAGACAATAGCTGGACTGGTGGATTTGTCTCAAAAAAAACTGGATTGTTGGATGCGCCTGGGCAGAAGCCATGCGCAGGGCTGCTCCGCTCATTCGCACAAAAGACCCCGCAATGATCTGAAACTACGTCAAACGTCCCCTAGCGAGGAGAAAATAACAAGATGAACCCCTGCCGCTGCTGAAGGCCGCGTGATTTTTGCCCTTATCGTTTCTCTGGCGACCCATCTGGTTCAAAGTCACGTTGGTAACATCCTCGTCGTCGCTGACGACCATGGCTTTGGCCATTGGAGCCTGTTTATCGTTCTGATTACTGCGACTCGCCACCGGATTATGGTAATCACCCATTCCTCCTCGTCCCGATTCCCTGCTGCACGAATGTAGGGTTTATGTAGGGTTTGGGCAGGGGTATGAGCGGGGTACCCGAAGAAGCTATTGGGTGGATGTAGGTTTTACACAGGTTTGGGCAGGTGGCTGAAGCCGGCGTGCTGCACGGCTGCACCATCAAGTGCCCCCACCCAACCCCTAGTTAGCGAAGTTTGCTTTAGTTGCTATTTGGGATGATTCCCTCTGAGTTTCTTCGTCCACTGTTGTTGTGTCAGCCCTCATAAATATGGCCTTGTAATTTTGCAGAAGGGGTACTGCATGTATATTGAATTATTGATCCATGGAAGGGGTACTGCATGTATATTGATCTAGAACGTTGACGGAACATGGGTACCGGCGTATCCGCATTATCTAATAATTAATAAATGAGCTTCCTCGAAAATACTAGAGGTAAATGAAAAATGGATACAGAGATAATCTATCCCAATATTACGCTCTAATCTGACAGGAGAACACGAGAATCCTCGTTATCACCACCTGATCAGTGATCACCACAGAAGTTCCCAGGAGAGGATGATGACACCAGCAATCACGAGCATGCAGGACAGGCGACACAAAGGTTAAATTCCCTAGCGGCGAACTCCACCGACCAAGCATTTATGCCCGGCCAGGCTAGTCCGTGTCGCCCAGTGTAGGTCTATGGGGTAGGGCAATCATCACGATGACCAGGAAGACAAGCGACATGACTAGACGATGACACGGTGTTAAAACCAGAGGTGGACGGTACGACGCAACACATCGAGTAGGAGCAATCAAGCACCTGATAGTAGGAAGTGTCAAGTCATCTATTGATCATGTAAGAAACAAGTTGTACAACCCGCCTACCATTTTTTTCTCTATGTTCAAATGTATCTAGAAGACAAAATGTGGTACCCCGAGCCTATATAAGGGGAGGGGTCTGAGGGAAAAGAAGCCAACCAGTACTCACAAGCAAACTTAGCATCAAAGAAGGAGTTTAGAGTTAGGAGTGCTCCGGCACTCTAGCTAGGACCTCGACCACCATTTTCACACCCCGACCACCATTATTGTAACATCAAAGCACTTACATCCTCTCACTTCATATCAATACCAACAGGAAGTAGGGTTTTACGATCAGATAGCGGCCCTAACCTATATACACTCCCTTCAGTTCTTATGTGATCTTGCCCTTGGATTGACGAAGTGTTTTATCCCCTGGACGAACTCATAAATACAGAGTATCGCTGATCCTGGTGACCTAAGTACACACTCCGACATCTAGCGTGCCAGGTAGGGGGCTAAGGCTTTGCGATCAAACCCACAGATACGCGGGGACGATAGAGCATTGCAAGAGGATACCAACAATTACAGGTTACCATATACCCTCCAGAGGGAGTTAGCAAACCAGAATAGCGGGTTACCGAAAACGGCCCCAAGGAACACGGCGGAACACCTATATAGGGGAAGAATGACACTGGCATTGGCCTTGGCGGAGGCTCATGCATTTCTCCTCCACCCACCCGTCGCCACTAGTGACCAGCCTCCTTTAAGCCTATGGTTTCGAGAGATCACAGAGATGGTGGGGATCGCAAGGCAATGCCCGGAGCACGGGCATCCCAGAGGCCCGCCAGGGTCAATCAGGTGCCAACACAATAAGGGGCAGGGCATCCTGTCTGAGCCTATCCTGGCAGTTCCTCTGGCCCCACCCGACATTTTGATACGAGTGAGCCCGCATGAGCACGGGCAAAATGAAGGAGGGTCCGGTCATGTCATTGGAAACAACGCCATGGAGAAAACCCCACTGCCTTCGGCGCTTTTAGTCGTAAATCAGTTGTAACAGAGGCCATTGGGAAGCCAGTGCCAAAAAACAAATAAGGAGCCAGAGGTGAGACGAATGATCACCGAATCATCATAAAGGGACCACCTAGAGGAGGAAGGGAAGTCAGCAGTGATTGATGGTTATCAGCAGCTCCCCGCCATCGGGCACGGTCGCGCTCCCCGTAGAGGGGATCGCCCGAGGTAATATTATGTGAAATAATTGTCCATGCATTCAAATAGTGGAGGTGAATATCTAAATCATGAGTTTAGCAAACATTTGAGTGGAATGTTTTGACAACTTACTCCTCCTGAAACTCCATAGAGGAATGGAGTGTCTGAGAGGTGTAACCAAACCTTGTTAGACATGGTAAAGTCAATGATACCGATCTGCCTTTATCATTTTGAGGATACGCACTTGAAACAACAACATATACACTGAACAGAGCATCGTCAAAGTCTGTTAAGTCAAGGCTATATAGTTATGGAACGAGAAGAAACACAATTTCCCGCATCTCAAAATTTGGGGTTGTGATACTCATGTGAAGATTTAACAACCAAATAAACTCGACCTGAAAGCATACAAATGATACTTTCTAGGTTACCCCAAAGAAACAATTGAGTATTCTTTCTACCAAATTATCCGATGACAAAGTGTTTGTTGCAAAGAACGAATACTTTCTCGAGTAGGAGTTTCTCGCTACAGAAGTAAGTGGGAGGACAGTATAGCTTGACGAGATTATTGAATCTCTAACAAAAGTAAGCTTGACTAACGAACTGGAATTTGTTCCGGATGTTATCCGCACAACATAACTGGAAATTACTACACCAATTGTAGAAACTCCAGTTAAGGTTGTAACTGCATTGCGCAGGTCAGGAAGAGTTAGTGAACCTACTGAGTAGTATTTAATGAAATATTCATCTTAGAAGATGATGAAACTGCGCACTAGAAGGAAGCGATGGCGGTGGCTCGATCAAAGGAATGGCTTAAAGCCATGAAATTTGAGATGGAGTCCATGTACCAGAATGAAGTTTGGAACTTGGTTGAGCCTCCAGAGGGTGTGAAACAGTGAAACCCATAGAATGTAAGTGAATCTTCAAAATAAACGTGAACACGCATGGTAATCCTACTATCTATAAAGCAAGGCTAGTTGTGAAAGGGTTTTCGCAAATTGAGGAAGTCGATTATGACGAGACTTTCTCACAAGTAGCCACGTTAGAGTTTGTGAAGATTATGATGGCAATTGCTGCATATTTCGATTACGAGATATGGCAGATGGATGTCAAAGCAGCTTTTCTAAATGGAAATCTTAAAGAGGATGTATACATGATACAACTAGAAGGTTTTGTCGATCCTAAGGATGTCGGTAAGGTGTGTAAGCGTCAACGATCTATCTATGGTTTGAAGCAAGCATCAAGGAGTTGGAATCAATGTTTTGATGAAGTGGTTAAAGAGTTTGGCTTCATTAAGAATGATGAAGAAGCTTGTGTATAAAATAAGTTTAGTGTGAGCTCTATAGCATTTCTCATATTATATGTGAACAACATACTATTGATTGGAAATGATGTAAAGTTTTGTGGCACAATTAAACAGTTAAGTATGCATTTTATAAAAGACTCAGGTGAAGCAGCTTATATATTGGGCATTAAGATCGATAGAGATAGATCTAGATGACTGCTTGCGCTAAGCCAGAGCACGTACATTGACAAGGTCTTAAAGAAGTTTAAAATGTAGAACACGAAGAAAGGTTTTCTTCCAATATATTCTATGACGCTCGAGGGTTTGTTGGAAATGATTTTTGAGTACAACCCTTCCATTAGCTTCCTTAGGTGATAATTCTCGGAATTCTTCAATTGTGTCATAACAAAGGATCATGAAGTTGGTATTCTCATTAATCTCCATTAAGTTTGAAATACTTCTAGACTACTAGTTCTTGAGCCCCGTTCTCATTCTTTTAAATTTAGTACCTATGATTTTGGATATATCACTTTCATTCATTTATTGTTCCCATATTCCTTTAACAACCTCCTTAAACTGACGGTGTTCCATATAGTAATTTTCTAATCAAAAAATGTGACCTTTGGGGATGGAACTGCCAATTTTGATTAAGATGGCTACATGATCACATGTTGTCTTTGCCAATGGGTAAGGAAATGTTGATGGATATGTCAATGTCCAAGCTTCAGACAAAAAAGACCACTCAAGTTTTTCAAGGGATGGCACATCCTACACATTGCTCCAAGTAAATCTTCTACCTTTAAGTTTTTCAAGAGACCTCCAAATACCCCTACTAAATGTAAAAATAGAAATTTAGATAATCTCCTACACTAGTAGAAAAGGGGGCAATGGCCCAGGACGGTTCAGCCCATTAGTCCCGGTTCTGCCACGAACCGGGACCAATGGAGGTATTTGTCCCGGTTTGTGAGCCCAGGGGGCCGGCCGGGCCACGTGGGCCATTGGTCCCGGTTCGTCCGGACCTTTTGGTCCCATTTGGTGGGACGAACCGGGACCAATGGGCCTTGCTCCTGGCCCACCACTATTGGTCCCTGTTGGTGGCATGAACCGGGACCAAAGGCTTCCCTTTAGTCCCGGTTCATGCAACCAACCGGGACCAGTGGTGGTGCCTATATATACCCCCTCCTGCAAGAGCAGAGCACACTGCTCTGTTTTTTCTGGACGAGGGGGAGAGGGCTTGGTGGTGCTCTAGCTCACCTCCTGTGCACACAAGGTGTTCGATGGAATGCCCGAGCCACACTACTTAAGGTTTCTCCTCTCCAAGCTCGACCGCCAAGCTCCATTTTCCTCAATATTTGTCTAGGTTCAGCGGTCCGTCACGCCCCGTCCCCATCTTCATCGCCGTCGATCACCCGCGCCGATCTCATCGCCGGCACCACCATGGTGAGCCTCTTGTTCTTATCTTCTTTCTGAAAGGAAAATATTCTTACTTGTATGTTTAGATAGATACTTGTATTATTTTCTTACTTTTATTATTGCATCTTATATAGTGCGATGGTTTTGGTATCCGCCCCCGTCGGCCCTCGTCCTGTCTATGATTCGGATGTGGTATATATTATCTTTTCATACCTATTGGTTCATTTATTGTTTATGAAAATTATGCCGACCAATGTGACATAGATTTAATTTATCTAGGAGGTTGTTGAACCAGAAATTCCAACCGACCCTATTGTCGAGAGGTTAAATTTAGTTGAAGAAGAAAACAATTTCTTGAAGGAAAAAATAAAAAAACTTGAGGAGGAGAAGATGATATTGGAGTTGCATGTTGCGGATGTCGTCAATGATCACTAGATCAAGATGGATGCAATGTGCTTGAAGATTAGAAAGATTAGAAAATATACCATTCATACCGAGGCTTGGTATCATTATGCCGTTGGATCAGTTGTTACCTTGGTTGCGATTATGATCGCATTTGTTTTCACATTGAAATGTTACAAAGTTTCAATGTATGGTTTAATTAATTTAGATGCTCTGCAGAGCTTTATGTTGTTAGATGAGAACTATGTATGTACTTTGGTTTTTATGTGATGATGAACTTCTATTAATTTGGTCACTTAATTATCTATTCATGATGTTTTGTAATCATTTTGACACACTTAATTATATATAATGCATGCAGATGAACCAGCAATGGATGTACGGTGACAGACACACCTCCGAGTACATAAGGGCATGCATGATTTTCTCGAAGTGGCTGAGACAAACAAGCCGAATGGTTTTATGTGTTGTCCATGCCCTATATGTGGGAATACGAAGTCTTACTCTTACCGGAAAATCCTTCACACCCACCTACTTTACAAGGGTTTCATGCCACACTATAATGCTTGGACGAGGCACGGAGAAATAGGGGTTATGATGGAAGACGACGAAGAAGAATAGTACGATGACAACTATGTGCCCCCTAAATACGGTGATGCTACTAAACATCAAGAGGAACCAGACGATGTGCACGATGGGGCTGCAACTGGCGAAGTTGCTGAAGATCAAGAGGAACCAGACGATGTGCCCGATGATGATGATCTCCGCCGGGTCATTGTCGATGCAAGGACGCAATGCGAAAGTCAAAAGGAGAAGCTGAAGTTCGACCACATGTTAGAGGATCACAAAAAAGGGTTGTACCCCAATTGCGAAGATGGCAACACAAAGCTCGGTACCGTACTGGAATTGCTGCAATGGAAGGCAGAGAATGCTGTGCCTGATAAAGGATTTGAGAAGCTACTGAAAATAATGAAGAAGAAGCTTCCAAAGGATAACGAATTGCCCGACAGTACATACGCAGCAAAGAAGGTCGTATTCCCTCTAGGATTGGAGGTGGAGAAGATACATGCATGCCCTAATGACTGCATCCTCTACCGCGGTGCATACAAGGATCTGAACGCATGCCCGGTATGCGGTGCATTGCAGTATAAGATCAGACGAGATGACCCTGGTGATGTTGAGGGCAAGCCTCCCACGAAGAGGGAGTTCCTGCGAAGGTGATGTGGTATGCTCCTATAATACCACGGTTCAAACGTCAGTTCAGAAACGGAGAGCATGCCAAGTTGATGCGATGTCACAGTGAGGACCGCAAGAAAGACGGGAAGTTGAGAGCACCCGCTGACGGGTCGCAGTGGAGAAAAATCGAGAGAAAGTACTGGGATGAGTTTGCAAAGGACCCAAGGAACGTATGGTTTCCTTTAAGCGTGGATGGCATTAATCCTTTTGGGGAGTAGAGCAGCAATCACAGCACCTGGCCCGTGACTCTATGTATGTATAACCTTCCTCCTTGGATGTGCATGAAGCGGAAGTTCATTATGATGCCAGTTCTCATCCAAGGCCCTAAGCAACCCGACAACGACATTGATATGTACCTAAGGCCATTAGTTGAAGAACTTTTACAGCTGTGGAATGGAAATGGTGTACGCACGTGGGATGAGCACAAAAAGGAGGAATTTGACCTAAATGCATTGCTGTTCGTGACCATCAATGATTGGCCCGCTCTCAGTAACCTTTCAGGACAGACAAACAAGGGATACCACGCATGCACGCACTGTTTACTTGACACCGATAGTATATACCTGGGAAGCTGCAGGAAGAATGTGTACCTGGGCCATCGTCGATTTCTTCCAACCAACCATCAATGTCGAAAGAAAGGCAAGCATTTCAAAGGCGGGGCAGATCACCGGAAGAAGCCCGCCATGCGTACCGGTGATCACGTACTTGCTATGGTCAATGATTTACATGTAATCTTTGGAAAGGGTCCCAGCGGACTAGCTGTTCCGAATGACGCTGAGAATCACGCACCCATGTGGAAGAAGAAATCTATATTTTGGGACCTACCCTACTGGAAAGACCTAGAGGTCCACTCTGCGATCGACGTGATGCATGTGACGAAGAACCTTTGCGTGAACCTGCTAGGCTTCTTGGGCATGTATGGGAAGACAAAAGATACACCTGAGGACCTGCAACGCTTGCACGAAAAAGAGGGCATGCCTCCGAAGCAGTATGAAGGTCCTGCCAGCTATGCTCTTACGAAAGAAGAGAAAGAAATCTTCGTTGAATGCCTGCTCAATATGAAGGTCCCGACTGGCTTCTCGTCGAATATAAAGGGAATAATAAATATGCCTGAGAAAAAGTTCCAGAACCTAAAGTCTCATGACTGCCACGTGATTATGACGCAACTGCTTCCGGTTGCATTGAGGGGGCTTCTACCAGAAAACATCCGATTAGCCATTGTGAAGCTATGTGCATTCCTCAATGCAATATCTTAGAAGGTGATCGATCCAGAAATCGTACCAATGCTATGAGTGATGTGGCGCAATGTCTTGTCAGTTTCGAGCTAGTGTTCCCACCATCCTTCTTTATATCATGACGCACGTCCTAGTTCATCTAGTCGACGAGATTCTCATTCTGGGGCCCGTATTTCTACACAATATGTACCCCTTTGAGAGGTTCATGGGAGTCCTAAACAAATATGTTGGTAACCGTGCTAGGCCAGAAGGAAGCATCTCCATGGGCCATCAAACAGAGGATGTCATCTGGTTTTGTGTTGACTTCATTCCTGGCCTTAAGAAGATAGGTCTCCCTAAATCGCCGTATGAGGGGAGACTGACAGGAAAAGGCACGCTCGGAAGAGACTCAATAATATGCAGGGATGGATATTCTTGGTCTCAAGCACACTACACAGTTCTACAGAACTCTACCTTGGTGACCCCGTATGTCGATGAACACAAGAACAGTCTGTGCTCCAAACACCCGGAGCAGTGCGACGACTGGATTACATGTGAACACATCAGGACTTTCAGCAGTTGGTTGGAAACATGTCTCAGAGGTGACAACACTGTTTGTGATGAGCTATACTCTTTGTCCAGGGGACCATCTTCGACTCTAATGATTTGGAAATGATACGAGATAAATGGGAATACATTTTACATGATTGACCAAGATCAAAAGAGCACCAACCAAAACAGCGGTGTCCGCTTTGATGCAGCAACTCACAGGGGAAAGGACACATATTATGGTTACATAGTAGACATGTGGGAACTTGACTACGGAGTAGATTTTAAGGTCCCTTTGTTTAAGTGCAAGTGGGTCAATCTGTCAGGAGGCGGGGTACAGGTAGACCCACAGTATGGAATGACAACAGTGGATCTGAAAAATCTTGGGTACACTGACGAACCATTCGTCCTAGCCAATGATGTGGCACAGGTTATCTACGTGAAGGACATGTCTACTAGACCGAGGAAAGGAAAAGATAAGGAAGCGAATACATCATACGATGAGCCAAAGCGCCACATAGTTCTTTCATGAAAAAGGGACATCCTGGGAGTGGAGGGCAAGACAGACATGTCTGAAGAGTATGAAAAGTTTCATGAAATTACTCCCTTCAAAGTCAAGGCTGACTCAAGCATCCTGATAAACGATGAAGATTATCCATGGTTACGGCGCAATAAGCAAATGACACAAGCGAAGAAAAAGTGAAGACTTTCTCCCGCGACTATTATGATGATAGCATGCCAACTTTGTAACAGATGAGTATGATACCATTGTCCCTTTTGTACATGCACATGCTATGCCAAGTTTTTCAGAGTTCATTTGAAAACTATGAATTTAGGTCGAATTTTCTCTATAGGTGCATCTATGTTCATTAGTCCCTGGGACCATTAGTCCCGGTTTGTGCCACAAACCGGGACTAAAGGGTTGGTCCTCGTTGCGGTCAGAGTTTAATCCCGCCTCGCCAACCGAAGGGCGCTCACACCGGTTTATAAGCCCGTCCCTATCTGCCTTGTTGAGCTCCTCTCAAAGTGAAAATAGATGCCCCTATATAGCGAATTTGACGTAAATTCATAGTGAATTTCTCTGAAATTCATAGAAATTGATTATGAATTTAGGTCGACTTTTCTCTATAGGTGCATGTATGTTCATTTTTTTAGTAAAGCTAATCACAAACTTGTGATTCACACAAATTTGAAAGAATTCAAATTTTAACTATTCAAATTTGAAAACTAATGGCACAAATAGAAAGTTCATAATTTTTCTAAAACTAATGGCACTAACAGAAAGTTTATAATTTTGCTAACCTAAAAGTAAAAAGAATTAAAAAATAAAGCAAAAAACCAAAAGAAAATAAATAATGCAGAAAACAAAACAAAAAAACTGGAAAGTAAAATAAAAATAACAACAATAAGTATTTTGTTGTAAATAGAAACAAAATAAAATAAATAAAGCAACAAAGAAAACAAAAAAAGTGTTTTCAAATTTGAAACCTAATGGCACTAACAGAAAGTTTATATTTTTCTAAA
>NC_041393.1:747149634-747270444 GCF_002162155.2 Triticum dicoccoides | reverse complement strand
AAAAATAAAGCAAAAAACCAAAAGAAAATAAATAATGCAGAAAACAAAACAAAAAAACTGGAAAATAAAATAAAAATAGCAACAATAGGTATTTTATTGTAAGTAGAAACAAAATAAATGAAGAAAGCAACAAAGAAAACAAAAAAAGTGTTTTCAAATTTGAAAACTAATGGCACTAACAGAAAGTTTATAATTTTTCTAAAACTAAAAGCAAAAAGAATTAAAAAATAAAGCAAAAAACAAAAGAAAATAAATAATGCCAAAAACAAAACAAAAAAACTGGAAAAAAATAAATATAGCAACAATAAGTATTTTCTTGTAAATAGAAACAAAATAAACTAAATAAAGCAACAAAAAAACAAACAAACAAAAGAAAGTGCCACCTACTAGGCCCCCACAGCCTGAATACGACTAGAAACCCTACCATGGGCCAGGATTCAGGCCCGCAGGAGGCCCAGTAGGCCCACAGGCACAAATTGCATGGTTAGGCCCGAAAGCCTGCTTTAGAGAGGAGCTCGAGAGGGAAGGCGCGCCGCACCTTATAAACAGGTGCGGCTCCCTCTGAACTAGCGACGTGGGACTAAACATTTGGGTGTGCGGTAGCACAAGGCCTTTGGTCCCGGTTGTTGGCACCAACCGGGACTAAAGGGGGGCATTGGTCCCGGTTCGTGGCACAAACCAGGACTAATGCCCCCTTTAGTCCCGGTTGGTGCCACCAACCGGGACCATAGGCCGCCGCTTCCCGCCCTTTGGGCTGCTGAAAAGAGGCCAGGGGTGTCTGGATAGCGGAACTATCATCATCGGCCGGACTCCAAGCCTATGAAGATACAAGATTGAAGACTTCGTCCCGTGTCCGGATGGGACTTTCCTTGGCGTGGAAGGCAAGCTTGCCGATATGGATATGTAGATCTCCTACCATTGTAACCGACTCTGTGTAACCCTAGCCCTCTCCGGTGTCTATATAAACCAGAGGGTTTTAGTCCGTAGGACAGAACAACAATCATACCATAGGCTAGCTTCTAGGGTTTAGCCTCCTTGATCTCGTGGTAGATCCACTCTTGTACTACCCATATCATCAATATCAATCAAGCAGTAGTAGGGTTTTACCTCCATCGAGAGGGCCCGAACCTGGGTAAAAACATCGTGTCCGTTGTCTCCTGTTACCATCTGCCTAGACACATAGTTCGGGACCTCCTACCCGAGATCCGCCGGTTTTGACACCGACATTGGTGCTTTCATTGAGAGTTCCTCTGTGCCGTCACAATCAGGAAGGATGCCTCTTCCTATCTTTAAAGACGGTACCATTGCCAATGGAGCTTTGGCCGCCGGCCAAACTATCCGGCTAGGTGGTTTTCTTATGACCGCCTGTTCGGCCGCCGCTTCGATGATGACCTCTCGGGTCATCAAAAGCGATCTTCACGTCAACTCGGAATTCACCGAGCAGCTGGATCCGATGGAGCTCTCTTCCGTAAACGAGCTCTTGGATCGCATCGCCTCCCTGGGAGTCGCTACAGACTATGATCAGATTGGGCTAAAAACCGATCTGAGAGAGATTAACTCTCCCCAGGTTACCCACCACGTTGCGGTGGTTGAGGAACAACGCGACGACTCTTCCTCTATATTAAAGACCAGTTATGTCCGGACTCCTGATCCCTCCATGCTGGATTCCCGCGGAGGGATGGACGTCAATCAAGTACTGAACCTAAAGTCAGGAAGCAGACCAGATTCGTTGGAGAACATCCAGCAATCCAAGCTTCCAAATTCGGAAACTTCTCGGCCCTTGAGCCTCAAGTTGGGCAGGGTTCCGGACTTAATTCCACCCGCCCACCCAAACATAAGCGATCTATCTCAAATCCGGCAAGAGCCTGCTGAAACAGTACATCATTACTGGGCCAGATTCTTCTTGGTTATGGACATGATAAAGGACTGCCGCGAGGAAAGCACAATCTCAATTTTCAATTTTCTGCAACAATTGCACGGACAAGGGAATCTTGAACGCCATAAGTTGTCGCGATATTACAGGCTTCACCGGCCTGGCATCCATAGTACGAAAGTACTGTGCGATGGAGAGTGCCTGGAAAACGGAAGCTAAGTTTTGGGACAATCCGGCTCCAAATACAACCCTAGTCCAAAATAAAAGGGCGCATCATGCTCAGGCACCTGGTACAAATATCAAAAAGCAAAAACCCCCTAATGGGCAGGGAACCGTACTGGAGGGATGGCTCAGCGGACCCTGTAAAATCCATAGTATAGAAGGCGCCACTCCAACACATAGCCTTTGAGCATGTTGGATACTACGGCAGGTGGCCAAAAGTGGCGAAGAGCTTCTAGCCCCGGAGAACCAGCCCAACAGTACCAGTACGGTATTAACAGTCTTCGAGACTTTCGCATCAAATAATATGCGGAAACGAACAATCCGCAGCCTCGCCGAAGTCTACCAAGTAGCAACAACAAATCCATGGAGCGACACGGCTATCACCTTCAATGCCAGCGACAAACCTAAATTCCAAACAGCCCGAGCACCAGCTGCATTGGTCCTCAGTCCAATAGTGGACGGCTTCCGTCTTACCAAGGTACTCATGGATGGCGGCAGCGGATTAAACCTCATCTACAAGAAACCCTTCGAAAAATGGAAATAGACTGGAGTCGCATTGAGCGAAGCAGCACAACCTTTAGAGGAATAATCCCTAGTCGGGAAGCACGCTGCACAAGAAAAATTACACTTGATGTGGTGTTCGGCTCGCCAGACAATTACAGGTCCGAGGAGGTCACGTTCCAAGTGGCCCCGTTCAGCAGCGGATATCACGCTTTATTAAGGCGAGAGGCATTCACAATTTTCCAAGCCATACCCCATTAATGGTACAAGAAGCTTAAAATGCCCGGGCCCAATGGAATCATCACTCTTGTCAGTGATCCGAACATAGCACTCCGCGCTGAAAACAAGACAGCCGCACTAGCCCTAGAGGCACTATCCGAAGCCCTAGCGGCAGAGGAACTCACTACACTTCACTCCACGGTGAACAGGGATGATGTGATACTCGATAAGAGATCTAAGTCCACCTCTTTCAAACCAGCAGACGAAATAGTCAAATTCCAGGTCCATCCAACGGACCCCACAAAGACGGCCTCCATTGGGGCACAATTAAACCCTGATGTAGACGCCGCACTATGAGAATTTCTTCAGGAAAATTGGGACATTTTTGCCTGGCACCTTCAGATATGCCAGGAATCCCACGCAGGCTGGCAGAACACAGCCTAAACATCCTAAAAGGATTCAAGCCAGTCAAACAGGCTCTTCGGCGATTTTCCGAACCCAAAAGACAGGCAATGGGAGAGGAGCTAGCCAAACTATTAGAAGCCAGATTCATCAGAGATATAAATCATCCGGACAGGCTAGCGAACCTGGTAATGGTACCAAAAAAGGACAAATCCTGGCGCCTTTGTGTCGATTTTAAAGACCTTAACAAGGCCTGTCCAAAGGATCCTTTCCCCCTTCCCCGCATCGACCAAATCATCGATGCTACCGCAGGGCACGATTCATTGTGCTTCCTCGTCGCATACTCCGGATACCATCAAATCAAGATGGCGGAAACAGACCAGGCCGCAACGGCATTCATTACTCCATACGGACCATTCTGCTTCAAAACAATGCCCTTCGGACTCAAAAACGCCGGCGCAACATATCAGCGCATGATTCAGACATGTCTGGCTACCCAGATCGGCAAAACAGTGGAGGCATACGTAGACGATGTGGTCGTTAAGACCAAACACGTCGAAACTCTAGTAGACAATTTGAGGCTCACATTCGACAACCTCCGAGCATATGACATTAAGCTCAACCCGAAAAAATGCGTTTTCGGCGTACCAGCCGGAAAGCTCTTGGGCTTCATTGTATCCGGTAGAGGAATTGAAGCAAACCCAGCCAAGATCCGAGCTCTGTCACAATTGGATATCCCAAAAGACCTCAAACAAATACAAAAACTGACTGGATGCGTGGCGGCTCTAAGCCGCTTCATCTCCCGTTTGGGAGAAAAGGCATTGCCCCTCTATCGCCTCCTCCGGCGCACAGAACACTTCGAATGGACGGATGCTGCCACGGCCGGACTCAAAGAAATAAAGGCCATATTGGCAACAAATCCGGTCCTGGCCGCGCCCAACCTGGGCGAACCGATGATATTATATATCGCGGCAACACATCAAGTTGTCAGCGCGGTATTCGTCGTCGAAGGAGAAACAGAAGGACACAAATTCCCTCTTCAAAAACCAGTGTACTACGTATCCACTGTCTTAACTCCATGCAAGTCCAGGTATCCACATTATCAAAAGATAGCGTACGCGGTGTTCATGGCATCCCGGAAGTTGCGACACTACTTTCAGGAGTGTTCGATAACAGTGGCCTCCGAAGTACCTCTCAACGACATTATAAACAACCACGACGTGATGGGCAGGATTGCAAAATGGGCTATTGAGCTCTTACCATTTGACATAACCTACAAACCACGGCGAGCTATAAAGTCGCAAGTTTTGGCTGACTTCATCGCCGAATGGACCAAAGCCGAACTCCCTAAAGAGTACGGCGCATACTCCAATTTGATCATGCATTTCGACGGCTCCAAAATGTTGGTCGGCTTGGGGGCTGGCGTCGTGTTGATGTCCCCAACCGGAGACACAATCCAATACGTACTTAAGATAATGTACATGGACTCCAACAATGCAGCCGAATATGAGGCCCTTTTACATGGTCTCCGGATGGTAATCTCCATGGGTATTCAACGCCTAGAGGTGCGCGGGGATTCAAACCTCGCAGTATCCCAAGTAAATGGAGACTTTGACGCCAAGGATCCGAAAATGGCAGCCTATCGTAACGCCGTCTTAAAAATGTCAGCTCGGTTCGAAGGAATCGAATTCCACCATGTAGCCCAGGATAATAACCAGGCGATCGACGTGTTGGCACGCATCGGTGCAAAGCGCGACGCCGTCCCTCCAAACATCTTCCTGGAGCGGCTTTTTAAGCCATCCGTATTATGGGAAGAGGAGTCCGGAAACAACAACCCGGAACCAACCGCACCGCCCAACACTGAACATTCTGACACAATCGGTGGCTCAGCCAATGAAATAACACCTTCAGCCCACGAAATAATGGCAGTAATTGCCCCGTGGACGGAACCATTCCTAGCCTACTTAATTAGGCAGGAACTTCCCGAAGACCAAAATGAGGCCCGCTGCATAGTTCGGCGATCTAAAGCCTACAAGGTCCATGAGGGAGAACTTTATAAGAAAAGCACAACCGGAGTCCTTCAAAGGTGCATCTCCGAAGAGGAAGGGTGTCGGTGTCAAAACCGGCGGATCTCGGGTAGGCGGATGGTAACAGGAGACGAGGGACACGATGTTTTTACCCAGGTTCAGGCCCTCTCGATGGAGGTAAAACCCTACGTCCTGCTTGATTAATATTGATGATATGGGTAGTACAAGAGTGGATCTACCACGAGATCAAGGAGGCTAAACCCTAGAAGCTAGCCTATGGTATGATTGTTGTAATGTATGATGTGTCCTACGGACTAAAGCCCTCCGGTTTATATAGACATCGGAGGAGGCTAGGGTTACACAGAGTCGGTTACAATGGTAGGAGATCTACGTATCCGTATCGTCAAGCTTGCCTTCCACGCCAAGGAAAGTCCCATCCGGACACGGAACGGAGTCTTCAATCTTGTATCTTTGTAGTCTTGGAGTCCGGCGGACGATGATAGTCCGGCCATCCGGACACCCCCTAGTCCAGGAATCCCTCAGTAGCCCCTGAACCAGGCTTCAATGACGATAAGTCTGGCGCGCATTGCAAGGCGGGTTCCTCCCTTGAATAACCCAGAGAAGATCATGAACACCAGGATAGTGTCCAGCTCTGCAAAATAAATTCCACATTCCACCATAGAGAGAATAAAATGTACACCAGTCCAATCTGCTGACATATTATGTGGTGTGACATCACACCTCTACCAAGCCTTTGTTTGAATTGTTTTTTACTATACCACCTCAGCACGTTTAGCGAAGCGGTTTCCTTGGCACGTCTTGTCGAAGCAGAGATCGTGTTCCGCTTATTCCGGGATTCTCATCAATACGAACGTGGGTAACCCAACCGCGCCATTGATGGTGGCGCTTGGGAGATAAGCGAGTTTTATCAGGCCAGCGGGATGCACAGTTTTCGTCCGCCTACATATAAGGGATAAGGATTTACCTTCTCACCTACGCCTTCTTCCTCCTTTGCTTATCCATAACCACGTACTCAAGCTCCAACCCCCAAGCTCGCGCATCTCGCCTCGACCTTCTCCGAATATGTCCGGAGCGGGAGGCAAATGGTTGGCCTCCACCGTTAAGGAGGAGCACATCACCAGACTGCGCAGCACCGGATATCTTTCCGGCGATATCGCGCATCGGCTGCCCGACGAGGGGCAGCTCGTCCCTACCCCTCGGCCTCACGAGAGGGTTGTCTTTCTTTCCTACTTCCTCCGCGGACTGGGCTTTTCGCTCCATCCATTCGTCCGGGGGCTCATATTCTATTACGGCCTGGATTTCCACGATCTGGCGCCGAACTTCATCCTCAACATCTCGACGTTCATCGTCGTGTGCGAGGCCTTCCTCTGCGTCCGGCCCCACTTCGGCCTATGGCTCAAGACCTTCAACGTCAAGCCGAAGGTTGTGCTGGGCACACAAGTGGAATGCGGAGGCGCCATGTTGGGTAAATTACCCAACGTCCTTTGGCTCGAAGGGGCCTTCGTGGACTCCGTCAAGGGGGTGCAATCGGGGTGGTTCTACATCACCGAGCCGCGCAAGCCCACATGGGCGGCGGCCCCCGAGTTTAGATCTGGCGTCCCCACGCAGCTCACCTCCTGGAAAGAGAAGGGCTTGCTGTGGGGCGATTTGAAGGAGGTGACTGGACGCCAAACCTGCATCCAGAAGCTGGTGAGCAATAAGCTCAGGCTCGTCGACGTGGTCCAAGTCATGCTCATCCGCCGGATTCTCCCATGCCAAGAACGGGCATTCAATCTGTGGGAGTCCAAGCCGGAACAGCACCAGGCGCTGAGCGGGCTCTTCGATACGACATACGAAGGCGCCTAGAGGGTGCTGTTTAAGGGCGCCGAAGCCCCCGCATCCGCGACGGAAGATCGCGGATTCATCTCGCAGTATCCGACTGACGAGGTAAGTGATTCACCCCCATTACGGGACACTTTGTAGTAATTGAATTGATTATAAGAGTGATTCACCCCCATTCACCCCCATGCCAGAAGACCCAGTGGATGCCCGTTTAGCAGGGCTGCTGGTTCTGGCACCGCATGTGGTGCCGGAGAAGAAGGCCAAGAAGGTGGCTGCGGGGACTCGAAAGATTTCCCGCAATCAGGTGTCCGACGACGAGGCGGACTCCTCCCCCGAAGACGAGGAGGTTTCTCTCCCAGAAGAGGGAGATAAGAAGAGGAAGGCTTCCCCAATAGGGGAGACCGAAGGGTCCAAGAGGGGGAGAACTATCCACCGAGACAGTTTCGCCAACACCACAGTTGGCGAGGATGAATGGCCTCCAAGGGCCAGGCGTCCGGCGAGATCGTAAGTATCCGGATCCTTGATATGCAAAATCTTTTATGTCGCGTAGTGTCCTTCTAGCCGCATTCTGTCCGTAGTCCGGCCGATGACGATCTCCCCGACTCATCGAGCAGGTCGTTGGCCCCGTCGGATGTGGATTCACTTCCGACGGCCTCTACCCCACGCGCCGACGAGGACGCCGAGGTGGGATCCCAGAGAGGGACCCATCAGGAGGAGGCTCCGGAGGCGCCGTCAGGCAGCCTCCCGGACTTTGCGCCGGACTCTACATCGGAACCCACAGTGGTTCCAGAGTCCGGCAAGCGGCCCCTTCGAAAGAAGGGCAAGACCGTGACACCGGCGGCCTCCGTCCAACCGGAGGCGCCGGATAACTTGTTGGAGGCGCTTAAAGGTGCTTCCATCGAGGAAGAACACCGCACTATCATGAGTGCGGTGATTCAAAAGGTTCAGCTTGCCAAAAGCGGGCTGACCGAAGCCTGCAGCAGCCTTCTAACAGGCTTTGAGGTAAGAAGTTAAAATTATGTAATGTAATACCGTATAGACAGTAGCCCCTGATGCTCAGTTCGGTGTTCGGAAAGAAAAACCGGACTGAGGATCTAACAAGATATGCGCAGGGTTGCTTAACATATGTCAATATGGGTTTGCAGGCTGCGCTGCTGACCTCTGCCGCACTAACGGTGGAGGTCGATGTGCTGAAAAAGGATCTCGAGCGGTCCGAGCAGGAGCTTAGCCATGCCAAGAAGCAGCTCGAGGACAAAGAAGGTGAGTCACACCGCTTCGAATGGTTACCTTACAGAAAAGGATTTTGGTTGCAATAAAATTAACAAGGATAATATGTGTATTGCAGGGGCCACTAACGAGGTGGCAGCCCTGAAGGAGGTTGTGTCCACGGCCGAACGCAGTACGGTCGCGGAACGGGCAGAGAGAGAAAAGTAGGAGGCGCGGGTGGCGGAAGTACGGCAAGAGCTCCAGGCTCTCATGGAGAAACATGAGAGGTTGGAGCGTGACTCCAAGACTTGAGAGTCCGAGCTTGCCTCGGCTCTCGAAAGTGCCAAGTCTGCCAAGGCCGAAGCCCATAAGGCCCTTCAGGAGGTGGAAGATGTAAAGAAAATAGCGGCGGGTAAGGCATTTTTCATGCAAAGCCAGCATGTTAATGTAAAATACCTGACACTTACCCGCATTCGGAGCTCTCCAGGGGCGTTTGCAAATCTGCCGCGTAGTGCGTCTGATGCCGCCGCATTCTATCGTGGCGAGGAGGGGAGCTCGACGGAGAAAGTCTTCTGGTCTCAGTATGCTGAGGCCGGACACCCGGTGCCCCCAAGCGACCAGCTGAAGCAGCTGGTCGAACTCCACAAGGTAGCTGAAGAGTCCATGAAGGGCCTTATAGTCCGGCTGTGGCCTGGACAGGCCATGCCTGGGAGCTACTTTGGCCTCGTGCGGCGGCTGGTGGATGCATGCCCCTGGGTGGATGTCATCAAGCGCTCCGCCTGTATTGAAGGCACTCGCCGGGCCCTCGCCCGCACAAAGGTACAATGGGGCAAGTTGGATGCGGATAAGCTTCTCACGGACCCACCGCCACCGGGCGAGGAGTATCGCACGCCCGAAATGTATTATAAATCTGTCCTGAAGGGAACCTGCGATATTGCGGATGAGTGCCCCAGAAATGTAATCTTTGAGTGAATTTGCTATGTATTATCCTGTGCGCTGAAACTTTGTTCATGTGCGCTTTGAGCAACGCTTTTTTGATTTAAAATATTACCCTCTGTGCGGCCGTTTATAAAATCTGAGAGATGGCAAGTCGTTGTCTTCAGCCCCCAAGCCACGAGTGCTGTGGTGTTCGGGATAAACTTGAGCACTCTTGTTCCCATTGTTGGGTCCATCGAGGGAGGCGCTCAACACAGCGAACAAGGCAACCGGACTTATAATGCTTGAACACTCTCACTTAGCCATAGAATTCTATAATTTTAAATTTCGGTGAAGCCCCTGGTATTCGGAAGACCGAATCCGGGGCGCTATCCACGCCTTCGTCGGACATTGTCCGGAACTTCGCTCAAAGCGGCGTGAGTCTTTAAGGACCCGAAAAAACCTCTCAAACAGCGACCAGTCTCTCGCCTTATCATGCCAGTCAGTTTTAGCTTTCTCCACTAAGGCGCTCGCCCGGCTCAACCGGGGCGCAATCGCAGTGGTTCTCACAGTGCCACCTTAGCCGACAGAACGGAACTTAAGGCACCAAAACATGGGAGTCGGGCAAACCCAACTATTGACCCAAGACATGATTCGGAGCCGATTCATATAATGCTATAAGTTCGGGGTGCCGCACTTGTGAAAGTGTTCGGACTTATCACACCATAGAGTGGGGAACATAAGCCCCTGGCGTATTAGGCCGTACCAAAATATACGGGCGCAAGATGTCATATAATGAGCATATATATATAAAAGGTAATGCAATTGCAAAAAGGGTGCTGCATTATTAATGAAAGAAAGTCTGCTAGTAGAGCGGACTGATACAAATAGTGCGGTACGCAAGGGATTTGGACTAAGTAAACATGTCCCCCTTCAGGGGTGAGCTGCGGACTTGGTGTATATAATTGAATTTAATGCTCGTAATTGAGACCACCTGAGTGTTCGTCGCAGCCTTCTTTCGTCCCTGACTGTTGCATCATGAGTTCGGCAGGTTCATCGCCGGACAGGGCCTCTGGTTAGCTGAGTCCTGTGTACACAAAGAAGGGAAATAAAAAATAAAAAAAGAAAAGGGGGGCACACTTGCGAGCCCCCGGTGTGGTCGAACCGCACTCTGGGTCCGTTGCGATCGTGCCCCTTCCCCTGTGCCCATGGTATCTCCAAAGCGTAATGATGTACGCGGAGTGTTATTCTTGCGATCATGCGTGGGCGAGGGTTGGGGCCGCATTGCTACGCGTGCTCTGATCGCGCCAGGTGGTCTTGGTTAGCATTACTCCGGGTGCGTTTTGCTGTCTCCGGCCTTTTAGTGGCCGGACTCGAGAATTGCCTTAAAAGGCTGCTCTGTACTTCTGCCGCGAGAGCCGCTGTATGTTCCTCCGTTCGGAGGGAGCGTTCCGTATTCCCATTGAACATGATGACTCCGCAAGGGCCTGGCATCTTGAGCTTTAGGTATGCATAATGCGGCACCGCGTTGAATTTTGCAAACGTGGTTCGTCCGAGCGGAGCGTGATAGCCGCTGCGAAACGGGACTATGTCGAAGATTAACTCCTCGCTCCAGAAGTTATCCGGGGATCCGAAGACCACTTCCAGTGTGACTGAGCCTGTACAGTTGGCTACCACCCCTGGTATGACACCTTTAAAGGTTGTCTTTGTAGGTTTAATCCTTGAGGGGTCTATGCCCATTTTGCGCACTGTATCCTGATAAAGCAGGTTCAGGCTACTGCCGCCGTCCATCAGGACTCTCGTGAGGTGAAATCCATCGACGATTGGGTCTAAAACCAACGCGGCGAAACCGCCATGGCATATGCTGGTCGGATGGTCTCTTCGATCGAAAGTGATCGGACAAGAGGACCATGGATTGAACTTCGGGGCGACTGGCTCCATCGCGTAGACGTCCCTTAGTGCGCGTTTCCTCTCCCTCTTGGGTATATGGGTCGCATATATCATATTCACCGTCTGCACTTGTGGGGGAAAACCCTTCTGTCCTCTATTGTTCGGCGGTCGGGTCTCTTCCTCGTCGTCGCTGTTTAGCCCCTTGTCATTGTTTTCGGCAATTAACTTGCCGGCCTGCTTGAACACCTAGCAATCTCTGTTAGTGTGGTTAGCTGGCTTTTCAGAGGTGCCATGTATCTGGCATAAGCGGTCGAGTAGTCGGTCCAGATTGGACGGACCCGGAGTGGTTCTTTTGAATGGCTTCTTCCGCTGACCGGGTTTAGAGCCTCGGAATCCGGCGTTGACTGCCGTATCCTCCTTATCGTCACCGTTAATGCGGCGTTTGTTTTTGGTTCGACGTGACCTGCCGTTGTTGTCCTTAGTATCCGGACTGCTAGAATTTTTACGGAGATTGTTGCTGCGAGCTAGCCAGCTGTCCTCTCCCGCGCAAAAGCAGGTCATTAACGATGTGAGGGCTGCCATGGATTTCGGCTTTTCCTGCCCCAGGTGCCGGGCTAGCCATTCGTCTCGGACGTTATGTTTGAAGGCTGCAAGGGCCTTGCATCCGGACAGTTGACGATTTGGTTTTTCTTTGTCAAGAACCGTGTCCAGAATTGTCTGGCCGATTCGTCTGGCTACTGAATGATGTGGCTTAGGTCATCGGCGTCTGGTGGTCGCACATACGTGCCTTGGAAGTTATCAAGGAATGCGGCCTCCAGGTCTTCCCAACACCCAATTGACTCTGCGGGCAGGCTGTTAAGCCAATGCCAAGCTAGTCCTTTAAGCTTGAGTGGGAGGAACTTGATGGCGTGGAGATCGTCGCTGCGGGCCATATGGATGTGGAGAAGATAATCTTCTATCCAAACTGCGGGGTCTGTTGTGCCATCGTAGGATTCAATGTTTACGGGTTTAAACCCTTCAGGGATTTGATGATCCATTACTTCGTCACTGAAGCATAGTGGGTGTGCGGCGCCTCTATATTGAGCAATATCGCGACGCAGCTCGAGGGAGCGCTGTCTGCTGTGCTCGGCCCGGCCGGGGTTATTGTATCCGGCGCGACGGTATTCGTCGTGTGTCGTGGGGCGCCCACGTGATCCGTAGATGGATCTGGATTGCCTTGCTTTGTCCTCAAATATATCTCGCAAGTCCGGCGCGTTCCCTCTTGGCTTCGTACTTTTGGAGCGATGCCGGGGTACGGTCTTGGCTGGGGCCCTGGATGCCTCTCTGTCACGACCACGGGGTGGTCGATCAGCCATATCGTGCGCTGGTGATGGAGGTATGTATGCTTCCTCCTCTAATCGGGGGAGCAGCTTGCGTCTTGGGTAACTTTTGGAGGGGCGTTCGAGTTTATACTCTTCGGCCGCGAGGACCTCGGTCCATCGATCGGCCCGCAGGTCCTGATCAGCTTGAAGCTGTTGCTGCTTTTTCTTTAGGCTGTTTGCTGTGGCGATAAGCCTGCGCTTGAAGCACTCTTGTTCGACGGGATCCTCAGGTACGACGAATTCATCATCGTTGAGGCTTGCTTCGTCTTCGGAGGGAGGCATATAGTTATGATCCTCAACCTCTTCGTCTGCCGCCCTCTCGTGAGGGCTTGCTTCTGCATCCTCCTGCGCTGAGTCTTGCTGGAGGGGATTGTCTTCGGCACTCTCTGGAGTATTATTATCTCCTGTGCCGGAATCTCCATTCTTGCTGTGGCGGGATTTAGAGCGGCGCCGCTGACGCCGACGTTTGGGCTGCTTCTTTAAAGAGTCTGCCTCCGCTGCTTCTTCGCCGTCCTCGTCTTTTGGGGTGTCCACCATGTATATGTCATATGACGAGGTGGTCTTCCAGTGCCCTGTAGGCGCTGGTTCCTGTGCGTCTCCGGCATTGTCGTCCATAGCGTCGATATCGTCGGAGTCATAGTCTAGCATGTCGGTTAGATCGTCGACAGTGGCTACAAAGTGGGTGGTGGGTGGGCTCTGAATTTCTTCGTCGTCCGTACCCCAACCATCCTGACCATACTCCGGCTAGGACTCTCCTGATAACGAGAGATGCTTTAGTGCATTCAGGATATCGCCAAAAGGCGAGTATTGGAAGATGTCCGTGGCGGTGAATTCCATAACCGGCGCCCAATCCGAATCAATTGGTAGGGGCGCGGGAGGTTCGGAGTCCGGCAAGGAGTCCGGCGCCTCGGAATCACGAGTTTCGCTGGGGACAAGATTAGTGTTCGGCTCCATCGCCGTGGATGTTGAAGCCCCCGAGGCGGTGTCTATCCACCGATCCTCTATCCGGGCAATCGGCTCCGGACTAATGGCCGGAGCGGATTCGTGTGCGGCCACCAAGGCACTGTTCGGCGGCAGAGCTAAATCATGCCCATCGCAACAGTGCGGCGCGCTTGGCTGTGGCTCGGGTCCGTCGAAGATCAAGTCTCCGTGGGCATCGGCCGTGAAGTTTAGGCTTCCGAATCTGACCTGACAGCCAGGGGCGTAGCTTTCGATCTGCTCCAGATGGCCAAGCGAATTAGCCCGCTGTGCGAAGCCGCCGAATATGAAGATCTGTCCGGGGAGAAAAGTCTCACCCTGGACAGCGTTGTTGGTTGAAGATGCCATCAAGCCTATCGGTGACGACACAGAGGAACTCTCAATGAAAGCACCAATGTCGGTGTCAAAACCGGCGGATCTCGGGTAGGGGGTCCCGAACTGTGCGTCTAGGCGGATGGTAACAGGAGACGAGGGACACGATGTTTTTACCCAGGTTCGGGCCCTCTCGATGGAGGTAAAACCCTACGTCCTGCTTGATTAATATTGATGATATGGGTAGTACAAGAGTGGATCTACCACGAGATCAAGGAGGCTAAACCCTAGAAGCTAGCCTATGATATGATTGTTGTAATGTATGTTGTGTCCTACGGACTAAAGCCCTCCGGTTTATATAGACACCGGAGGAGGCTAGGGTTACACAGGGTCGGTTACAATGGTAGGAGATCTACGTATCCGTATCGTCAAGCTTGCCTTCCACGCCAAGGAAAGTCCCATCCGGACACGGGACGGAGTCTTCAATATTGTATCTTCGTAGTCTTGGAGTCCGGCGGACGATGATAGTCCGGCCATCCGGACACCCCCTAGTCCAGGACTCCCTCAAAGGGCGAAATCTCCTGGCTGAAATTCACGCCGGACTCGGCGGGCACCACGCCGCAGCCTGGGCCCTTGTGGGCAAGTCCTTCCGTACAGGATTTTATTGGCCAACCGCACAGGCAGATGCTCAGTACTTAGTCCAACGATGCGTCGGTTGCCAGCTCTTTGCTAATCAAAGCCACATGCCACCCACCGCCCTCAAAACTATACCCATCACCTGTCCGTTCGCAGTTTGGGGGCTTGACATGGTTGGACCCCTTAAAGGGGGAACCCACAAGCAAAAATACCTATTGGTCATGGTGGATAGAGGCCAAGCCGGTTAAAACGGCCGAATCCGAACCTGTGATAAACTTCATATCTGGGGTAGTACACCGCTATGGCGTCCCCCACAGCATCATCACTGATAATGGCACGAACTTCACGGCCGACGAGGTTAAACTCTGGTGCAAAAACATGGGCATCAAGCTCGACTACGCTTTAGTCTATCACCCTCAAACTAACGGTCAAGTCGAACGAGCAAATGGTCTAATCATGAGCGGCATTAAACCCAGGTTAGTGCGGTCCCACACGGAATCTAACACGCACTGGGTGGAGGAGCTCGACTCCGTACTCTGAGGGCTGCGGACCATGCCAAATCGTACTACCGGATTCACGCCATTCTTTATGGTATACAGCGCATAGGCAGTTTTGCCCTGCGATATAATTCATGACTCACCTCGAGTGCGCATGTACGAAGAAAGAGAAGCCGAGTTGGATCGGCAGGACAATTTGGACGCATTGGAGGAGGAGCACGACGTGGCAAAGGCTCGTTCCGCATTCTATCAGCAGCAGGCTCGAAGATATCAAAGTAGAGAAGTACGGGCCAAAGCTTACAAAGTTGGCGAACTAGTTCTACGTCTGCCGGACAAGAAAAAGGACAAACTCAAGCCCAAGTGGGAAGGTCCCTTCATCATCTATCAAGTCCTGACCGGCGGAGCATACCGTCTACAAAATGCATCGAACAATCAACTCGAGTCGAACCCATGGAACGCAGCCCGCCTCCGAAGATTCTACGCCTAGCGCCGGACTCAGAGTTCGTCTCCTTCCTCCGTCCACATTTTATACGTTTGCTGTCTTTTGTTTTTTTCCTCTTACTTCCTCCCTTCTTTTCGTAAAGCCTTTGTGGGATGACCTCCGCATTGTTCGCACACACTTGACGTGCTGCTCGCACTCATTATACCTGGGGGCTTCTTTAACAGAAGCTTATTTATACGGGCTTCATGCCCAACACATGCGTCACACTTCCGCGTGTACCTTTTACTCACCATTATATGCATCGATATGACTTAAGTTTTTGCCAAGCTGGGGTGCCTGGCTCCTGTGCTTACCCCTACGTTCCCGATTGTTCGGCTAGGAGGTAAAGGGAGCACCTCTGCGATTGTTACTGCCGGGTCAGCCGGATGTGTACCTTAGACTGGGTGAAGCCGAAAGATAGCATTCTTAAGAGAATATTCGGTCGGTGACTTGAAAGATGATTTTTTTACCTATCTATTTATCTGCCCGTAGATGCTTTTCTGCTCTTTTCGCAGTTCGGACATGCACTTTAGGGCATGCCTCCCAGGGAAAGGAACCCCTAACGGAACTATTCTCCCTGGAAGATGTTTCTTACTAACCATGTAATATAACATAACTAGTTGGGCTCTTGTCTGGTAAAGCACTAATGACCCCTACACCTGGTCTCCATGCATGCCCCGGTTTTTGCATAACCGCGAGGGTATTCGGACACACTCCGGACTGTTGGGTCCCGAGGTTGAAGCGAAAAGGTCCGCAAAGACAAACGATCTACAATCCGGCTAGAAGGCATTATACATGTCATTTTAAAATACATAGTCAAATTGACTGATTGTACTCCTCTTCAATCCAATCTAACAGGCTGTCTAATTTACAGTCCCGTTGGGAATACTTAGCGGCCAACTCTACTTGGCCGTACATTAAGCTCACAGGGATCTCCTTCCCATCGGGCCCCACAGGTCCGACCTCGGCCATGTGTTTCGGATCAGCCTTCATGTACCGCGTCTTCACCATGGCCCAGGCCTCCCTGGCGCCTTGACGGTAGGCCGATATCTTCCACAGACGGAAGCGCTGCCGAGCTCCCTGAAGGTTCTCCGCAAGCCCTCCAAGACCCTCGGGTAGGGAGACGGACGGCCATAAGGCCTGGGCGACGCCACTCATCGCCTGCCGAACACGTTCGTGCAGTTGCAGCAGCTCGGGAAGTTGGTCACCCGTTGAACCGGGCATTTCCTCCGTAGGGCGACCTATGAGCACACCTACGGACATATTTCTATCAATCAACTTCCTCGCCAAACTCTTCTTTTCAAAGGAGTTTGCTTAAGCACTTACTACAGATGTCGCGACGAAGCCGCCGATTCTCCTTTACGGAGTCAGACAGCTGGACCCGAACATCTTTTAGTTCTTCGCCCAGGTGAGTGTTGGCATCTTGGAGTTTGTTCCTCTCCTGCTGGACCCTCATAAGCACCTTCCCGCCGGCCTTCAGCTGGCGCAGCAGATGTTGCTTGTCCGGATCTAGTCCGGCGCCCTCTGCAATATTATTGTTAGACTTACACACCGCACCTTATAAACTACTTATCTTTTCGAAGTATGTATTACCAGAGGGGGTCTCTGTGGCTCCCCCTGAGGCGGTTAGTGCGGCCTCAAGTTGGGCCTTGCACTCTTGAAGCTCCTGGGACAGGTGGGTATTCTTCTCCGTAAGATCCTGCATAACGAATGATCCTTAAATCAGTTATTTTAACTATTTTAAGTCTCGGGGGCTACTGGCATATATAACTATTAAAATTCCTCACCCGTATGTCTTTCACATACTGCTCCATGGCTCTGGTTAAACCATCTCGAGCGGCACGGAGGTGCGCGTCTCCCGCATTAAAGGTATTCAACGCCTCCGGGGAGAAACACGTGTCACGAAGAACTGTCCGGCGGCGCCTGTGATTCATGGCACTCTCCACCTCGGACCTGGTGGCGGACAGCCTGTCGGCATCCTCCGTTGGAGGAGCATCCGGCTCACACCTTGTGTTCGCCTCCCCTCCGGACCAGGCGTTGGAGCCTGGTTGGCAAAGGTTTGGTTGGCAACCTCTCCTGGCACAGTCCGGCGAGCGCTCTTTCTCCTGGAAAAATCATGACCATTAATATACCTCCTAGGAATCTTTTCCTTCAAACATGGTGGTGCGTCATACCATTGCGGCGACGTTTCGATTCGCGCCGCACTCCTCTTCCGCCTGCTGGGCCGAACTGACCCTTGTTGGTCAGCCGCCGCGGTTTCGGCTTCCCGCCTTGAAGGCACCTCCTGCGAGACACCGTTGGTATACGGTGGTCAGAAATAAGCACGGATGAATTACTGGTGTCAGGACTCCGGTCATAAGTACCTGGGAAGCCGGAGATAAACTGGGGTAGTCAGCCGTAATGGCGACTAGAGCATTGTCCATGCTAAGTTGGTGGAACACCTCGTCAATCAGCTCCACCTCTATGTCCGGATCCTCTTCGGAGGCCAGATCAAGGGATCTTCCCGGATCCTCGGGTTGTGGAGTCGGGCTTTGTATGCCCTCCACATCCCGGCGCAGTTCCTGCGTCGAAATCATAAAGTAAGACACTTAACTTTGAAAGCACGGATCGGATAGATAAACGTCCGCTTACCCAGCTCCGAGGGTTATTCATGGAGAATCCATTCAATGGACTCGTGCAGAGGAAGTCCTTCTTCGCCCCTGCCCCGACGCACGCCGCCCCAGCCCGCCCCTGCCCCGACGCGCTCCGCCCCGGCCCACCCTCCTCGCCGTCGCCCGCGCCTCTGCCCCGACGCCATCCTCGCCGCCGACCCCGCCGTCCTCTCCTCTGCTTGGTCCGGCCGCCGACGCCCTCCCTTTGCATTTTTTCATATATATGCTGGTTTTATATATATATATATATATATATATGCTTGTTTATATATATATATATGCTTGTTTTTATATATATGTAATGTTTTTTATAGAATATGATATTTTTTTCATAGATGATCACATATATGATGTATTCACGAATGTGGATGAAATATAATGTTTTTTTGTTCATAGAACATGATGTTTTTTTAATTCACAGATTTTTTTTGTTCATGAGAGAGACGGGGACGTTGAGGGATCATAGATGTATTTTTTCAGAATTTTCTATCGTGCATAGACGGATTTTAGACCACGGGAGCACCCCCTCCCTATCGTTGCAAAATTTGCTAAATGATATTAAGAAAGGAAGGAAAAGAAGGATAGGAAAGAAGAAAATAAGAAGAGGAAAGAAAGAACAAGAGGAGAGGAAGAAAAGGAGAAATAAATAAGAAGAAGAAAAAATAAGAAAAAGAAGAGGAGAAGAAGAAAGGATTAGTGGAAAGGATCTTCTTCTCCACTATTCCTTTCTTCTTCTCCTCTTTTTTTCTTCTTTTTTTTCTTCGATTGTCAGGACCCCGACTCAATGCCACATCGATCTAGCATGTAACACCTCATATCACTTTGCGGCCTCATGCACGGTATTCCCACGGGTGTCGCCTTACCTTTGCCTGGGACCGTTTGCGCCTTTTGGCACACGTATATGATAGTGTCGCTAGCATCCATATGATAAGGAGCCCGGGCTGACATGGCTAGTCGTAAACCCAAAGTGGCAGAAACTTACAGGGACAGGCATCCATAACCCAGCATCGAACATGTCGGTCATCAGCGAGTGAATCCAGGCTGTAGCACTGGGCTAGCAGGACTCCGGTGAACCGGGCTGTAGCAGGCTAACAGGACTCCGGTATTCATCGCGTGACATTTCCCCGAAGGGACAGACACAGGAACGTAGAAGGACACATGCCGGCCAGCCTAAGTGTTCCGGAGCAGTAGCAAGCTACCATGGCTCAGTGGAAGCACTAGGAGACATTTCCCGGTAAGAGAGGCTACTAAGGATAAACAACTAGATAGTCAGATCTCACACATACCAAGCATTTCAATAACATACACATAATATGCTCGATATGTGCAAATACAACATGGCATCACAACATGACTCTACAACTCAAGTATTTTATTCAACTAGCGGAATATCCCGCGCATTTGCGCGGCTGCAATCATAATGTGTTCTTTATTATTTTTCGCATCTTAAATATGTTTTCATGTTTCTTATAAAAAAATCTTATATTATGAAGTGTAACATTTCAAGGATATCAATTCATAATAAGCTCGTGTTAGCACTGGAAAAATCTTGTTTAAACATTAAATCCAAATACCTATACGTAGTAACATCTCTATTTTTTACTACTACTACCACCACCACTACTATTACTTATTTATTTAAAAATGGTTATTTTATTTTCATAATATAATGACTGTTTAGTCCACCTTTGCTCTATGTAGCAAGCCCAATGTTTAATATTCGGCATTTGTCACTATGGAAACTGTTTGGTTCACCAGCAATATTTGTTCACTCTACTTTGACTTCCTTACTCAGCACAAAAAAGTATGACAATGGATAAAGATGCATATTGACTTGGTGGTTTACGTCGGATGTTACATGATGGCAAGGTGGAATTAGCTATGCGAAGAGATCGTTATATTTTCACTATGTGTTATCTCTTAGCACCAGTTGTGATGGATATGTTATTTATTGTTATATATGTTGGTGCGTCCATTTATTTTCACATCTAGACCTTTTTACAAACGTTTTTGTATTTGAAAAACACTAAATATCCCATATATAAACGCCTAGTATTTCTTAACGTTTCTCTCATTTCTTGTAAGGATGGCCCTAACTGTAGTGTATCATTGCCTATGTCACTTCATGTGTTTTTTTCTAGTAAGATTACCAAATAACCTACCGCTCGCACATATAAGCATGCTGATTATATTTTTGGTCTGTAGAAATAACATGCATGATGAATATTGTTTCAAAAGATCTGACAACATATTGTATGCAGGTAATCGAGAAAATTTGAGATGCTTTAAGAAATATACTAATGGCCTAGGTCCTTCCAAATTAACGCCATACAAATTTTCTGAAAGGAATTATCTTAGTTTTAACATGTCTAAAATATTTGCTACATAATTCATTATCATGACAACCGACAATTGATTTTCGATCTAACATCTTAAAAATATCTCAAAATTATTTTCAGATACGACGCATATATCTAATAATACATAACACATCTAGCCATGCAAATATGTTGTTTCCTCGGCTTGTTAGTACTTCATTTTAACCCGATGTTTAACAAAAAAAATGATTATCACAAAACATATTATTAGAAATTAGAATATTCTGGCGTATGAATAGCTATCACCATGATCAATTGATAAGTATTTATTCAATTGTATATGGTGCCAAAGTTTTTATGGACATGTCAACTTTTTTTATCAGAGTTATTGGAATAAACCGAGAGATTCGACGAAGTATATGTACATCAATTTTTAAAATACTTTTGAATTAACGCAAAAAATTTCACAAAATAATTTGACTTACATATCCCGTTCAATCCCTGCATCCATGTCGCCAAGCAATTGGGTCACAGCGTGTATGAAGCCCATAAATAAATTACTCAATTTGCCATGTTCGTTGATTGCAGGTACACCTCATGGTACTGTCAGCACTTTAATTTTTTTTATTTACCCTTTTTGCATTCCAATCCGGACATGCAGCACACGTAGGGCTCATACGTAATTGTACTGGACACGGACAGTACGTAATTGTTCATCCAGTCCGTGCTAGTGCTTTTATCTCTGAAGCCAATATCTTGTACGGAAACTTTAGCTGATAATTCTCAGCTGTCCGTCATTCTAAAAAATATTATTATTTGTATTCCCTTTTTGCTTTCCAATCCGGACATGCAGCACACACGTAATTATATTGGACTCACAATACATATGTGTGCCCATATGTAGGCCATCTCATGCACGCTTGTGATTTTACGGGTAGTCAATTGCATATGCATATTTCACCTGGTGGATCTCAGCCATTGAAATACTATAACTTTACACCGGTTAATCTCTACCGTTCCTTTTCTATCATTTTAATAATATAATAGATAGATAGATAGGCTCCGAGGAGCGAGATATTACAAACATGGGTCTCATGACCCAACATTCAGAGCATACCAGTTGTCGGTGTCAAAACCGGCGGATCTCGGTTAGGGGGTCCTGAATTGTGCGTCTAGGCGGATGGTAACAGGAGACAAGGGACACGATGTTTTTACCCAGGTTCGGGCCCTCTCGATGGAGGTAAAACCCTACTCCTGCTTGATTGATATTGATGATATGGGTAGTACAAGACTGGATCTACCACGAGATCAAGGAGGCTAAACCCTAGAAGCTAGCCTATGGTATGATTGTTGTAATGGTTGTTCGTCCTACGGACTAAAACCCTCCGGTTTATATAGACACCGGGGAGGGCTAGGGTTACACAGAGTCGGTTACAATGGTAGGAGATCTACATATCCGTATCGCCAAGCTTGCCTTCCACGCCAAGGAAAGTCCCATCCGGACACGGGACGAAGTCTTCAATCTTGTATCTTCATAGTCTTGGAGTCCGGCTGACGATGATAGTCCGGCTATCCGGACACCACCTAGTCTAGGACTCCCTCAGTAGCCCCTGAACCAGGCTTCAATGACGATGAGTCCGACACGCATATTGTTCGGCATTGCAAGGCGGGTTCCTCCTCCGAATAATTCATAGAAGATTGTGAACACCAGGATAGTGTCCGGCTCTGCAAAATAATTTCCACATTCCACCGTAGAGAGAACAATATGTACACAAGTTTAATCTGCTGACATATCTTGTAGCATGACGTCACGCCACTACCAAGCCTTTACTTGAATCGTTTTTTATTATACCACCTCAGCGCGTTTAGCGAAGTGGTTTCCTTGGCACGTCTTTTCGAAGCAGAGATCGTGTCCCCCTTATCCTGGGATTCTCATCAATACGAACGTGGGTAACCCAACTGCGCCATTGATGGTGGCGCTTGGGAGATAAGCGAGTTTTACTAGGCCGGTGGGGACGTATAGTCTTCGTCCGCCCATATATAAGGGGATAAGGATCCACCCTTTTTACCTACGCCTTCTTCCTCCTTTGCTTATCCATCTCTGCGCACTCGAGCTCCAGCGCCCAAGTCCGCGCATCTCGTCTCGACCTTCTCCAACCATGTCCGGAGCGGGAGGCAAATGGTTGGCCTCCTCCTTTACGGAGGAGCACATCGCAAAACTGCGCAGCGCCGGATATCTTTCCGGCGACATCGCGCACCGGCTCCCGACAAGGGGCAGCTCATACCCACCCCCAGGCCCCAAGAGAGGGTCGTGTTCCTTCCCCACTTCCTCCGCGGACTGGGCTTTCCACTTCACCCCTTTGTCCGGGGGCTCATGTTCTACTACGGCCTAGATTTCCACGATCTGGCGCCGAACTTCATCCTCAACATCTCGGCGTTTATCGTCGTGTGCGAGGCCTTCCTCTGCATCCAGCCCCACTTCGGCTTGTGGCTCAAGACCTTTAATGTCAAGCCGAAGGTAGTGAAGGGCACTCAAGCGGAGTGCGGAGGCGCCATGTTGGGTAAGATGCCCAACATCATCTGGTTCGAAGGGGCCTTTGTGGAGTCCGTCAAGAGGTGGCAATCGGGGTGGTTCTACATCACGGAGCCGCGCGACCCTAAGTGGGCGGCGGCCCTGTCGGTGTACTAAACTAGGGGTACCTTAGTATCCCGAACTTGTGCACGGGCAGTCGCAGCGTCCCGCGGCAAGGCTTGCCGGGCGTCCGCCAAGATCCTCCACTATTCCTATTTACTGCCATTCAAGAACAAAGTGTTAGCTGAGAAGACAGGACCCCGGCAAGAGGAGCTTGCCGGGAAGGACAAGACCCCCGGCAAGAGGAGCTTGCCGGGAAGGCCAACCAAGACCCAGCGAGCGGCAAGCTTGCGGGTGCGATGAGACAGCGACCACGGAAAGACGCTTGCCGCGGCGAAGCCACCACTCTGCGCCCAAGCTCCAGCACATCCAACGACGTGTCGCCACAGGATCACTCCTGGTGCACGTGGCGGGTAGCTGTGCAGCCAAGCGGTGCGAGGTGGCAAGTGAAGATGACAAGGAGGCCATCGTGGCGATCGGTGGCGCCCCTAACGGTCGTTTCTTACACTATTTGGGCGACCGGACGGGCATTAAATGCCCTTGTCCCCTGCCATCAGAGTTAGGTAGGGGGCACTGTTGATAGCGGTTGTACCAACCCACGTTTTTACTTCTTTACCCCTCTCTCTACGCTGCCACCTGTCGGTGACCCCTTTATACTATAAAAAGGAGGCCCATGCGCACGTAGAAAGGGTTCGACTCATTCGAAACTACAACACACCTACGCTCTTGAGCAAGAACAGAATAGAAACACAAAGCAGCAGTAGGAGTTTTATCTCTCCGGAGAGCTCCGAAGCTGGGTAAAATCCCTCGCGTGCTTCGCCTCGATCTGCTCTTCGCGCGCCCTCCGCTCCCTTGCCGGACCGAAAAGGGGCCCTGCCCCATAGGTGTTCGTTTCCCACGACATCTTTGGCGTGCCAGGTAGGGGGGCGTCGAGGTCGGGCGTATCTGATCTGGCGTCTGCGCGCGCTACATCAACATCTTCATCGACATGCCACCGAAGAAGAAGACTTCGGAGGTGGCCGCTCCGTCTACGACTATCCTGCCGCCACCGGAGCAAACGGGCGGTGGGGTAGACGCCGGCGGAGGTGCGGGCGCCGTCGGGGGGACTCACATCGTCACCCGGTCCAAGGACAAGGCCCCGCAAGGTTCAGCGTCTGTACATCCACCGCACCCTTCCCAGGAGGTGCAGGATCGACAACGCCACGGTGCTCCTAGCACCGTGCTCGCGTTGGAACAAGGCCAAGCTGGTGGGTCGCGGGACGCTCAAGGCCAACGTACGCGTCAACACGCTGGCACGAGCGCAGTATGGTCGCCTGGACGACATGTCGCTCCTTCTAACACTGTTAGAAGTTTGAGCGTATCTCGCACCTCGCGTCGCTCGCCACCACCACCCAACACTGCAGAGGAAGCGCTGGCCCGAGCCCAGCTGCTTCTAGATTACCCTCCAGCGCCAGACAAGATCGACGACTGGAGGGCCGCCATTCAGAGCCTCATCGGCGTCGCCAACGGCGACAAGCCCCGGCAACCGAGCACATCGAAGCCCCGGCAAGACGCCCAGGCGCAAGCCGACGCCGACAAGACCGCTGGGGGTGCCACCACCGTGCACTCCCCGCCTCGAAGGCCAATATCGCCAACTCGCCGGGCCAACCTCGACACCGACTCCACCGCGTCGTCGGACCCGCGAGCTCGCCGCGGTCAACGCCAAGTTCTCCAAGAACGACGACACAAAGACGCTCGCACTCACATCGAGCGTTGAAGAGAAGCGCGGCATCAATCTGACCAGCGCGCTGGGCCCACTGTCGATATGCATGCGCCAGGGGAACCAGGCGACTTGCCGTACGCGGTAGGTTGCCCTGCGTTCACTCGTGAGCTGTGGCAGGTCCAGTGGCCCAGTACCAAGAACTTCAAGCCAGACGTGCCCGAGAAGTACGATGGCAGGATACATCCGTCAGAGTTCCTCAGCGTCTACACCATCGCGGTGCAGGCTGCCGGGGGGCGCGACGAGAAGATCCTCGCCAACTACTTCCCGCTGGTGCTCAAGCCCAATGTCAGATCTTGGCTCATGCACTTGCCGGACAACTCCATCTCTTCGTGGGCGGACCTGTGCCATCAGCTTGTCGGCGCCTTCACAGGCGGCCACAAACCCCATGGCCAGGAGAGCGACCTTCATCTGCTCGCCCAGAAGGAAGGAGAACCCCTGCGCAAGTATATACAGAGATTCAGTCAGGTGCAGCGCAACATACCGGACGTCCACCCTGCCGCGGTTATCAGCATGTTCCATCAGAACGTGCGTAACCGCAGGATGAGGGAGGAGATGGCGATGTGCAAAATCAGAGATGTCAGCGAGCTATATGCTCTGGCCGACAAGTGTGCACGGGCTGAAGAGGGGAGGAAACTCCCCAGAGAGAACGTACGAGCAGAGGGATCTGACAGTGAGGACGCCCCTCCAGCAAAGACGAACCGGAGGCGGAATAACAGAAAAAGAAAGGCTAAGGATGTGCTAGTAGTCGAGCAGTCTGGCAACGGAGGCGGCGCCGACAAGGCCAAAGCTGGTGACTCCGGCGAGGCTGTGGTGGCCGCCGACAAGCAGGACGGCTCGGGCAAGCAGTACTGCAAGATCCACCGCACAAAGGGCCATGACCTCTAGGCCTGCAAGAAGGTTGAGCAGCTTGTTGAGCTACAGAAAGCTGAGTACGAGCGCCGCGACAAGGAGAAGGCCCAGGAAGGTGGCGGAGGATCCGGCAAGAAGCGTCCCGCCCGGGGAGGGCGCCGCGGCAAAGCCAAGCAGCGCCAAGGAGATAGGCCTCCCCGTGGCCGCGACAAAGACGAAGACGAAGACGAAGATGATGAGATGGAGGAGGATGAGACTGACGAGCAGGAGTTCCAAAAGGCAACAGAGGTGTTGTGCGTCGACGGTAGTGCTTCTCTGCACACCTCGCACCGCCAACTCAAACAGTGGGTGCGGGAAGTGAACACAGTAGAACCGTCCGTTGAATCGTGCAAGCCCCTGAAGTGGTCCAGCACGCCCATCATCTTTGATGTTGAGGATCACCCTGATTGCATCACTGCAGTCGGGTGCTTGCCGATGTTGGTTTCGCCAACAATCCGCAACCTCAAGGTCACGAAGATGCTGGTTGACGGCGGGGCCAGCTTAAATCTGATCTCCTTCGCAGTGCTCAATAAGCTCCAGATCCCCAACAGCAAACTCGAAGAGACCGGCACCTTTCAAAGAATCAACCCGGGAAGGAGAAAGCCGATGGGGAAGATCACGCTGCTAGTGACATTTGGCAGCGAGCTGAATATCAGGACAGAGAGAGTTACATTTGACGTTGTTGATTTCCCATTGCCCTACAATGGGATACTCGGCCGTCCAGCGCTTGCCAAGTTCATGGCAGCCTCTCACTATGCTTACAATGTGCTCAAGATGCCTGGTCCGATAAGTGTTATTTCTGTCCATGGCGACAAGAAAGATGCACTTATCTGTACCGACAAGATCTACCGGGAAGCAGCAGCCGCAGCAGAATGCAAACCACTTGCCGTTGAAGCTCCCGGGGGGAAGAATAAGACCAAGTCCGGCAAGAGTAGCTCTGATGCCCACTCCGGCAAGCGCACCTCTTCGGAGTGCTGCGTTACCATCGAGGAAGCACCATCGAGCTCCACCGGCAAGTGCAAGAAGGCAAAGACAGCTTCACCAGAGACCAAGAAAGTGGCCGCCAAGGAGGACGGCACTGGTGGTACCTTCACCATCAGTGCCACGCTTGACCCTAAATAGGAAAGCGCGCTCGTTGCTTTCCTGCGGGCGAATGTCGATGTGTTTGCATGGCAACCATCTGACATCCTCGGTGTTCCCAGGAAAGTAATTGAGCACCACCTGGCTGTCTGCCCTCACGCGCGGCCCGTCAAGCAGAGAGTCAGAAAACAAGCAGTAGAACGCCAAGAGTTCATTGCAGAAGAGTTCAAGAAATTGGAAGCAGCAGGCCTGGTCCGAGGAGTACTCCATCCAACGTGCTTAGCCAATCCAGTAGTCGTGCGCAAAGCAAACGGGAAGTGGAGGCTTTGTATTGACTTCACTGATGTTAATAAAGCTTGTCCCAAGGATCCATTTCCCTTGCCACGCATTGACCAGATTGTCGACTCCACGGCAGGATGTGATCTGCTTTCATTCCTTGATGCATACTCAGGATATCATCAGATCTTCATGGCAGAAGAGGATGAAGAGAAAACCGCATTCATTACTCCATGTGGCACGTACTGCTTTGTACGGATGCCTTTCGGACTAAAGAATGCTGGTTCAACATTTGCAAGAGTAGTCAGTCATGCTTTTGAGCCACATCTGCACAGAAATGTAGAAGCTTACATGGATGACATAGTGGTCAAGAGCAAGGACAAAGAAACTCTGATCCAAGATTTGGACGAGACTTTTGCAAATCTGTACAAGATCAATCTCAAGTTGAACCCCGTGAAGTGCGTGTTTGGAGTTCCTTCCGGCAAGCTTCTCGGGTTCTTTGTGTCCCAGAGGGGGATTGAAGCCAATCCCGACAAGATCAAGGCCGTCGAGCAAATCGAAGCACCGAAGCGCGTCAAGGACGTACGAAGGCTTGCCGGCTGCGTTGCTGCTCTCAGTAGGTTCATCTCCAAGTCTGCTGAGCGTGCCCTGCCATTTTTCAAAATTTTGAAAAAGGCAGGTCTAATGAAATGGACTCCGGAAGTGGAGGCTGTGCTGCAAGACTTGAAGAGATACCTATCCTCCACTCCAATACTTGTCGCACCTAAGCCACAAGAGAAGTTGCTGCTATATTTGGCGGCAATCAATCAAGTGGTTAGTTCTGCGTTAGTAGCGGAGAGGGAAGCGGATGATGAGCCAGCAACCGCGGCGAGCGAATCCAGCGACAAGCAGGGGGCTTCCCCGACAAGCTCTGGTCCTGACAAGGATGGATCTGCGCAGCCACAAGAAGAGAAACAAAAGAAAATGGTGCAGCGCCCAGTTTACTTTGTCAGTTCCCTTCTGCAGGGGGCTAGATCAAGGTACTCTGGTGTGCAGAAGTTGCTTTTCGGCCTTCTCATGGCCTCGAGGAAGCTGCGCCATTACTTCCAAGCACATGAAATCACAGTGGTCACTCGCTTTCCGTTGAAGAGGATATTGCAGAATCCAGAGGCAACAGGCAGGATTGTCGAGTGGGCACTGGAATTGTCAAGCTTGGGCCTCAAGTTTGAAAGTACTTCAACTATTCAGAGCCGAGCATTGGCAGAATTCATAGCAGAATGGACGCCAACACCTGATGAAGAAACTCCGGAGAAGAGCATCCCCGTCAAGGAAGCGAGCAAAGAATGGATCATGTACTTTGACGGTGCCTTCTCGCTGCAAGGCGCCGGTGCGGGTGTACTACTTGTCGCACCCACCGGAGAGCACCTCAAGTACGTGGTCCAGATGCACTTTCCCAAGGAGCAAGCAACAAACAATACTGCAGAGTATGAAGGCTTGCTTGCCGGACTCAGGATCACGATAGACCTTGGAATCAGGAAGCTTATTGTCAGGGGTGACTCACAGCTTGTCGTCCGTCAAGTAAACAAAGATTATCAGAGTCCGTTGATGGAAGCATACATTGATGAAGTGAGGAAGCTGGAAGAACATTTTGACGGCTTGCAAATGGAACACGTTCCAAGAGCTCAGAACGACATTGCAGACGGTCTGTCAAAATGCGCCGCACTCAAGTTACCTGTGGAACTAGGAATTTTTGTGCTCAAGCTAACTCAACCATCTGTAACACCATCAACTGGACAGGGCAAGAAGAGGAAGTTAGTTACTGGCGACTACTTTCCGGCAGAGCTCCCCGAAGCCGCCGTCAAGAAAGTACCCAAGATCAACACAAAGAGTGCTGAGGAGCAGTCTGCTCCGACAAGCCCTAGGGTTTGTTTCGTTGAAGCAGACGCTCCCGACAAGCTATGTCCCGACACGCTTGCCTGGGAACATCATGCTCCGGCTAAATCGCAGATTCTTGCCGTGGAAGCAGATGTTCCCGCAGCAGCATTTGCGCCTTTAGTCCTTGTCGTTGAGCCACAAGCTCCGGCATGGGCACAGCAGATCGTCCATTTCCTTCAGACAGGAGAACTTCCCGAAGAGCAAGAAGAAGCGGAAAGAGTAGCCCGGCAATTGAGTATGTACCAGTTTGTCGATGACATACTGTACAGAAGAAGATTCAACGGAGTGAAATTGAAGTGCATTTCCCGGGAAGATGGACAGGAGCTGTTGGCGGAGATACATGGAGGCATATGTGGTCACCACATTGGTGCAAGAGCACTTGCCAGCAAAGCCTTCCGGCAAGGTTTCTTCTGGCCGACAGCCCTCCAGGATGCAACTGCACAAGTAACCAAGTGTGAAGCATGCCAGTTCCACTCCAAGCAGATACATCAACCAGCTCAAGCTCTTCAAACAATCCCTTTATCCTGGCCATTTTCGGTCTGGGGGCTCGACATCCTCGGCCCCTTTCCCCGAGCTGACGGGGGCTTTGAGTACTTGTACGTTGCAATCGACAAGTTCACAAAGTGGCCTGAAGTGGAAGTAGTGAGGAAGGTGACAGCACAGTCAGCAGTCAAGTTCTTCAGGTCAATTGTTTGCCGTTTCGGAGTCCCTAACAGGATCATCACCGACAATGGCACACAATTCACGAGCCACACCTTCATGCAGTACGTCCAAGATCTTGGCGCCAAGATCTGCTTCGCTTCTGTTGCTCACCCGAGAAGCAACGGTCAAGCGGAGAGGGAAAACGCTGAAGTGCTGCGCGGGCTCAAGACCAGAACTTTCGACAGGCTGCGCAAGTGTGGAAGAAATTGGATCGAGGAGCTGCCGGTGGTTCTTTGGTCGATCAGGACGACGCCAAATCGAGCCACTGGCAAGACACCTTTTGCTCTAGTCTATGGAGCAGAAGTAGTTCTCCCCACGGAACTCGTATACGGATCGCCTCGAGTGCTCGCTTATGATGAACTTGAGCAAGAGCAGCTGCGGCAAGATGACGCGCTGCTCCTCGAGGAAGATCGTCTTCAGGCTGCTGTACGAGCTGCTCGTTACCAGCAAGCTTTCCGTCGCTACCATAGCCGCAAAGTTAACGCCAGAAGCTTCGAGGAAGGCGACCTTGTTCTTCGGCGCGTTCAATCCGCCAAGAATTCCAACAAGTTGACGCCGAAGTGGGAAGGCCCTTATCGGGTGAAACGAGTCACTAGGCCTGGCGCTGCCCGCCTTGAGACCGAAGATGGCTTTCCGGTGAGCAACTCCTGGAACATAGAGCATCTTCGCAAGTTTTATCCATAAGGCGCGGTTGCCGGAACCTGTTCCGACAACCACCTTTTGTACAAGCCTTGCCGCTGTTGCATGTAACCCTTTGTACAAAGCCGGGCGCAGACCCCGTGCGTAAATAAAGTTCATGTGTGCTTCGCACATCTTGTCAAATTTCATGCATTCTTTCTTTTTTGCATGTTTTGTCTGACACTTTGTGCAGCACTTACCCCCGGTAAGCAATAACGAGCCTTAAGGCCCCATACCATTATTTTCTCTTCTTTCTTTTTCTCAAAAAGAAGGTTCCTTCGCCCACAAGTTCACGGGGGGAGGGGGAGGAGAGGATAAAGGTGTGGACCGGGCGTCGTTCAAAGAAGTATGGCCTTGCCGGGACACAGACGACAGAAAAGCTAAGTTGCCAAAGTTTGAGCACAGTCAGTTTTAAATTTTTAAGTTATATTCCTTGAACGACCGTGCCTTGTATGGAAAACCTGTGCGCGGAGGAACCGGCTCGTGGCTAAGTTGCGCCCTTACTTTGTTTCGAGTCCGCTCAACAATGAAAGTGTGCTGTGACTAGTCCCGACAAGGTTTCTTGCCGGAGGCAACACCGCCAGCAGGCTGCTGATGTTCCGCACTCAGCGCTCGCAGCAAGTGTGCTTGCGCCGGCAAGTTCCCTAAAAGCGTAGGGTAAAAACATACAAGGGATGGAACCGAATAAAGGAAGTAACATAGCAGATAGTACCCAGAACAAAGTTATATTACAATAAATAACTTGCCGCACTCTGGTAGATTGTTCCTATGACATATCTAGCAGCGGCAAGAAGGAGGAAGGGAGAAAAAGGGTGGCCTAATCCACGCGTTCGCCGTCAACCCTCCTAACCTCATTCACCTTGTCCACAATGGGTGCGCGAATGGCTTTGAGCTCTTCAAGATCGGCACCCGCCGGCAGCTTCTTGAGGACGCGGGTGAGGTCGAGGCCCGGGTTGCGGAAGAGTATCTTCACCAACACCTTCTCCAAGACCTTGGCGCAGATTGCGAGCGACTCGTCCGCCAGCTTCTTCGGGATCCTTTCCCAAAGTTGCTGGAGGGCCGTCACCACGCCCTTGAAGAAAAGAGTAAGCTTGGCGCTGGGCTGGAGGTTCTTGTCGGTGGAGTACCCGAAGCCCGCCAAGTCCAGCTCCGCCAACTCCTCGTCGATGGCTGCAGCGATGTTGACGAGGCCCTCCATCCAGAGCTCCACCGTGGCCTTGAAAGTGTTCTGAGTCTCGGCGGCCCTCGTCAGCAGCTCCTCGTTGCCCTTGACCTCTTTCTTCAAGTCATCCTCTCGCCTCTTGGCGGCGTTCAGCGTCTCCGTCAAGGTGGCCAACTTCAGTTCCAGATCAGCGCTCGAGTCCTTGGTGGCGTTCAGCTCCTTGATCTTCTCGGCGAGTTGAACTTGCAGATCTCCATGGGCAAGTGCATCCTTCTCGCGTTCGCGCTGGAGTGCGGCAAGCTCTTCATTCTTCCCTTTCATGTCCGCCTCCAGCCGCGTCACCTTCACCTCTAACTCCTTCTTGGCGGCCTGAGCACCCGCGGCGGCATCCTTCGCCTCTTTGAGTGCCCCGCCAAGTGATTGCTCTCGGACCTCGAGCTCCTCCTCGTGGCTGTCCAGATTGACCTTCTTCTGTGTCAATTCGCCTTCCCACCTGGACAGCTCCTCGGCGGTGAGCCTCTGCTGCTCCTCGGCTTCAGCATTCTCCAGGATGAACGCCTTCTTCGCCTCGTCAAGTTGCGCCCTTTCATCCGCAATGGATCGAAAGGCCTCCTGGTTGCGGATCTTGAGCTCCTACGCATGCTTCTCTATGTCAACTCCCGCCCGCGCGACAAGCGCTTCCCGGGACTCAAGCTTCGCTTGCCGGGCGCGGTAGAGTGACACCAGCTTTCGGAGCAACTGCTCCTCTTCGGACTCGCCGCTGCTGCTGCTTGGCGCGTCAACCACTGCCACCCCAGCAGAGGCGAGTACTTCTCCATCAAACTCCTCTCCTTCAACCGGCGCCCTGGAGCTCGATGCCCAGGGAAACTTGATGTATACGCCCTCGCCGGCCTTCAAGTATGCGCCTGGCTGGGTCTCCTTGGAGCCCGACGCTGCATCAGCGGCGGAGGGGTCGATGGATGGTGCAGCGCCTTGCGCTCCTGCGCCCTCCGGGTCGTCAGTACGATCGCCGGACCCCTCGCCGGCTCCTGCGCCAGCAGCCTTGGCGGCTTCCTCGTCGGCGGGTTCATCAGCGCCGGCCTCTTCCTCACCAGCGGCGGCATCTCCAGTGTTGCCGCGTGCGTCTTCCTCGCCGGCGGCCTCGGTCTCCATCGGGTCTGCGAGAGGGGGATCTGAGGATAGGAAGAGGAGGGAAAAGTCAAGCAAATATCCAAAAAAAAAGAAGAAAGAAGATCAGAAGAAGAACCCAAGGGAAGATTTCCGACAAGGAAGGTTACCTGTGCTGGGCTCTGTGACCATGGGCTCCTCCACCAAGGGCTCACTGGTTCCGTCCCTTTCCGGGGACCTCTCCCTTGCCGGGGAGCGCTCCCTTGTTGGGGAATCGCCCCTTGGCGGCGTAGTCGAAGCAGACAGCACCTCCGGGGCGGTTTCTGATTGCCCCTGATGGGCCTGCTCTGCTCCTACACGAGTGAATCAGCAATCAAGATGTCAGCAAAAGAAGAAGCACCCATGCGCGCCCCACAACAGGAAGTGAACCAAACACTTACGCTGGGGGCTGTGCTGGGGGCTGCTGCGAGGAGAAGGAACCGGGTCCGTCTAGGTGGTCTCGGACGTGTCTTCTGCCGTCACAATAGGATCGTCCTCGATGACAACCACGGGGACCTTGGCCCTCTTCGCCGCTCTCTCGGCCAGAGTCCTGAAATAGAACAGGGATTCAGAGAGGAGCAAATCAGATGCAAAACAAGCAACAACAAAGATTGAAGAAATACAAGTACAGTGAGAAGAAAGCCTTACTCCTCTTCCTCTTCTTCCTCCTCGTCGGAGCTCAGCGCAGAGAGGTCGAAGTCTGGTACCCTTTCTGCGCGGCGAGGCGGAGGAGTGGGCTCCCTTGGACATTTGCCAGTGGCAGCCCGGGAAGACCCCGCCTCAATTGCCGGCGCGGCCTGAGATGCTCCTGCGGCAACCATACTTGCCGCGGTGGAGCGCGTCCCACGACGCTGTGGCTGTTGGCCTGCTTGCCGCCCTGCTGGATCTCCATCTCGACGGAGGCGCCTTCTTGGTTGGAATTGGGGCTGCGCTGGGGCCTCCGCCTGCGGCAAGCTGCTCGAGGACGGCTGGCCGCTCTCGCCCCCGGCGGGCTTGCTCGCTTCGGCCTCGGGCTCCCCCTCGCCAACGACCTCTCCGGCAAGGTCTTCCCGGTCGACAAGACTTGCCGCCTCGGCCGCCCCCGCCTCCTCCAATGTGAAGCCAAACTCGCATGCGGTGGTGTCGTCGGTGGTGTCGCGGGTGAGGAGCCTCTGCTCGTCGGAGTTGATTGCTACCTCCGTCAAGCCATCGAAGAATTGCCGCACGACGTCGTCGGCGGGCTCTATCCAAGTTGCGCTTATCCCGTGCGAGTCGCACTCTGGCATCATTGCGCAGATGAGATCGCGCTGGGAGTTGTTGCACAACGGGATGACGCCCTGCGGCAACCTGAACCACTCTGGATGGTTGGCGTCATGCTTGAACAGCTCCCTCAGTATCCCATCAAGCTCCAGAACCGTGAAGTTGAAGTTGAGGCCTGGACGCAGCATCATGATATCCGCCGGACCGCCAAACATCCAGGAGGGCCTCCCCCTCTTCTGCAGAGGGGCGATGCGACGGTGAAGGAAATCCGCGCCAACTGCCCCTGCTGTGAGCCCGGCAAGCCTGAGCCGGAGGATTCGGGTGGTGGCAATCTTCAGCTTGGCGTCGTCCGGCGACAGAGCGCTCCAGTCGCCGCCGCGCACTACCCGGGTCTGGCGCAGGTTGGTGAATGGCTGCGGGTTGGCGTCAACGATCCAGCACCACTCCGCCCTCCACCCATCCCACTTGCTGCGGAGCTCGCCCGTCAAGTACACCTCCTTCATGCCGATCCGTGAGGTCCAGGCGATTCCGCCAGCCAGTGGCTCCCCTTTCTCGGCCCGGGGGGTGAAATAATGACGAAAAAGAGCGACATTCGGGAGGATGCCAACGAAGTTCTCGCAGAGGTGTGCGAAAACCGCCATTGTCAGAACGGCGTTGGGGGTGAAATCAAGAAGATGAAACCCGTAGGTATTCATGATGTCGCAGAGGAAATCGAAAAAGGTGGGCAGAGCCCGCAATAGAAGAACACAGGAAAGAAATGGTACCCTTTTGGGCACCGCTTCGATTTGGAAGCCTCAGCGGAAAGCACCGGCGTGCGCGGATGCGCCCGCGTCTGCGTCGACCAGAAGAGGTAAAATTCCTCCCGCAGCGCCTTTGGGGTGAGCTCGGGGGGGAAAAGCACTCGCTCCTTGCGCAGCGCCTCGAGCCGCAACGCCTCGGCCGACTTGGTGCTCGACCTTGAGCCCTTGCGGGTCTTCGGAGCCATGGCGGAAGCGGCGGGGCAGCGCGGAGGTGTTGAGGGCGACAGCGGCGACGGGCGGCAGAGCGCTGCTCTCTTTCGGCTTGTGAAGCGGAGGGGAGCGGCGGAGCTTTCAGAGGAAGGAACTGCAAGTGGAGAAGGTGGGGGGAACGGCCCTGTTTCCTCTGCTTATAAACAGGGCATGCGAACGTTACGCATTTCCTGAATTAAGAATTTCCCACGATCTCTCCCACGACGCCACGATTGACGCGTGCTGTTACGGGAGGGCGCGGCGGGTACGGAGTCAGATTTAGTGTGGACCCAGGCCGCGTGTGCCCGTGCCCTGTTTTGGGCCTGGCCCAACAGCGATCGGCACCGTGTATGGCCCAGGCCCGGGGGCTCCTGTCGGTGTACTAAAGTAGGGGTACCTTAGTATCCCGAACTTGTCCACGGGCAATTGCAGCGTCCCGCGGCAAGGCTTGCCGGGCGTCCGCCAAGATCCTCCACTATTCCTATTTACTGCCATTCAAGAACAAAGTGTTAGCTGAGAAGACAGGACCCCGGCAAGAGGAGCTTGCCGGGAAGGACCAGACCCCCGGCAAGAGGAGCTTGCCGGGAAGGCCAACCAAGACCCAGCAAGCGGCAAGCTTGCGGGTGCGATGAGACAGCGACCACGGCAAGGCGCTTGCCGCGGCGAAGCCACCACTCTGCGCCCAAGCTCCAGCACATCCAACGACGTGTCGCCGCAGGATCACTCCTGGTGCACGTGGCGGGTAGCTGTGCAGCCAAGCGGTGCGAGGTGGCAAGTGAAGATGACAAGGAGGCCATCGTGGCGATCGGTGGCGCCCCTAATGGTTGTTTCTTACACTGTTTGGGCGACCGGACGGGCATTAAATGCCCTTGTCCCCTGCCGTCAGAGTTAGGTAGGGGGCACTGTTGATAGCGGTTGTACCAACCCCCGTTTTTACTTCTTTACCCCTCTCTCTACGCTGCCACCTGTCGGTGACCCCTTTAGACTATAAAAAGGAGGCCCATGCGCACGTAGAAAGGGTTCGACTCATTCGAAACTACAACACACCTACGCTCTTGAGCAAGAACAGAATAGAAACACAAAGCAGCAGTAGGAGTTTTATCTCTTCGGAGAGCTCCGAAGATGGGTAAAATCCCTCGCGTGCGTCGCCTCGATCTGCTCTTCGCGCGCCCTCCGCTCCCTTGCCGGACCGAAAAGGGGCCCTGCCCCATAGGTGTTCGTTTCCCACGACAGGCCCCCGAGTTCAGATCTGGTATCCCTATGCAGCTCACCTCCTGGAAAGAGAAGGGCTTGCTATGGGGTAGTTCGGAGGAGCTGACAGGACTCCAAGCCTGTATCCAGAAGCTGGTGAACAAGAAGCTCAGGCTTGTCAATGTGGTCCAAGTCATGCTCATCCGCCGGATTCTCCCTTCACAATAACGGGCATTTAAATTGTGGGAGTTCGATCTGGCACAGCACCAGACATGGAGCGGGCTCTTCGACACAACGTACGAAGGCGCCTGGCGGGTGCTGTTCAAGGGCGCCGAAGCTCCCGCATCCGCCGCTGAAGATCGCGGATTTCGCTCGCAGCGTCCAGCTAACGAGGTAAGTGATTCTACCCCTTGACGGGACACTTGTTTTTAATATTTTGACCTTACGTGGGTTTCAATCTCCCTTTTCCTTTGACAGGACTGGATGAAGAAGGCTGAGCAGATCATCTGCCCGGCTCCCATGCCAGAAAACCTAGTAGGCGCCCGTCTAACGGGGCTGCTGGTTCCGGCACCGCATTTGGTGCCGGAGAAGAAGGCCAAGAAGGAGGCCACGGGTACCCGAAGGAGTTCCCGTTTTCAGGTGTCCGACGACTCCGGGGTGGACTCCTCCCCCGAAGGCGAGGAGTAGGAAGAAGACTCTCTCCAAGAGGAAGGAGAGATGAAGAGGAAGGCTTCCCCGACAGGGGAGGCCGAAGGGTCCAAGAGGGGAAGGACTATTCCCCCGGACAGCTCCGCCAACGCCCAACGTTGGCGATGAAGAATGGCCCTCAAGGGCCAGGCCTCCGGCAAGATCGTAAGTATCCGGATTCCTGAATGATTTGTAATTTCTCTTATGTCACATAGTGTCCTTCTAATGCCGCACACTGCCCGCAGTCCGGCCGATGATGGTCTCCCCGCTTCATCGAGCGGGTCGTTGGCTCCGTCGGATGTGGATTCCATCCCGACTGCCTGCACCCCTCGCGACGCTGAGGACGCCGAGGTGGGATCCCAGGAAGGGACCCATCAGGAGGAGGCTCCGGAGGCGCCGCAAGGCAGCCTCCCGGACTTTGCGCTAGACTCCACGCCGGAACCCGCAGTGGTTCCGGAGTACGGCAGGCAGCCCCTTCGCAAGAAGGGAAAGACCATGATGCCGGTGGCCCCCGTCCAACCGGAGGCGCCGGACAACTTGTTGGAGGCGCTCAAAGGCGCTTCCATCGAGGAAGAACACCACACTATCATGAGTGCGGTGATTCAGAAGGTCCAGCTCGCCAAGAGCGGGCTGACCGAAGCCTGCAGTAGCCTTCTAACAGGCTTTGAGGTAAGAAGTTAAAAATATGCAATGTAGTACCTCATAGACAGTAGCCCCTGATGCTCGGTTCGGTGTTCGGAAAGAAAAGCCGGACTGAGGATCTAAAAAGATATACGCAGGGTTGCTAAAAATTATGTCAATATGGGTTTGCAGGCTGCGCTGCTGACCTCTGCCGCACTGACTGCGGAGGTCGGTGCCTTGAAGTAGGACCTCGAGCGGTCCGAGCAAGAGCTTGGCCGTGCCAAGAAGCAGCTCGAGGACAAAGAAGGTGAGTAACACCACTTTGAATAGTTACCTTACAGAAAAGGATTTAGGTTGCAATAAAAATAACAAGGATAATGTGGGTACTGCAGGGGCCACGAACGAGGTGGCAACCCTGAAGAAGGCTATGTCCGCGGCCGAACACAATCCGGCCGCAGAACGGGCAGAGCGAGAGAAGCAGGAGGCGCGGGTGGCGGAGGTGCGGCAAGAGCTCCAGGCTCTCATGGAAAAGCATGAGAGTTTGGAGCGCGACTCAAAGACTCGAGAGTCCGAGCTTGCCTCGGCTCTCGAAAGTACCAAAGCCGCCAAGGCCGAGGCCCATAAGGCCCTTCAGGAGGTTGAGGATGTGAAGAAAATAGCGGCGGGTAAGGCATTCTTCATGCAAAGCAAGCATGTTAATGTAAACTTCCCTATACTTACCCGAATTCGGAGCTCTCCAGGAGTGTTTGCAGATCTGCCTCGCAGCGTGTCTGATGCCACCGCATTCTACCGAGACGAGGAGGGGAGCTCAACGGAGAAGGTCTTCTGGTCTCAGTATGCTGAGGCCGGCCATCCGATGCCCCCTAGGGACCAGCTGAAGCAGCTGGTCGAGCTCCACAAGGTAGCCGAGCAGGCCATGAAGGGCCTCATAGTCCGGCTGTGGCCTGGCGGGGCCATGCCTGGGAGCTACTTCGGCCTCGTGCGGCAGATGGTGGATGCGCGCCCCTGGGTGGAGGTCATCAAGCGCTCCGCCTGTATTGAAGGTGCTCGTCGGGCCCTTGCCCGCGCAAAGGTGCACTGGGGCAGGCTGGATGCGGAGAGGCTTATCACTGACGCGCCGCCAGAGGGCAAGGAGTATCGTACGCCCGAGATGTACTATAAGACTGTCCTGAAGGGTGCCCGCAAGATTGCGGATGAGTGCCCCAGAGATGTAATTATTGAGTAAACTCGCTATGTGTTATCTTGTGCGCTGAAAACTTTGTTCATATGCGCTAAGCAGCGCTTGTTTGATTTAAAATATTACCTTATGTGCGGCCGTTTATAAAATCTGAGAGATGGCAAGTCGTCGGCTTCAGCCCCCATGCCACTAGTGCTGGGGTGTTCGCGATAAACTTGAGCACTCTTGTTCCCAATTTTGGGTCCATCTAGGGAGGCGCTCAACACAACGAACAAGGCAACCGGACTTATAATGCTTGAACACTCTCACTTAGCCATAGAATTCTATAATTTTAAATTTCGGCGAAGCCCCTAGTATTCGGAAGACCGAGTTTGGGGTGCTATCCATGCCTTGGCCGGACATTATCCGGTTCTTCGCTCGAAGCGGCATAAGTCTTTAGGGACTCGAAAAGACCTCTCGAACAGCGACCAGTCTCTCGCCTTATCATGCCAGTCAGTTTTAGCTTTCTCCACTGAGGCGCTCGCCCAGCTCAACCGGGGCGCAATAGCAGCGGTTCTCCCAGTGCTACCTTAGCCGACAAAACGGAACGTAAGGTACCAAAACATGGGAGCCGGGCAAACCCAACTATTGACCCAAGACATGATTCGGAGCCGATTCATATAATGCTATAAGTTTCGGGGTGCCGCACTTGTGACAGTGTTTGGACTTATCACACCATAATGCGGGGAACATAAGCCCCTGGTGTATTCGGCCGTACCAAAATATACGGGTCCAAGATGTCATTAATGAACATATATGTAAAGTAATGCAATTATAGGCAAAAAGTGCTGCATTATTTATTGAAGGAATTTTGCTATGAGTGCGGAATGATACAAATAGTGCGGTAAGCAAGGGATTGGACTAATTAAACATGTCCCCCTCCAGGGGTGGGCTGCGGACTGGTGTAGATAATCAATTTTAATGCTCGTAATGGAGACTACCTGAGTGTTCGTCACAGCCTTTTTCCCTCCCTGGCTGTTGCATCATGAGTTCGGCGGGTTCGCCGCCGGACAAGGCCTCTGGTGAACGGAGTCCTGTGTATAAAAAAGAAGGAAAATAAAAATAAAAAGAGCGACACACTTGGGAGCCCCTGGTGTGGTCGAACCGCACTCTGGGTCTGTTGTGGTCGTGCCCCTCCCCCTATGCCCATGGTATCTCCAGAGCGTAATGATGTACGCAGAGGGCTGGTCTTGCAATCATGCGAGGGCTGGGGTTGGGGCCGCATTGCCACGCGTGCTCGGAACGTGCCAGGTGGTCTTGATTGATGTTGCTCCGGGCGCGTTTGGCCGTGTCCGGTCGTTTAACTGCCGGACTCGAAAATTGCCTTAGAAGGCTGCTCTGTACTTCTGCCGCGAGAGCCACTGTATGTTCCTCCGTTCGGAGGGAGCGTTCCGTATTTTCATTGACCGTGATGACTCCACGAGGGCCTGGCATCTTGAGCTTGAGGTATGCGTAATGCGGCACCGCGTTGAACTTTGTGAACGCGGTTCGTCCGAGCAGAGCGTGATAGCCGCTGCGGAACGGGACTATGTCGAAGATTAACTCCTCGCTCCGGAAATTATCCGGGGATCCGAAGACCACTTCCAGTGTGACTGAGCCTGTACAATTGGCCTCAACACCTGGTATGACGCCTTTGAAGGTCGTCTTTGTAGGTTTAATCCTTGAGGGCTCTATGCCCATCTTGTGCACTGTATCCTGATAAAGCAGGTTCAGGCTACTGCCGCCGTCCATTAGGACTCTCGTGAGGTGAAATCCATCGACGATTGGGTCTAAAACCAATGCGGCGAATCCGCCATGGCGGATACTGGTCGGATGGTCTCATCGATCGAAAGTGATCGGGCAAGAGGACCATGGATTGAACTTTGGGGCGACTGGCTCCATTGCATATACGTCCCTTAGTGCACGTTTCCGCTCCCTCTTGGGTATATGGGTTGCGTATATCATGTTTACCGTCCACACTTGTGGGGGGAAACCCTTTTGTCCTCTACTGTTCGGCGGCCGGGTCTCTTCCTCGTCATCGCTGTGCAGCCCCTTGCCATTGCTTTCGGCAATTAACTTGCCTGCCTACTTGAATACCCAACAATCTCTGTTGGTGTGGTTAGCTGGTTTTTCGGGGGTGCCATGTATCTGGCAAGAGCAGTCGAGTATTCGGTCCAAATTGGATGGACCCGGAGTGGTTCTTTTAAATGGCTTCTTCCGCTGACCGGGTTTAGAGCCTCGGAATCTGGCGTTGACTGTCGTATCCTCATTGTTGTCGCCGTTAACGCGGCATTCGTTTTTGCTTCGACGCGACATGCCGTTGTGGTCCTTAGTATCCGGACTGCCAGCATTTTTACTGAGGTTGTTGCTACGAGCTAGCCAGCTATCCTCTCCCGCACAGAAGCGGGTCATTAATGATGTGAGGGCTGCCATGGATTTCGGCTTTTCCTGTCCTAGGTGCCGGGCGAGCCACTCGTCGCGGATGTTATGTTTGAAGGCTGCGAGGGCCTCTGCATCCGGACAATCAACGCTTTGATTTTTCTTTGTTAAGAACCGTGTCCAGAATTGTCTGGCCGATTCGTCTGGCTGCTGAATTATGTGACTTAGGTCATCGGCGTCTGGTGGTCGCACATATGTGCCCTGGAAGTTGTCGAGGAATACGGCTTCCAGGTCCTCCCAACACCCAATTGACTCTGCGGGCAGGCTGTTAAGCCAATGCCGAGCTGGTCCTTTAAGCTTGAGCGGGAGATATTTGATAGCATGGAGATCGTCGCCGCGGGCCATATGGATATGAAGGAGATAATCCTCGATCCAAACCGCTGGGTCTGTTGTGCCATCGTAGAATTCAATGTTGACGGGTTTGAACCCTTCAGGGATTTGTTGATCCATTACTTCGTCTGTGAAGCATAGTGGGTGTGCGGCGCCTCTATATTGAGCAATATCACGATGTAGCTCAAGAGAGCGTTGTCTGCTATGTTCGGCCCGGTCGGAGTTATGGATCGTGGGGCGCCCACGTGATCCATAGATAGATCTGGATTGTCTTGCCTTATCCTCCAATATGTCCTGCAAGTCCGGCGCGTTCCCTCGTGGCTTCGTATTTTTCGAGCGATGCCGGGGTACGGTCTTGAAGGAGGGCTTGGATGCCTCTCTGTCGCGACCATGGGGTGGTCGGTCGGCCGTATTGTGCGCTGGTGATGAAGGTATGTATGCTTCCTCCTCTAATCGGGGGAGCAACTTGCATTTTGGGTAACTCTTGGAGGGGCATTCGAGTTCATACTCTTCAGCCGCGAGGACCTCGGTCCATCTGTCGGCCAGCAGGTCTTCATCAGCTTGAAGCTGCTGCTGCTTTTTCTTTAGGCTATTTGCTGTGGCCATTAGCCTGCGTTTGAAACGCTCTTGTTCGACGGGATCCTCGGGCACGACGAATTCGTCGTCGTCGAGGCTTGCCTCGTCTCCAGAGGGAGGTATGTAATTATCATCCTCGACCTCTTCGTCTGCCGCTCTGTCGTGAGGGCTGGCTACTGCATCCTCCTGCGCTGAATCTTGCTAGAGGGGATTGTCTTCGGCACTTTCTGGGGTGTTATTATCTCCTGTGCCAGAATCTCCATTCTTGTTGTGGCGGGATTTAGAGTGGCGCCGCTGACGTCGGCGCTTGGGCTATTTCTTTAGGGAATCTGCCTCCGCTGCTGCTTCGCCATCCCCATCTTTTGGGGTGTCCACCATGTACATGTCGTATGACGAGGTGGTCTTCCAGTGCCCTATAGGCGCTGGTTCTTGATCGTCTCCGGCATCGTCGTCCATACCGTCGATGTCTTCGGAGTCGTAGTCTAGCATGTCAGTGAAATCGTCGACAGTTGCTACGAAGTGGGTGGTGGGTGGGCTTTGAATTTATGATGTCGCCAAAGGGTGAGCGCTGAAAGATGTCCGCAGCGGTGAACTCCATGGTCGGCGCCCAATCAGATTAGATTGGCAGGGGCACAGGAGGTTCGGAGTCCGGCAGGGAGTCCGGCACCTCGGAGTCACGAGCTTTATTAGGGACAAGGTCAGTGTTCGGCTCCATCGCCGTGGAAGTTGCAGCTCCCGAGACGGTGTCCAGCCACCCGTCCTCGATCTGCGCGATCGGCTCCGGATTATGGGTCGGAGCGGATTCGTGTGTGGCCTCCAAGGTACTGTCCGGCGGCAGAGTTAGATCATGCCCATCGTGACAGTGCGGCACGCTCGGCTGCGGCTCGGATCCATCGAATATCAAGTCTCCGCGGATATCCGCCGTGAAGTTTAGGCTTCCAAATCTGACCTGATGGCCAGGGGCGTAGCTTTCGATCTGCTCTAGATGGCCAAGTGAATTGACCCGCAGTGCGAAGCCGCCGAATACAAAGATTTGTCAGGTGAGAAAAGTCTCACCCTGGACAGCGTTGTTGTTGATTGAAGAAGCCATCAAGCCTATCGGTGACGACACAGAGGAACTCTCAATGAAAGCACCAATGTCGGTGTCAAAAACGGCGGATCTCGGGTAGGGGGTCCCGAACTGTGTGTCTAGGCGGATGGTAACAGGAGACAAGGGACACGATGTTTTTACCCAGGTTCGGGCCCTCTCAATGGAGGTAAAACCCTACTCCTGCTTGATTGATATTGATGATATGGGTAGTAAAAGAGTGGATCTACCACGAGATCAAGGAGGCTAAACCCTAGAAGCTAGCCTATGGTATGATTGTTGTAATGGTTGTTCGTCCTACGGACTAAAACCCTTCGGTTTATATAGACACCGGGGAGGGCTAGGGTTACACAGAGTCGGTTACAATGGTAGGAGATCTACATATCCGTATCGCCAAGCTTGCCTTCCACACTAAGGAAAGTCCCGTCCGGACACGGGACGAAGTCTTCAATCTTGTATCTTCATAGTCTTGGAGTCCGGCTGACGATGATAGTCCGGCTATCCGGACACCCCCTAGTCCAGGACTCCCTCACTAGTCAAAGCACAAGCGGAAGCTCAACATGTCTGAGTACAGACATCTACAAATGAAAAAGGCTGAGAAGCCTGACTATCTACTAGATCCTGCCGAGGGCACAAGATCGTAGCTGAGGTAACAAGCTAAACGTCGAAGTCCACGCGGAACTAATAGCGAGACTGAGTCTCTCTGCAAAACAAAAAATAGGCAAACGTGAGTACAAATGTACCCAGCAAGACTTACATCAGATCTAACTACATATGCATCATTGTCAACAAAGGGGATGGTGGGGTTTAACTGCAGCAAGCCAGCTTTTACTCGGTGGCAATCCTGAACTACGCCTGCAAGTAACTCCTTGAGGTGGCGCACACGAGTCCACATATTCACCATATCAATACACCACTATGGATCCGCTCTCGTCTCCCTACGAGAATGCCATCCATAGCACTCACGCTTATCTTGCATATTTTAGAGTATCCACTTTCACTTGTCTATGAACTGTACAGGCAACCCAGAAGTCCTTTACCGCGGACACGGCTATTCAAATAGATGATGTTAACCCTGCAGGGGTGTACTTCTTCACACACGCTCTCGCCACTTACCGCCATATACACGTCATGTATCTCGGCAACCTTCAAGCGGAAGCCTGGCGAGGGTGTCGGCCATGGCCTACCTAAACACTCAAGTCTCTCGTCCAGGTTTATCACCTATTCGGGTTCCATCCGCAAGGAGATCCGGCCGGGGTGTCGCTCACAGCCCCAAACGATGCGAGCAGGGTTCCCAAGCCCACCATTGGGGTGCCACTTGGTACACCGTGCCACTGCACCTAGTCTGTCCCAAGCCCACCTGTACCGGGTGCCACTTGGTAGACTACTAGCACTACCTACAAACACCAGAAACTAGTTGCAACTCCTGGACAGAGAACAAGGGTGATTAAGAAGCCGAGAGGGTCAATTAAGTATCCCAATGAGTGGTAGTAGATGTTCATGGATCACAAACACAGAACTCAGTTCCTGAGGACGGTTTCAATGAGACAACCCACCATGTACTCCTACATGGCCTCTCACCGCTACCTTTACCAAATCGTGTTCACACACTTAGCTCACACACAGTAGAACATGTTCGCACACCATTCGAATTCATCCCCGATGAATCAGACCTGACTCAACTCTAAGCAGTAGCAGGCATGACAAACAAACATGAATGAGTAGGCACATCAGGGCTCAAACAACTCCTACTCATGCTAGTGGGTTTCATCTATTTACTATGGCAATGACAGGTCATGCAGAGGAAAGGGGTTCAGCTACCGCATCATGTAACAGTTGAATCGTTGTTGTCCTAATGCAGTAAAAGAGAGCAGGAGCGAGAGAGTGGGATTGTATCGGAATGAACAAGGAGGTTTTGCATGCCTGGCACTTCTGAAGATAGTATAGTTCTTCATCGGTGTCATCGAACTCATCATCGAAACCACGTCTACTGAGAGGGAACAAACACCGGCAAACGAGAGGGAACACAATCAGTGCAATGCAACAATATAATGCATGATAATGACATGTCAAGAATGTTATGATTTACACTAATGCATCTAGCAACAGTTTAAATGAAGTCCATATGAACTAAGGGTTCATATGCAAACTCCATATTTAGCATTTAAAATGCCATTATTTGTTTTTCCAATTCAGCAACTATAAGTTGTCCTAACATGCATGAAAACAGTACAGATGGATAGATTAGATTTTGTTGATTATTTTTCATATATAAATTATTTCATTTGGAGTTACGATTGAATTTCTATGAATTTTAGAAGTTTTGGGCATTTTCTGGGATTTATAAATCATTTCTGATTTATTTTAATTCCAGAAAACAAATACTGTGTCAGCATTGAGTAAGCATGATGTCAGCAAGTCAACTGCGGCTGACCGGGGTCAAACCTGACCAGTGGGGCCCACTGCTCAGTGACCCATTAATTAACCCCGGTCAAACCCGTGTTGACGGGGTTTGACCCAGCGATAGGGCCCGCTGGCAGTGGCAGTGAGGTGGCTAATGGTGGGGATTAGTCCTAATGGCCGTGCCACGTCGGCAGTCGCCGGAGTTTCGCCGGCGGTGACCAAATCGGACGACGGAAACGCCACGGAAAAACGCTACAGGGGATGGTTTCGGGGCGTGGTTTGCGGCTATGGGTTGCTGGGCTTCGCATGCATCCAGGGGTGGCAGAAGATCGAGCTGGGGTGGCCGGAGTTCACCGGCATGGAGCTCGCGGCGGCGGTGGTTCTCGGCCAGAATGGGAATGGCGGCTTCGGCGGCCAAACGAGAACGGAAGATAGGGGAGAGGCAGAGGAGCTCACAGAGAGGTCGGCGGAGGTCTCAGCAGGCTCGGGGACGGCTCGAGCGAAGCAAACCGACGATGGCGATCTCGGGCGCCCGAGGAAGGAGACGATGATGGCGACGAGGATGTAGGGCCTTGGGGCTCGTGATCTTCGGCGGAGAGACGTGTCTCAGCATGGAGTAGCTCTGGGTCCGGCCGGTGGCGCTTGGTGACGACGGCGGCCACGCGAGCGAAGCACGGCGGTGACGGTTGGCTCTCGGATGGCTGCGGGAACGCGAGGGGAAGGAGGGAGAACGACCAGAGAGAGGGGAGAGGTGCAGGGGGGTCACGGGACGTCTCCAGATGCGGAGAAGGGAGAGGGATGAGCCTCCAGCACGAAGGAGGAGGTGACGACCTCCCAGCGCGCGCGTGCGTGATTTTTCCTCTGCCTACTGGCAGAGACAGCCGCTCTGCCCCGGTGGGCTGGACTGGTGCAGCTGGGCCGGCTACAAGTAAGGATAGGTAAGTGGCCCAGGTACTCTCTCTCTCTCTCTCTGATTTTCTAATTTTGTTTCTGTTTTCTATTTGCCTTTTGTTTTCTTTTATTTAGTAAAAACACTAAACCACATCTGAAAATCCTGAAATAAACTGTGAGGACCTGTTGAATTATTTCCAACAACCCACATTTAGTTTCAGAATTATTTGAGCATTTAAAATTGTTATAGCAATTAAATGCCCAAATTCAAATACATAATGATTTAATTCAAGAGTCCAAAATGGCCTAGAAATATGTGCATCATTTTCGGCAGAGGTTTTCACCTTTAACAAAAATCATGAACTTTTCTAAAGGGCATTTGGGTTCGTTGAAAATATTTTTATTGAACCTAATTGAATTCAATTGGTGCTAGGGTTTCAACGATCCCCATTTCAACTTTCAAAGAAATTTATACGTGATGCATGGATGCTTGTGCAACTAATTACAATCAAATTCTAGGGCTGTGACATCAATCTTCTCCTCTAGCTATTCCTTTCTTCTTCTCCTCTTTCTTCTTCTTCTTCTTCTTCTTCTTAATTTTTATCGGGAATGAGGGTGTCGAGGATCGCCGAGGGGTCGAGGGTCGGGAACTAAGGTAGAGGGTCGAGGGTCGTTAAGGGGTCAAGGGTCGAGGGTTTCAGGGTCGAGGGTTTCAGGGTTCTACAGGGTCGAGGGATCGAGGGTCGAGGGTTCCAGGGTCGTCTAGGGGTCGAGGGTTCTAGGGTCGTCGAGGGTTCGAGGGGTCGAGGATCGCCGAGGGGTCGAGAGAGGTTTCCTAGTGTCAAAGTATTGAAGAAATCCATGGCTTCATCATTAGCCGGAGGTAACCAGGGCATGGTGGTATGAAGTCCTCCAAAGTTATTCTGGAATGGAGTCTCGGATAGGATAATTTGCCTTTTGGTATGAATTTCAGCAAAGGCCTTCCAAATAACGATATTTGGAAGGTTCTTGCTGAACTTTGTACCAAAAAGCGAGTTATCCTATCTGGGACTCCGTTCCAAAATAACTTTGGAGAGCTTCGTACCATCATGCACCTGTTACTTTCGCCTAATGATGAAGACATGGTTCTGTTGAATCCTTTGAAACTAGGCAACCTCCCGACCCCTCGGCGATCCTTGACCCCTTGACCCTCGACCGCTCGGCGATCCACGACCCTCTACCCTACCACGGGCGTCGATGCCCATGTCACCTGTGGGACATAGATGTTTTGTTCATATATAATGTAGATGTCTATGTATGTATGGAATGATATCGATGGATGTATGTTATCGGGGTCGAGGGTTGTCGAACAAGAACTCCTCTATTCTTTCTTCTCGCCTTTTTTTTCTTCTTCTTCCTCTTTTTTTTCGGGAACGAGGGTCGTCGAGGGTCGCCGAGCGGTAGAGGAAACCCTAATTAAATAGCAATTATCGTCGGTGTGAGATACATGTGGCCGTCGGTGTCGGACACTACATCCACGTCCCACAAGTGACACGGGCGTCGATGCCCACGTCACTTGTGGGACATAGATGTAGTGTCATCGTTGTTGTTGTCCATACACCCCTTCCCGATAGCTTCAACACGTGGGGGGGGTCGATATTACCCCCTCCTTGAAGCGTTCTCGAGGCCACCCCTAACCCTTGAAGCGTTGTCGAGGCCACCCGAAACCATAGAGAAGCAGCGTCGAGGCCACTAATTAATATGATTCCTTATTGTGATTACCTAGCTAGTTTTACGTTTGCCACTAATATATCCATATCTGTCATGTTTGAATAATAATTGGCATGTTGTAAATATTTGTAGAAACTATGGACACCCCGCTCCGAGACGAAGCACAAGAAGCGTTGTTGAGGGACATAATCGCAGAGGAAGTGATGCCGTCTGCTCGTTGATGTTTCTCAACGACACCGATGGTCTGGAAGGAGAGGGTGAAGAAGCAGCTGGCTATGATTATGATGGCTCCGATGACCCAATGCCGGTGCCAGAAGTAGAGGGTGAAGAAGTAGACCGTGAGGACGGCTCCGGTGATCACCAAAATGAGTCCGGCAAGGTATATATATTAGTTAAGCCTGTGCTGACTAGCTAATTGATGCATTCATTGTTTTGGTATGTACACATATTAATTAACTCTCGTCTTTGTTTCTTTTTTCTAGCCCTCCGGATCGAGCACAACTTCGGTAAAGAGACGAGGCCCAAAGAAAAAGTTGAGCTCGGATGAAAGGTTTGAGATCATAGAAATCGTGCGCGACGGCCAACCGATTGAACCCATCTGGACAAAGAAGGCATTTGTTGCTCAGGGCGGAGTTCTGGTTAGGGACAAGATCCCGATCAACATCCAGCAATGGTATAAGCCTATGAACGAAGACCCTGAGGTGTCTTATGTCAATGATCTGCAGAAAAATGATCTTTGGACTGAGCTGAAGTCAAATTTCATCCTACCGCCAGAGGATGATCTGGAGAAGCCAGTTATAGAGCCATTAATCAAGTCTTTTGCTCTTAAGAAGATGGCAGACCTATTCAAGAATTGGAAGAAAGACCTGAATAAGTTTGTCGATAAAAAAGAGACACCAGAACTCAAGGGCAGATATGAGAAGATCAGAGATGACTGGCCCGCATTTGTGGTCCACAAGACATCGGAAAAGAGTAAAAAGATGTCGGCGACAAACAAGCCAAATGCTGCGAAGAAGAAGCTTCACCATCGCACGAGGTCAGGTGGCTAGCTCATAGCCCGGCCTAAGTGGGCCAAGGCTGAGAATGATCTGCTTGATAAAGGGATCGAACCAGAGACAATGAACTGGACAGACCATTGCCGGACTTGGTTCTTCGGGGCTGGCGGAACCTTGGACCCTGCATTTGGACGGACGATCAATTGGACATACCAGTAAAGAGGCTTCACCAATATATCGAAGCAGCGTAGCAAGGGACGTTCATTCTAGACAGGGAGAAGGACAAGCTCACAATGGCCCTCGGGAATCCTGAGCACCCTGGACGGACACGAGGCACGCCAGGCTCCGTTTCGTGGAAGGCTGGGTTTCTGGACGTAGGGGGTTACAAAACCCAGGAGAGGAGGAAGAAACTGGAGCAGAGCCAACTGCAGGCGCTGCACGAAAGGGTAATGGGGCTAGAGGAACGAGAAGCAGAACGGAGCAAACGACCTGCCGAAGCTTCCCCCGAAGCTACCCCGCCATCTCAGCGGAGAAGAAGTGAGGCTTCCACCGAGCTGCTTTAGCCGGAGCATGCCTTGACGGCTCCTGCCAGCTATCCCGTGGATACTCTCACGGAGTCTCAAAATTGCCACCCTATGGCGGAATGGAGCAATTTGAAGGTCAAGGCGGCTGTTGGCTCTGTTTATCCTACTAAAACCGACTCAACTTTTCACTGCCGGCCGATTCCAGAAGGATATGCTAAGGTGATGTTGGATGAATTAACAGAGGGATTTGAGGGCCTCCGGCTTGACCACCCTACCGGTGAAGGGGAGTATCGGCTGGGTTCTGCTCTGAAGACTCCATGCCTATGGCGGAAGGATCTCATCAACCTTCCGAACTGGACGCCTCCGCCTCCTCCTCCTCCTCCGGCGAGTCAGGGCACTCCGCCTCCTCCACTGCCTCCTCCTCCGACGAGTGACGATCAGGGCACTCGGCCGGCTCCTTCTCCGGCACGTGGCAGCACTCCGCCTCCTTCTCCACCTGCGCCGGCGCGCCCGAGCAGCCAGCCTCCTCCTTCTCTGCCTCGTCAGCAAGGGCGGAAGAGACCCGCCGCCACTCCGGCTGCTCCGGCGCGTCGTAGTCCTTCTCCTCCGCCTAGTAAGCAAGGAAAGAAGACATCCGCTCCATCTGCTCTGCCGGTGTCTAGCAGTACAGCCAAAGGCGGGAGGAGATACAGATTCGGTCCCTCTCTGAAGACTCCAGAGAAGTTACCGTACGAGAGGACCGAGGAGGAAAACGGAAGATCGCACGGACCGAAGTGAATGACTGGTTTGAAGGGTTGAAAGAAAAGAGACATCTGCCTCCGGAGGAGAAGGTAGATCCGGTGAAAGCGAAGCGCACTCTGGCTACCCTGACAAAACCACCCAAGTCTCCGCCGAAAGGCAACTATGAGCGCATTATTGGAAAGGCATTTGTCGAAGAGGAGAGGTCGGGAAGTACTAAAAGTTATCAAAGGATGAAAGAATGACGAGATGGGAAACAAATTGCCCAGCTCGGCGAACAAGCGAAGCAATCGTGCCCCCCGCTCAAGGTGCCTGCTAGTGAGATCGTCGATCCGAGGATGGTGCCCGGTTATGGCAATCCTGGAGATTACCTGCCCGACGATGTACATTATGATTTCTTGGAGGTGCAGATACAAAGATACGAGTACGGGAAGCCTCTCGTCAAAGATGAAAGGTCTCTATCAATGATGATGCGAAGATTGCATGATTGGTACATGAAAACCTGCAGAGAGTCTGTGGGGAGGAGTACTTTGTATGTTAGAGTTAAAAAGGAGCATGACCTTGTTGGAATTGAACTGTTGCCTATTCCATTTGAGGAGTTCTATCAGTTTTTCAATCAATTGACCCTCGATAAAGCAACGGTCACCTGCTACTGTCTGTAAGTAGTACTACTTCTGTCATTAGGTCTCTCTATATAACTCAGCTCTTTCATTGCATGTATTTATAATTATCCTCACTATATTATGCAGATTGAAGATCGCCGAATTGAAGAAAAGACAAGTTGGTGATATTGGGTTCATTAACACATATATCATAGATGCAACTGAGGTTGAATTTCATGCCGAAAATACCGTGGCCAACTTGCTACGATCATTGATAATAAATGGACACAAAGATATAATAATCTTTCCTTACAACTTCAAGTGAGTGTTAATGTCTTGTGGCATATTCGGTTTCCCTTTATTAGTCCATGTTATAGTAATGTAATATTGATGAGTTATGCATGCGTGCGCAGCTTCCACTATATTCTCCTAGAGATTAAGCTTGAGCAAGGAGTAGTAACTGTCTTAAACTCGAGACGAAAGGATCCCAAGGAGTATGCGGACATGACTGAAATGCTCGAGAAGTAAGTTAAATAAATCATTATCCACCATATCAGCAACTTTGTTCATTTCTGATATCAAGTAATTGTTTTCTTTGTATGACAGGGTTTGGAAAAAATTCACCAAAAAAGCTCCGGGACTGCCGAAGAAGCTGCAATTTAGGCACCCGAAAGTAAGTACTATAATAGCATATTCCACGCATCTCCTAGTGATTCAAGCGCTAGTTTCATCAATACCATTTAGCATGCTTGCTAATTATCAGTTTGATTGACCTCTATTTCTTGTAAAGTGGTTGTGGCAGGAACAAGGGAATGATTTCTGTGGATACTACATTTGCGAGTCCATCCGCCACACGACCTGTGAGCGCGGGGGCTACTCTGAGAAACAATATGAAGTGCGTAAATAACAATATTCACAATTTTATTTTATTACCATCAGTTGTGTTGAGTTTCATTCATTCATATATATATGTATTGACCCCCTTCTTAAAATTAGATGTTTCGGATGCGGGATGAACTCCTAGCACCAGATCGCATGCGAGCAATTCAAGAGGAATTGGCGGCATTCTTTCTTGACCATGTGATCGCTGAAGACGGAGAATACTATGTGGACCACACGTCCGTATGTTAGGAGACTATATTTGTAAAAGATAATTATTGTATATATGTAGCCGGTAGTGTCGGATAGATATACGAGAACTTGTTGTTCGACCGATCTCTTGGAGAAGGAGAGGTGGTCGATATCACTTATCTTTGTATGCATACATGTTCATGACGATCTTCTGTTTCCTTCATTTGCTTACTAGCTAGCTAGCGTGTCTAGCTAGTCCTCTCTATACGTATGTATAGTACGTAGCGTCAACCAAGCACGGACAAAAGAGAGGACACTTCTCTCTATTAATTAGCTAGCTAACACAATATATGAAACACCTAAATTAACCCCCCAAAACCCCCAACCCCCGCCCCCTTTTCAAAAAAAAATCCCAACCACTGATATGCTGACGCGTGGATGCCTTTTGGTCCCGGTTGGTGCCACCAACCGGGTCTAAAGGCCCTCCTGCCTGGGCTCAGCGCACAGGCCACATGGTGGACCATCTGTCCCGGTTCTGGATTGAACCGGGACTAAAGGGCCAGGGCATTAGTACCGACCCTTTGAACCGGGACTAAAGGCCCTCACCAACCGGGACAATAGGCCTTTTTTTCTACTAGTGCTAGGACATAAATTCTTAACATAGGAACCATGAAATGCTTCTCTCTTTATTTTCTGTAGGCAAAGAATTGCACATTGGGATTCTTCAATTTAATTAGAGAAAGCATTCTGTTTCTTTGGGTCATTGATTCCTCTCATTCCAGTTCAGCATATTCTAGTTTCTAGCCATGGGTTGAAAGAAAGAGATATAAAAGCTTCCAACCGATCAACATAAAAAAAGAGTCTCATGCCAGATAAATTACATCTCAAAGCACCAAATTCTGTAGAGATAAGTATATCCCCAGAAGTCTGGCAAAACGAAAACATCTCAGTAGTATGTTTACTGACTGACATCTTACATAGAAAAGGACCAGATTAGTACACATGAATATCATATTGGAACCCAAAGATTACAGACCTGGTAGCTGAACATGAAGATAGATAGGGAATCTCTAGTTCTGGTTCGATCTCTACTACTTGCCATTGTTTGAGCTCTCTTTGGCTGTAGTGGTGCCCTTAATCTTCTTGCTCCAATTGCCAATCTTCTTCTTAGTGGTGTCCTTGGCATTAACCTTGCATAAGGTAGAGTTATTTACCCAAAACCACCACACTTGGGGTTAGGGTAACAACTTAGAACGACATTCAAGCCAGGGCACAAAAAACAACCAGAAATGCGTCTAATGCATAACATGGAGCACTGATGCTGTCAATGACTGGAGTGTTCATGTTTTTTTTCCATTTTTTCTTTTTCTCCCTGGCCATTTCAGCAAACAGGTAATGGACACTTATCTACACACTGCACACCGCCGATGCCACTCGCCGCCCTTGCTGGTCCACATTCATCTGAGATGTGGTCGCCACTGTCAGGCTGCTGGAGCTCCCCGCGATGCAGCTTTCTTTTCCTTCCTTCTTGATCTCTCTCTCTCTCTCAATCAAACAGGAGCCAACTACCATGCCTGCCGCCATGGATGGCCTCGACCTCGCCACGCTGCCCCGTCGTTGCCGCACTGCCGGAGCCCTTTGTCACGCCTGTATCCAACGAGTTTTGGTCGAGAGCTCACGCGCGCCATGGTGAAGCGCCATGGCTGTGCCCGCGAGGGGGCCCTGGCTGCGCGCACCATCGTGGATCGCCAGCCACGCCCATTGTCGGTGTCAAAACCGGCAGATCTTGGGTAGGGGGTCCCGAACTGTGCGTCTAAGGTGGATGGTAACAGGAGGCAAGGGACACAATGTTTACCCAAGTTCGGGCCCTCTTGATGGAGGTAATACCCTACTTCCTGCTTGATTGATCTTGATGATATGAGTAGTACAAGAGTTGATCTATCACAAGATCGTAGAGGCTAAACCCTAGAAGCTAGCCTATGGTATGATTGTTGTTGTCCTACGGACTAAACCCTCCGGTTTATATAGACACCAGAGGGGGCTAGGGTTACACAGAGTCGGTTACAACAAAAGGAGATCTATATATCAGTATCGCCAAGCTTGTCTTCCATGCCAAGAGAGTCCCATCCGGACACGAGACGAAGTCTTCAATCTTGTATCTCATAGTCTAACAGTCCGGCCAAAGGATATAGTCTGGCTGTCCGGATACCTCCTAATCCAGGACTCCCTGAGTAGCCCCTGAACCAGGCTTCAATGACGATGAGTCCGGCGCGCAGATTGTCTTCGACATTGCAAGGCGGGTTCCTCCCCCGAATACTCCATAGAAGGTTTTGAACACAAGAATAGTGTCTGGCTCTGCAAAACAAGTTCCACATACCACCGTAGAGAGAATAATATTTCCACCAATCTAATCTGCTGACACACTTGATGACATGACATCATACCATGGCCCGGCATTTATTTGAACCATTTTTCTCAACCAGCATTGGCTCATATCGCGACGCGGTTTCTTTGGCACGTCTTGTCGAAGCAGAGTTCGTGCCCCTTACCACGGGATTCTCATCAATACAGGCGTGGGTAACCCAATCGTGCCCGCTGATATGACTCCTCGATTATAGGTAAGTCCGAAACGGTCACGAGGAGGACACTTGGTATTCATCCTCTTTATAAAGAGACCAAGGCCTATCCTTTTTACTCCTCAAACTCAATCAAATCCTTCCCCCGCCCCGAGTTCCAACACCCAAAGCTCAGATCAGGCGCTTCGGACCTTCAAACATGTCCGGATCCAACCTTCAAGGTTGGTGGATGCCTTCCTCCGTCACGGAGGAAGACGTCAAAAAGCTAAGAGAGGCCAGATTTTTGACCGGCAAGATCCCGCACCGGCTGCCTGCTCGAGGGCAGGTCATCCCTAGCTACTCCCAAATCCGGCGAGAGTGTAGTGTTCATATCTCACTTCCTTCGAGGGCTGGGCCTGGCTCTGGATCCCTTCATGAGGGGGCTCACGTTCTATTACGGGCTAGATTTCCATGATTTAGCTCCGGATTCCATCCTCCATATCTTGTCGTTCATCGTCGTGTGTGAAGCCTTCCTCCGTATTACCCCTCACTTTGGCCTGTAGCTCAAGACCTTCGAGGTGGAGCCGAAGATGATTGAAGGGCGGCACGCAGAGTGCGGAGGCATGGTGATAAGTAAAAGCGTCGGCGCCCCATGGCCAGAGGGTTCTTTCCACGAGGTGTCCAGCTTATGGCAGCGAGAATGGTTTTATATCACAGCTCCTAGGGGTACCAAGTGGGTGGCTCCCCCTGCCTTTCGCTCAGGCCCTCCACCACAACTAGCGTCATGGGTTAACAAGGGGCTGGACTGGGGGACAGTAAAGGACGTGCCCGTACTGCAGAGCCGCATAAGAGATCTCCTCGAAAGAGATATTGGTCTGGGCACAGTAACTCAAGTAATGTTACTTTGCTGAACCCTGCCCTACAAACGTCGTCCCCTCCATCTGGGGGAATTCAATTTGGAAGGACCGCGAGCTAGTCAGCACTTCCTTGGCATGACGCTCGAGGAGATGTACAAATTGTACTTCGGACCACAAGCAATGTGTCTGGATTCCACCGAGGACGCGGGTCTGAGCTGCAACCGCCCCGATACCCAAGTAAGTCGCCCTGTGGCCGAACACGTTGTATTTTTATTCATCACAACATCACTCCGAAAAGTCGCTCTTAGACTAGGACTGGATAGCAAAGGCAAAGATGATCAGGTGTCCGGCCCCCCTCCCCGATGTCTCACAGGATCCGGTATTAGCCCGGATGCTCAAGCTTGCGCCCTACCAAGCGCCCTCAGGGGGAGATAAAGGTGGGAAGAAAGAGGTTGACGCCTCTGCGATGGCGGACAACCGGGGAGAAGAAGCCAAAGTTCCCTCTCCCCAAGGAAGGAAAAGGAGCTTGTCGGTGTCAAAACCGGCGGATCTCGGGTAGGGGGTCCCGAACTGTGCGTCTAGGCGGATGGTAACAGGAGACGAGGGACACGATGTCTTACCCAGGTTCGGGCCCTCTCGATGGAGGTAAAACCCTACATCCTGCTTGATTAATATTGATGATATGGGTAGTACAAGAGTGGATCTACCACGAGATCAAGGAGGCTAAACCCTAAAGCTAGCCTATGGTATGATCGTTGTAATGTATGTTGTCCTACGGACTAAAGCCCTCCAGTTTATATAGACACCGGAGGAGGCTAGGGTTACACAGAGTCGGTTACAATGGTAGGGGATCTACATATCCGTATCGCCAAGCTTGCCTTCCACGCCAAGGAAAGTCCCATCCGGACACGGGACGGAGTCTTCAATCTTGTATCTTCATAGTCTTGGAGTCCGGCGGACGATGATAGTCCGGCTATCCGGACACCCCCTAGTCTAGGACTCCCTCAGTAGCCCCTGAACCAAGCTTCAATGACGATAAGTCTGGCGCGCATAATGTTCGGCATTGCAAGGCGGGTTCCTCCCTTGAATAATCCAGAGAAGATTATGAACACCAGGATAGTGTTCGGCTCTGCAAAATAAATTCCACATTCCATCGTAGAGAGAATAAATTGTACACCAGTCCAATCTGCTGACGTATTATGCAGCGTGACATCACACCCCTACCAAGCCTTTGTTTGAATCGTTTTTTACTATACCACCTCAGCACGTTTAGCGAAGCGGTTTCCTTGGCACGTCTTGTCGAAGCAGAGATCATGTTCCCCTTATTCCGGGATTCCCATCAATACGGACGTGGGTAACCCAACCGCGCCATTGATGGTGGCGCTTGGGAGATAAGCGAGTTTTATCAGGCCGGTGGGGACGCATAGTTTTCGTCCGCCTATAAATAAGGGATAAGGATTTACCTTCTCACCTACGCCTTCTTCCTCCTTTGCTTATCCATCTCTGCGTACTCCAGCTCCAACGCCCAAGCTCGCGCATCTCGCCCCGACCTTCTCCGAATATGTCCGGAGCGGGAGGCAAATGGTTGGCCTCCACCGTTAAGGAGGAACACATCACCAAACTGCGCAGCACCGGATACCTTTCCGGCGATATCGTGCATCGGCTGCCCGATGAGGGGCAACTCATCCCTACCCATGGGCCCCATGAGAGGGTCGTCTTCCTTCCCCACTTCCTCCACGGACTGGGCTTTCCACTGCACCCATTCGTCCGGGGGATCATGTTTTACTACGGCCTGGATTTCCATGATCTGGCGCCGAACTTCATCCTCAACATCTCGGAGTTTATCGTCGTGTGCGAGGCCTTCCTCTGCATCCGGCCCCACTTCGGCCTGTGGCTCAAGACCTTCAACGTCAAGCTGAAGGTTGTGAAGGGCACGCAAGCGGAATGCGGAGGCGCCATGTTGGGTAAGTTGCCCAATGTCCTTTGGCTCGAAGGGGCCTTCGTGGACTCCGTCAAGGGGTGGCAATCGGGGTGGTTCTACATCACCGAGCCGCGCAAGCCCACATGGGCAGCGGCCCCCAAGTTTAGATCTGGCGTCCCCACGCAGCTCACCTCCTGGAAAGAGAAGGGCTTGCAATGGGGCAATCCGAAGGAGGTGACGGGACTCCGAGCCTGCATCCAGAAGCTGGTGAGCAATAAGCTCAGGCTCGTCGACATGGTCCAAGTCATGCTCATCCGCCGGATTCTCCCATGCCAAGAACGGGCATTCAATCTGTGGGAGTTCAATCCGGAACAGCACCAGGCACTGAGCGGGCTCTTCGATACAACATACGAAGGCACCTGGAGGGTGCTGTTCAAGGGCGCCGAAGCCCCCGTATCCGCGACGGAAGATCGCGGATTTCGCTCGCAGCATCCAGCTGACGAGGTAAGTGATTCAACCGCATTACGGGACACTTGTGGTAATTAAACCGATTCTAAGAGGGTTTCAATCTCTCTTTTCCTTTGACAGGAATGGATGTAGAAGGCCAAGCAGCTCATCAGCCCGGCTCCCATGCCAGAAGACCCAGAGAACGCCCGTTTAGCAGGGCTGCTGGTTCCGGCGCCGCACGTGGTGCTGGAGAAGAAGGCCATGAAGGTGGCCGCGGGGACTCGAAAGAGTTCCCGTAATCAGGCGTCCGACGACGAGGCGGACTCCTCCCCCGAAGACGAGGAGGAGGAGGACTCTCTCCCGGAGGAGGGAGAGAAGAAGAGGAAGGCTTCCCCAATAGGGGAGGCCGAAGGGTCCAAGAGGGGGAGGACTATCCCCCCGGACAATTTTGCCAACACCACCGTTGGCGAGGATGAGTGGCCTCCAAGGGCCAGGCGTCCGGCAAGATCGTAAGTATCCGGATCCTTGATGTGCAATTTCTTTCGTGTCGTGTAGTGTCCTTCTAATGCCGCGTTCTGTCCGTAGCCCGGCCGATGATGATCTCCCCGCTTCATCGAGCGGGTCGTTGGCCCCGTCGGATGTCGATTCACTTCCGACCGCCTCTACCCCCCGCGCCAACGAGGACGCCGAGGTGGGATCCCAGAGAAGGACCCATCAGGAGGAGGCTCCGGAGGCGCCGTCAGGCTGCCTCCCGGACTTTGTGCCGGACTCTACATTGGAACCCGTAGTGGTTCCAGAGTCCGGCGGGCGGCCCCTTCGAAAGAAGGGCAAGACCGTGACACCGGCGACCTCCATCCAACCGGAGGCGCCGGATAACTTGCTGGAGGCGCTTAAAGGCACTTCCATCGAGGAAGAACACCGCACTATCATGAGTGCGGTGATTCAAAAGGTCCAGCTCGCCAAAAGCGGGCTGACCGAAGCCTGCAGCAGCCTTCTAACAGGCTTTGAGGTAAGAAGTTAAAATTATGTAATGTAATACTGCATAGACCGTAGCCCCTGATGCTCAGTTTGGTGTTTGGAAAGAAAAGCCGGACTGAGGATTTAACAAGATATACGCAGGGTTGCTTAAAATATGTCAATATGGGTTTGCAGGCTGCTCTACTGACCTCTGCCGCACTATCGACGGAGGTCGATGTGTTGAAGAAGGATCTCGAGCGGTCCGAGCAAGAGCTCGGCCATGCCAAGAAGCAGCTCGAGGACAAAGAAGGTGAGTAACACCACTTTGAATAGTTACCTTACAGAAAAGGATTTTGGTTGCAATAAAATTAACAAGGATAATATGGGAATTGCAGGGGCCACGAACGAGGTGGCAGCCCTGAAGGAGGTTGTGTCCGCGGCCGAACGCAGTGTGGCCGCGGAGCGGGAGGAGCGAGAGAAGCAGGAGGCACGGGTGGCGGAAGTACGGCAAGAGCTCCAGGCTATCATGGAGAAGCATGAGAGTTTGGAGCGTGACTCCAAGACTCGAGAGTCCGAGCTTGCCTCGGCTCTCGAAAGTGTCAAGTCCGCCAAGGCCGAGGGCCGTAAGGCCCTTCAGGAGGTTGAAGATGTGAAGAAGATAGCGGCGGGTAAGGCATTTTTCATGCAAAGCAAGCATGTTAATGTAAAATACCTGACACTTACCCTCATTCGGAGCTCTCCAGGGATGTTTGCAAATCTGCCGCGTAGTGCGTCCGATGCCGCCGCATTCGATCGTGGCGAGGAGGGGAGCTCGACGGAGAAAGTCTTCTGGTCTCAGTACGCTGAGGCCGGACACCCGGTGCCCCCAAGCGACCAGCTGAACCAGCTGGTCGAACTCCACAAGGTAGCCGAGGAGGCCATGAAGGGCCTTATAGTCTGGCTATGGCCTGGATAGGCCATGCCTGGGAGCTACTTTGGCCTCGTGTGGCGGCCCCTGGGTGGAGGTCGTCAAGCGCTCCGCCTGTATTGAAGGTGCTCGTCGGGCCCTTGCCCGCACGAAGGTGCATTGGGGCAAGTTGGATGCGGAGAAGCTTCTCACGGACCCACCGCCACCGGGCAAGGAGTATCGCACGCCTCAAATGTATTATAAAACTGTCCTGAAGGGAGCCCGCGATATTGCGGATGAGTGCCCCAGAAATGTAATCTTTGAGTAAACTCGCTGTGTATTATCCCGTGCGCTGAAAATTGCGTTCATATGCGCCTTGAGCAACACTTGTTTTAATTTAAAATATTACCTTCTGTTCGGCCGTTTATAAAATCTGCAAGATGGCAAGTCGTTGGCTTCAACCCCCGAGCCGCGTGTGCTGGGGTGTTCGGGATAACCTTGAGCACTCTTGTTCCCATTTTTGGGTCCATCTAGGGAGGCGCTCAACACAACGAACAAGGCGACCGGACTTATAATGCTTGAACACTCTCACTTAGCCATAGAATTCTATAATTTTAAATTTCGGTGAAGCCCCTGGTATTCGGAAGGCCGAATCCGGGGCGCTATCAAGGCCTTTGTCGGACATGGTCCGGAACTTCGCTCGAAGCGGCGTGAGTCTTTAAGGACCCGAAGAAACCTCTCGAACAGCGACCAGTCTCTCGCCTTATCATGCCGGTTAGTTTTAGCTTTCTCCACTGAGGCGCTCGCCCGGCTCAACCGGGGCGCAATCGCAGTGGTTCTCCCAGTGCCACCTTAGCCGACAGAATGGAACGTAAGGCACCAAAACGTGGGAGCCGGGCAAACCCAACTATTGACCCAAGACATGATTCGGAGCTGATTCATATAATGCTATAAGTTCGGGGCGCCGCACTTATGAAAGTGTTCGGACTTATCACACCACAATCTGGGGAACATAAGCCCCTGGTGTATTAGGCCGTACCAAAATATACGGGTGCAAGATGTCATGTAATGAACATATATATATATAAAAGGTAATGTAATTGCAGTCGAAAAGTGCTGCATTATTTATGAAAGAAAGTCTGCTGTGAGTGCGGACTGATACAAATAGTGCGGTAAGCAAGGGATTTGGGCTAAGTAAACATGTCCCCCTCCAGGGATCAGCTGCGAACTTGGTGTATATAATCGAATTTAATGCTCGTAATTGAGACCACCTGAGTGTTCGTCGCAGCCTTCTTTCGTCCCTAACTGTTGCATCACGAGTTCGGCAGGTTCGCTGCTGGATAGGGCCTCTGGTTACCGGAGTCCTGTGTACACAAATGAGGAAAATAATAATAAAAAAAGGGGGGCACACTTGCGAGCCCCTCGTGTGGTCGAACCGCACTCTAGGTCCATTGCGATCGTGCCCCTTCCCCTGTGCCCATGGTATCTCCAAAGCGTAATGATGTACGCGGAGTGTTATTCTTGCGATCATGCGCGGGCGGGGGTTGGGGCCGCATTGCTACGCGTGCTCTGATCGTGCCAGGTGGTCTTGGTTGGTATTGCTTCGGGCGCGTTTTGCTGTATCCGGCCGTTTAACGGCCGGACTCGAGAATTGCCTTAAGAGGCTGCTCTGTACTTTTGCCGCGAGAGCCACTGTATGTTCCTCCATTCGGAGGGAGCGTTCTGTATTCCCGTTGACCATGATGACTCCACGAGGGCCTGGCATCTTGAGCTTGAGGTATGCATAATGCGGCACCGCGTTGAATTTTGCAAACGCGGTTCGTCCGAGCAGAGCGTGATAGCCGCTGCGAAACGAGACTATGTTGAAGATTAACTCCTCGATCCGGAAATTGTCCGGGGATCCGAAGACCACTTCCAGTGTTACTGAGCCTGTACAGTTGGCTTCCACACCTGGTATGACACCTTTAAACGTTGTCTTTGTAGGTTTAATCCTTGAGGGGTCTATGCCCATTTTGCGCACTGTATCCTGATAAAGCAGGTTCAGGCTACTACCGCCGTCCAACAGGACTCTCGTGAGGTGAAATCCATCGACGATTGGGTCTAAAACCAATGCGGCGAATCCGCCATGGCGTATGCTGGTCGGATGGTCTCTTCGATCGAAAGTTATCGGACAAGAGGACCATGGATTGAACTTCGGGGCGACTGGCTCCATCGCATAGACGTCCCTTAGTGCGTGCTTCCTCTCCCTCTTGGGTATATGGGTCGCGTAAATCATGTTCACCGTCCGCACTTGTGGGGGAAAACCCTTCTGTCCTCTATTGTTCGGCGGTCGGGTCTCCTCCTCGTCGTCGCTGTTTAGCCCCTTGTCGTTGTTTTCGGCAATTAACTTGCCTGCCTGCTTGAACACCCAGCAATCTCTATTATTGTGATTGGCTGGTTTTTCAGGGGTGCCATGTATCTGGCATAAGCGGTCGAGTATTCGGTCCAAATTGGACGGACCCGGAGTGGTTCTTTTGAATGGCTTCTTCCGTTGACCGGGTTTAGAGCCTCGGAATCCGGCGTTGACTGCCGTATCCTCCTGCGCTGAGTCTTGCTGGAGGGGGTTGTCTTCGGCACTTTCTGGGTATTATTATCTCCTGTGCCGGAATCTCCATTCTTGCTGTGGCGGGATTTAGAGCGGCGCCGCTGACGCCGGCGCTTGGGCTGTTTCTTTAAAGAATCTGCCTCCATTTTTTCTTCGCCGTCCCCGTCTTTTGGGGTATCCACCATGTATATGTCATATGACAAGGTGGTCTTCCAGTGCCCTGTAGGCGCTGGTTCCTATTCATCTCCGGCATCGTCGTCCATAGCGTCGATGTCTTCGGAGTTGTAGTCTAGCATGTCGGTTAGATCGTCGAGAGTGGCTACAAAGTGGGTGGTGGGTGGGCTCTGAATTTCTTCGTCGTCCGTATCCCAACCATCCTGGCCATAGTCCGGCCAGGACTCTCCCGATAACGAGAGATGCTTTAGTGAATTTAGAATGTCGCCAAAGGGCGAATGTTGGAAGATGTCCGCGGGGGTGAATTCCATCACCGGCGCCCAATCCGAATCGATTGGTAGGGGCGTGGGAGGTTCGGAGTCCGCCAAGGAGTCCGGCACCTTGGAATCACGAGTTTTGCGAGGGACAAGATCAGTGTTCGGCTCTATCGCCGTGGAAGTTGAAGCCCCCGAGGCGGTGTCCATCCATCGATCCTCTATCTGGGCAATCGGCTCCGGACTAATGGCCGGAGCAGATTCGTGTGCCGCCACCAAGGCACTGTTCGGCGGCAGAGCTAGATCATGCCCATCGCAACAGTGTGGCGCGCTTGGCTATGGCTCGAGTCCGTCGAAGATCAAGTCTCCGCAGACATCGGCCGTGAAGTTTAGGCTTCCGAATCTGACCTGACGGCCAGGGGCATGGCTTTCGATCTGCTCCAGACGGCCAAAGCGAATTAGCCCGCAGTGCGAAGCCACCGAATACGAAGATCTGTCCGGGGAGAAAAGTCTCACCCTGGACAACATCGTTGGTTGCAGATGCCATCAAGCCTATCGGTGACGACACATAGGAACCCTCAATGAAAGCACCAATGTCGGTGTCAAAACCGGCGGATCTTGGGTAGGGGGTCCCGAACTTTGTGTCTAGGCGGATGGTAACAGGAGACGAGGGAAACGATGTTTTGCCCAGGTTCGGGCCCTCTCGATGGAGGTAAAACCCTATGTCCTGCTTGATTAATATTGATGATATGGGTAGTACAAGAGTGGATCTACACGAGATCAAGGAGGCTAAACCCTAAAGCTATCCTATGGTATGATTGTTGTAATGTATGTTGTCCTACGGACTAAAGCCCTCTGGTTTATATAGACACCGGAGGAGGCTAGGGTTACACAGAGTTGGTTACAATGGTAGGGGATCTACATATCCGTATCGCCAAGCTTGCCTTCCACGCCAAGGAAAGTCCCATCCGGACACGGGACGGAGTCTTCAATCTTGTATCTTCGTAGTCTTGGAGTCCGGCGGACGATGATAGTCCGGCTGTCCGGACACCCCCTAGTCCAGGACTCCCTCAGAGCGGCTCTAAAGACCCGGAGACAATAGTCTCTAAATGGGGGAAAAAATCTTCGCCAGAGGGTCCCGGCCCAGGGGATATCCCGGCCGTACAGTGTCCGCAAGGGAATCAGCCCTCCAACGAGCTGTAAGTAAAATGGTTTTAATAGTAAAAGACATCCTACTTTACCTCTGAGAAAAAAATCGAACATCTGTCTTGTAGTCCGGATCGTAGCCCCTCTCGGTAGAGTTCGTCTTTGGGGGATCTTCCTCCAGAGATGATGGAGGGCGAAATGCCTCCCCATAACATCCCGCCTTACGAGGCGGGCGATCCCGAGGTGTCGTCTTGGAGGGCTTCTCCCGATCCGGCAAGGCCAAAGGACAATTCTTTGGCTGCCCGAAGTCCTCAGTATCCAGCTCTTGAAGAGAGCAACCGGAAGGGTCCAGCTCCGCCTGTTATGCGGTCGGACGCACTGAAGGATCTGCTAGAGCAAGTGACTATCCCAGAAGCGCATCGTGCACTAATTGACACGGCGGCTGAGAGGATTTTATCCGCCGAAAGCGGGTTTCATGAAGCCTTTAAGAGTTTGAAAGGTTTTGAGGTACATGAAGTGGTGTTTATTTTTGATAGTACTGCACATGTTTTAAATGTGCCCTGTGCACATAGTAGCCCCTCAGACTCTGGTTGCCGTCGAAATCGGCAGTAAACAGAGGATCGTAGTCCCAGTTAGCAGTCCAGCCGTCTTTATATGTAGGTGGCGGGAGGACCTGTGGCTAGCCGGACTGGTGAAGTTGCCGAGCTAACGCGGCGGATGCCGACATCGTGCTTGTCAACAAGCGGCTTGACGAGGCGCAGGGTATGTAATCTCTTTGGTGATCAACATATGGTAAGAGGAGCATGATGCCAGTATCTTAAACACATTGTAAACTGCAGATGGAGCTACGGCAGTGGAGACCCTTTGGGCAGAACTTGCCCGAGCCAAAAGGCAAGCCAGGAATAGTGACGCGGCCGCTCTAAAGGCGGCCGAAGAGCTGAGGGACGAACAGGCTGCCCATTGCCAAAGTAAGGAGAAGATGGCCAAGATGGCCATGGAGTTAAGTGATGCCGCTGACCGATACCGGCTTCTTGAGAAGGAAATCCAAGCGAAGGCTACAGAGCTGGAGATGGCCATGGTAGCCGCCAAGGAATCCTGCTCTACAATTAGAGCGATGAGGGAAGAGCTGCGTCAAGCCGGGGACATCGCGGCTGGGAAGCCCTTTATGTTGCGGATGAAGTTCATAGATCCTAAGTATGCTTGAGGGAGTCCTGGACTAGGGGGTGTCCGGATAGCCGGACTATCATCGTCAGCCGGACTCCAAGACTATCAAGATACAAGATTGAAGACTTCATCCCGTGTCCGGATGGGACTTTCCTTGGCGTGGAAGGCAAGCTTGGCGTTACGGATATGTAGATCTCCTACCATTGTAACCGACTCTGTGTAACCCTAGCCATTTCCGATGTCTATATAAACCAGAGGGTTTTAGTCCGTAGGACACACAACCATTACAACAATCATACCATAGGGTAGCTTCTAGGGTTTAGCCTCCTTGATCTCGTGGTAGATCGACTCTTGTACTACCCATATCATCAATATCAATCAAGCAGGAGTAGGGTTTTACCTCCATCGAGAGGGCCCGAACCTGGGTAAAAACATCGTGTCCCTTGTCTCCTGTTACCATCCGCCTAGACGCACAGTTCGGGACCCCCTGCCCAAGATCCACCAGTATTGACACCGACATTGGTGCTTTCATTGAGAGTTCCTCTGTGTCGTCACCGATAGGCTTGATGGCTTCTTCAATCAACAACAACACAGTCTAGGGTGAGAATTTTCTCCCCGGATAGATCTTCGTGTTCGGCGGCTTTGCACTGCGGGCCAATTCACTTGGCCATCTGGAGCAGATCGAAAGCTACGCCCCTGGCCATCAAGTCATATTTGGAAGCCTAAACTTCACGGCTGACATCTGCGGAGATTTGATCTTCGATGGATTCGAGCCACAGCCGAGCGTGCCGCACTGTCACGATGGGCATGATTTAGCTCTGCTGCCGGAGAGAACCTTGGAGGCCGCTGACGAATCCGCTCCGGCCCATAGTTCGGAGCCGACCGCGCAGATCGAGGACAGGTGGCTGGACACCGCCTCGAGAGCTGCAACCTCTACGGCGATGGAGCCGAATACTGACCTTGTCCCTTATAAAGCTCGTGACTCCGAGGTGCCGGACTCCATGCCAGACTCCGAACCTCCTGCGCCCCTACCAATCGAACCCGATTGGGCACCGATCATGGAGTTCACCGCCGCGGACATCTTTCAGCACTCACCCTTCGGCGACATCCTGAATTCGCTAAAGCATCTTTCGTTATCAGGAGAGCCCTGGCCGGACCGCGGTCAGGATGGTTGGGATGCGGACGACAAAGAAATTCGAAGCCCACCCACCACCCACTTTGTATCCACTGTCGACGATCTAACCGACATGCTAGACTACGACTCCGAAGACATCGACGGCATGGACAACGATGCTGGAGACGACCAAGAACCAGCACCTACAGGGCACTGGAAGACCACCTCGTCATACGACATATACATGGTGGACACCCCAAAGGATGGGGACGGCGAAGAAGCAGCGGAGGCAGATTCCTCTAAGAAACAACCCAAGCGCCGACGTTAGCGGCGCCGCTCTAAATCCCGCCACAGCAAGAATGGAGATTCCGGCACCGGAGATAATAACACCCCAGAGAGTGCCGAAGACAAACCCCTCCAGCAAGATTCAGCACACGAGGACGGGGAAGCCAGCCCTCAAGAGAGAGCGGCAGACGAGGAGGATGACAATTACATGCCTCCCTCCGGAGACGAGGCAAGCCTCAATGACGACGAATTTGTCGTGCCCGAGGATCCCGTCGAACAAGAGCATTTTAAACGCCGGCTAATGGCCACGGCGAACAGCCTAAAAAAGAAGCAACAACAACTTCGAGCTGATCAAGACCTGCTGGCCGACAGATGGACCGAGTTCCTCGCGGCCGATGAGTACGAACTCGAACACCCCTCCAAAAGCTACCCAAAACGCAAGTTGCTCCCCCGACTAGAGGAGGAAGCATACAAACCTTCATCACCAGCGCACAATACGGCAGACCGACCACCTTGCGGCCGCGACAGAGAGGCATCTAGGCCCTCCGCCAGAACCGTACCCCGACACCGCTCAAAAAGCACGAAGCCACGGGAGAATGCGCCGGACTTGTGGGATATATTGGAGGACAAGGCAAGACAATCCAGATCCATCTACGGATCACGTGGGCGCCCCATGACCCACGACGACTACCGTCGTGCCGGATACAGCAACTCCGGCCGGGCCGAACACAATAGACAACGCTCTCTTGAGCTATGTCGTGATATTGCTCAACATAGGGGCGCCGCACACCCACTATGCATCACAGACGAAGTAATGGATCATCAAATCCCTGAAGGGTTTAAACCCGTAAACATCGAATACTACGATGGCACAACAGACCCCGCGGTTTGGATCGAAGATTATCTCCTTCATATCCATATGGCCCGCGGCGACGATCTCCACGCCATCAAGTATCTCCCACTCAAGCTTAAAGGACCAGCTCGGCATTGGCTTAACAGCTTGCCCGCAGAGTCAATTGGGTGTTTGGAGGACCTGGAAGCCGCATTCCTCGACAACTTCCAGGGCACATATGTGTGACCACCAGATACCGATGACCTAAGCCACATAATTCAGTAGCCAGACGAATCGGCCAGACAGTTCTGGACACGGTTCTTAACAAAGAAAAATCAAATCGTCGATTGTCCGGTTGCAGAAGCCCTCGCAGCCTTCAAACATAACATCCGCGACGAGTGGCTGGCCCGGCACCTAGGACAGGAAAAGCCGAAATCCATGGCAGCCCTCACATCACTTATGACCCGCTTCTGTGCGGGGGAGGACAGCTGGCTAGCCCGCAGTAACAACCTCAGCAAAAATTCTGGCAGTCCGAACTGCAAGGACCGCAATGGCAGGTCGCATCGCAACAAAAACAAACACCGTGTTAACGGCGATAACACTGAGGATACGGCACTCAACGCTGGATTCCGAGGCTCTAAACCCGGTCAGCGGAAGAATCCATTCAAAAGAACCACTCTGGGTCCGTCCAATTTGGACCGAATACTCGACCGCTCTTGCCAGATACATGGCACCCCCGAAAAGCCAGCTAACCACGACAACAGGGATTGTTGGTTATTCAAGCAGGCAGGCAAATTAATTGCCAAAAATAATGACAAGGGGCTGCACAGCGACGACGAGGAGGAGACTCGACCGCCGAACAGTAGAGGATAGAATGGTTTCCCCCCACAAGTGCGGACGGTAAACATGATATACGCAACCCACATACCCAAGAGGGAGCGGAAGCGTGCACATAGGGACGTATTTGCGATGGAGCCAGTCGCCCCGCAGTTCAATCCATGGACCTCTTGCCCGATCACTTTCGATCGAAGGGACCACCCCACCAGTATCCGCCATGGCGGATTCGCCGAATTGGTTTTAGACCCAATCGTCGATGGATTCCACCTCACTAGAGTCCTGATGGATGGCGGCAGCAGCCTGAACCTGCTTTATCAGGATACAGTGCGAAAGATGGGCATAGACCCCTCAAGTATTAAACCTACAAAGACGACCTTTAAAGGCGTCATACCTGGTGTCGAGGCCAATTGTACAGGCTCAGTCACACTGGAAGTGGTCTTCGGATCCCCGAATAATTTCTGAAGCGAGGAGTTAATCTTCCACATAGTCCCGTTCCGCAGTAGCTATCACGCTCTGCTCGGACGAACCGCGTTCGCAAAGTTCAACGCGGTGCCGCATTATGCATACCTTAAGCTCAAGATGCCAGGCCCTCGTGGAGTCATCACGGTCAACGGAAATATTGAACGCTCCCTCCGAACGGAGGAACACACAATGGCTGTCGCGGCAGAAGTACAGAGCAGCCTTTTAAGGCAATTTTCGAGTCCGACCGTTAAACGACCAGACATGGCCAAACGAGCCCGGAGTAACATACATCAAGATCACCTGGCACGTTCCGAGCACGCGTAGCAACACGGCCCCAACCCCAGCCCTCGCATGATTGCAAGACTAGCCCTCCGCGTACATCATTACGCTCTGGAGATACCATGGGCACAGGGGGAGGGACACGACCATGATAGGCCCAGAGTGCGGCTTAACCACACCAGGGGCTCCCAAGCGTGTCACTCTTTTTTTTTCTTTTTTTTCTTTTTTTACACAGGACTCCGTTCACCAGAGGCCCTGTCCGGCAATAGATCTGCCGAACTCACGATGCAATAGCCAGGGAGGGACAATGGCTACGACGAACACCCAAGTGGTCTCCATTATGAGCATTAAATCTGTTTAATACACCATTCCGCAGCCTACCCCTGGAGGGAGACACCTTTAATAGTCCAACCCTTGCTTACCGCACTATTTGTATCGTTCTGCACTCATGGCAGAATTCCTTGAATAAACAATGCATCACTTTTTGTTTATAATTGCATTCCTGTTTTTACATATATGTTCATTTATGACATCTTGCATCCGTACACTATGGTACGGCCGAATACACCAGGGGCTTATGTTCCCCGCATTATGGTGTGACAAGTCTGAACACTTTCACAAGTGCGGCACCCCGAACTTATAGCACTATATGCATCGGCTCCGAATCATGTCTTGGGTCAATAGTTGGGTTTGCCCGGCTCCCATGTTTTGGTACCTTATGTTCCGTTCTATCGGCTAAGGTAGCACTGGGAGAACCACTGCGATTGCGCCCCGGTTGAGCTGGGCGAGCGCCTCAGTGGAGAAAGCTAAAACTGACAGTCATGATAAGGCGAGAGCTGGTCGCTGTTCGAGAGGTCTTTTCGAGTCCCTAAAGACTTATGCCGCTTAGAGCGAGGAACCGGCTGTGTCCGGCCAAGGCGTGGATAGCGCCCCGAATTCGGTCTTCTGAACACTAGGGGCTTCGCCGAAATTTAAAATTATAGAATTCTATGGCTAAGTGAGAGTGTTCAAGCATTATAAGTCCGGTTGCCTTGTTTGTTGTGTTGAGCGCCTCCCTAGATGGACCCAAAAATGGGAACAAGAGCGCTCAAGTTTATCCCGAACACCCCAGCACTCGTGGCATGGGGCTGAAGCCGACGACTTGCCATCTCTCAGATTTGATAAACGGCCGCACAGAAGGTAATATTTTAAATTAACAAGCGTTGCTTAGCGCATATGAACAAAGTTTCAGCGCACAGGATAACACATTGCGAGTCTATTCAAAAATTACATCTTTGGGGCACTCATCCGCAATCTTGCGGGCACCCTTCAGGACACTCTTATAGTACATTTCGGGTGTACGATACTCCTTGCCCGCCGGTGGTGCGTCTGTGATAAGCCTGTCAGCATCCAGCCTGCCCCAAAGCACATTTGCGCGGGCAAGAGCCCGACGGACACCTTCAATGCAGGCGGAGCGCTTGATGACTTCCACCCAGGGGCACGCATCCACCAGCCGCTGCACGAGGCCGAAGTAGCTCCCTGGCATGGCCTCTCCAGGCCATAGCCGGACTATGAGGCCCTTCATGGCCTGCTCGGCTACCTTGTGGAGCTCGACCAGCTGCTTCAGCTGGTCGCTAGGGGGCACCGGATGTCCGGCCTCAGCGTACTGAGACCAGAAGACCTTCTCCGTTGAGCTCCCCTCCTCGGCCCAGTAGAATGCGGCGGCATCGGACACGCTGCAAGGCAGATCTGCAAACGCCCCTGGAGAGCTCCGAATTCGGGTAAGTAACAGGTAATTTACATTCACATGCTTGCTTTGCATGAAAAATGCCTTACCCGCCTTTTCTTCACCGCCTCAATCTCCTGGAGGGCCTTATGGGCCTCGACCTTAGCGGCTTTGGCACTTTCAAGAGCCGAGGCAAGCTCGGACTCTCGAGTCTTCGAGTCGCGCTCCAAACTCTCATGCTTTTCCATGAGAGCCTGGAGCTCTTGCCACACCTCCGCCACCCGCGCCTCCTGCTTCTCTCGCTCTGCTCGTTCCGTGGCCGCGTTGCATTCGGCCGCAGACACGGCCTCCTTCAGGGTCGCCACCTTGTTCGTGGCCCCTGCAGTACCCACGTTATCCTTGTTATTTCTATTGCAACCAAAATCCTTTTCTGTAAGGTACAAATTTAATGCGGTGTTACTCACCTTCTTTGTCCTCGAGCTGCTTCTTGGCAAGGCCGAGCTCGTGCTCGGACCGCTCGAGGTCCTGCTTCAAAGCACCGACCTCCGCAGTCAGTGCGGCAGAGGTCAGCAGCGCAGCCTGCAAACCCATATTGACATAATTTTTAGCACTCCTGCATATATCTTTTATAGATCCTCAGTCCAGTTTTTCTTTCCGAACACTGAACCGAGCATCAGGGGCTACTATCTATGCGGTATTACATTATATATTTTAAAACTCCTTACCTCAAAGCCTGTTAGAAGGCTGCTGCAGGCTTTGGTCAGCCCGCTCTTGGCGAGCTGAACCTTCCGAATCACCACACTCATGATAGTGCGGTGTTCTTCCTCGATGGAAGCGCCGTTGAGCGCCTCCAACAAGTTTTCTGGCGCCTCCGGTTGGACGGAGGTTGCCGGCGCCATGGTCTTGCCCTTCTTACGAAGGGGCCGCCTGCCGGACTCCGGAACCACTGCGGGTTCCGGCATGGAGTCCGGCGCAGAGTCTGGGAGGCTGCCTTGCGGCACCTCCGAAGCCTCCTCCTGATGGGTCCCCTCCTGGGATCCCACCTCGGCGTCGTCAGCATCACGAGGGGTGGAGGCGGTCGGAATGGAATCCACGTCCGATGGAGCCAAGGACCCGCTCGATGAAGCGGGAAGATCATCCTCGGCCGGACTACAGGTAGTGTGCGGCATTAGAAGGACAACATGTGGCACGAAAGAGATAAATCATTCAGGAATCAGGATACTTACGATCTTGCCGGAGGCTTGGCCCTTGAGGGCCACCCTTCGTCGCCAATGTTGGCATTGGCGGAGCTGTCCGGAGGAAGGGTCCTTCCCCTCTTGGACCCTTCGGCCTCCCCTGTTGGGGAAGCCTTCCTCTTCCTCTCTCCCCCCTCCTGGGGAGAGTCCTCTTTCTCCTCCTCGTCTTCGAGGGAGGAGTCCGCCTCGGAGCCATCGGACCATGAGTCCGACCAAAAGCTTCTTGGCCTTCTTGTCCGGCACCACATAAAGTGCCGGGACTAGCAGCCCTGTTAAACGGGCATCCGCTGGGTCTTCGGGAAGGGGAGCCGGACTGTCTACCTGTCCGGACGTCCTCTGCCAGTCCTGTTAAAGGAATTGGGAGTTTTAAATCCCACATAGAGTCAAACTATGAAAGAAAATAAGTGTCCCATAGAGGATAACAAAGCTTACCTCGCCGGCCGGGCGCTTGGTGCTGAATCCGCGGTCTTCTGTCGTGGATGCGGGGGCTTCTCCGTCCTTGAACAGCACCCTCCAGGCAGCTTTCGTACGTCGTGTCGAAGAGCCCGCTCAGGGTCCGGTGCTGTGCCAGATCGAACTCCCACAAATTGAAGGCCCGCTGTTGGCAGGGGAGAATCCAGCGGACAAGCATGACCTAGATCACATTGACAAGCCTAAGCTTCTTGTTCACCAAGGTCTGGAGACAGGACTAAAGTCCTGTCAGCTCCTCCGAATTGCCCCATAGCAAGCCCTTCTCTTTCCAGGAGGTGAGCTGCATGGGGATACCAAATCTGAACTCGGGGGCCGCTGCCCATTTAGGGTCACGCGGCTTGGTGATGTAGAACCACCCCGATTGCCACCCCTTGACGGACTCCCCGAAGGCCCCCTCGAGCTAAGTAACGTTGGGCATTTTGCCCACCATGGCGCCTCCGCACTCCGCTTGGACGCCCTTCACTACCTTCGGCTTGACGTTGAATGTCTTTAGCCACAAGCCGAATAGGGGCCGGATGCAAAGGAAGGCCTCGCACACGACGATAAACGCCAAGATGTTGAGGATGAAGTTCGGCGCCAGATCGTGGAAGTCTAGGCCGTAGTAGTACATGAGCCCCCGAACGAAGGGATGAAGTGGGAAGCCCAGTCCGCGGAGGAAGTGGGGAAGAAATACGACCCTCTCATGGGGCCTGGGGGTGGGGATGAGCTGCCCCTCGTCGGGCAGCCGGTGCGCGATGTCGCTAGAAAGGTATCCGGCGCCGCGCAGCTTTTCGATGTGCCCCTCCATAACGGAGGAGACCAACCACTTGCCTCCCGCTCCGGACATGGCTGGAGAAGGTTGAGGCGAGATGTGCGAGCTTGGGCGCTGGAGCTCAAGTGCGCGGAGATGCATAAGCAAAGGAGGAAGAAGGCGTAGGTAAAAAAGGTGGATCCTTATCCCCTTATATATGGGCGGACGAAGACTATGCGTCCCCACCGGCCTGGTAAAACTCGCTTATCTCCCAAGCGCCACCATCAATGGCGCGGTTGGGTTACCCACGTCCGTATTGATGGGAATCCCGGAATAAGGGGAACACGATCTCTGCTTCGACAAGACGTGCCAAGGAAACCGCTTGGCTAAACGCGCTGAGGTGGTATGATAAAAAACGATTCAAGTAAAGGCTTGGTGGTGGTATGACGTCATGCCACAAAATACGTCAGCAGATTGAACTTGTGTACATATTATTCTCTCTACGGTGGAATGTGGAATTTATTTTGCAGAGCCGGACACTATCCTGGCGTTCACAATCTTCTATGAATTATTCGGAGGAGGAACCCGCCTTGCAATGCCGAACAATATGTGCGCCGGACTCATCATCATTGCAGCCTGGTTCGGGGGCTACTGAGGAAGTCCTGGACTAGGGGGTGTCCAGATAGCCGGACTATCATCGTCACCCGGACTCCAAGACTTTGAAGATACAAGATTGAAGACTTCGTCCCGTGTCCGGATGGAACTTTCCTTGGCGTGGAAGGCAAGCTTGGCGATACGGATATGTAGATCTCCTACCATTGTAACCGACTCTGTGTAACCCTAGCCCTCTCCGGTGTCTATATAAACCGGAGGGTTTTAGTCCGTAGGACACACAACCATTACAACAATCATACCATAGGCTAGCATATAGAGTTTAGCCTCCTTGATCTCGTAGTAGATCCACTCTTGTACTACCCATATCATCAATATCAATCAAGCAGGAGTAGGGTTTTACCTCCATCGAGAGGGACCGAACCTGGGTAAAAACATCGTGTCCCTTGTCTCCTGTTACCATCCGCCTGGACGCACAGTTCGGGACCCCCTACCCGAGATCCGCCGGTTTTGACACCGACAATGCTCCTCTGGACCGGCTGTGGAGTTCTGCAGACTCCTATCTGGACTTGGCAGCATGTGTTGCTGATGCGGCAGAGTACTTCAAAGATTAAAAGGATCGCGAAGTGGAGAAGCTGTTCTGGTCACAATTTGATGGTCCAGCGCGTCCGCTTCCCCTGAATGAGTGGATGGCCGAATGGGCCAAGCTCCATCGGTTGTCCAGACTCGCTATGAGGTCTGTTGTGGATCACCTATGGCCAGCAGGGCCAAGGCCGAACAGTTACTTCAGCTTGGTGCAGCAGTTCCTTGGTGTTGTGCCGCACATCGATGCTATGAAGAGTTCGGCGTGCATCGAGGGTGTGCGGATGGCGCTTTCCCGTGTCAAAATGCACTGGGTGGAGATGGAAGCCTCCGCAATTGCAGTCCCGAGTTCGGCAGTTAGCCGAGTAGCTGCCGAGCACTATTTTGATGAGGTCCTTGAAGGCGCTCGTTCAATAGAAGCGCAGTGCTTGAAGAATATTATGTTCTAATGACATGTATTCCCATTGAAAGCAATGTTTTACTAAATTATATAAAGGCTATTTTTATAGTTTTGCCGGAAAGTGTTATGGTGCCTCCTGTGCGGCCGTTTATGTATGTGTGTATATAACCTGAAAGATTGCAGTCGTCGGCTTCATCCCCCACGCATATAATGTGGGGGTGTTCGCAGAAGGCGCGAGTTCACACTTGATCTAACTTCTTGGTCCCTTAGGGAGGTGATAGCGCAGCGAACTAGGCAATCAGACTATATTGCTTTAACACTTTCACTTAGCCATAGGAGTTTGACTGTGGGGCTACTATATAGCCCATGGTGGCTCCGCGCTCATCCGAATATGGGGCGTGGTCGTGCCTGGCCGGGAAACGGCCCTTCGTTAATGCGGAGGAATCCCGAAGATTCCGATAAGTCATCAAGTGGTTGACCAGTCTCTCGCTTTATCATGATAGACAGTTTTCGGCTTTATCTACTGAGGTGCTCGTCCGGGCTAGCCAGGGCACAATCACAGTAGTTCTCCTGGTGCCACCTTATCCGATAGAGCGAAACGTAAGGTAGCAAAACACAGGAGCTGGGCAAACCCAACATTTGACCAAAGACATGATTCGGAGCTGATGCATATAAGGCCTAACTCGCAACGCCGAACACTCCCTAGGGTGTTTGGTCTTTGAAATATATACTGGGCTTAGATGATGCCCTTGGATAATGAACCCCTAGTGTCTAGGTACGAGCAATGTTCTGACGTGGACACATGCCAAGACCTCAGCATCCTTCTCGGTTATACCTAGAATCCGGAGGATGTGAACAACAAAAGACAGTAAAAAAGATTTACGCAGGGTCTTAATCTAAAGAGAAACCTTTGCACGGGTCCCTGCTGTACGTCTGCGCCTGTGTCTCCCTTGTGCCGTATCTTGGACGGGTGTAGCATGATTGCCATCTATAAAAGAGAGGTGCTTAGTGAAAAGCAGATGTGCGAAAATCTAGTTATGATAAATAAATCATGAAAAAAAGAAAAGGTCACGATGGGTAAGGTTGAGCCAAATTATCGCGGCGAAGCCCCTGGTACCGTCTGTACGGGTATAACCATCAAACCAATCTCTATGCAATGATCAGCCAGACTCGTCTAGCCGTGTCCGCGGTCATGACGACCGGTCATTATCTCTGATGGTGAGGCCATATAGTGTTTGGCTGTTAAAGCAGCCGTGCGTTCTTCTGCTCGTAAGGAGCGCTCAACATTTCCATGTACTGTAATGGTGCCGTGTGGACCAGGCATTTTTAGTTGGAGTAAAGCGTAATGTGGTATTGCGTTAAAGCAGGCGAAAGCCTCTCGTCCGAGTAGTGCTTGATAGACATTTCAGAATGGAGCAATGTCGAAATATAACCTTTTGCTCCGAAGTTGTCGGGCGAGCTGAACACAACCTCTAGTACTAGAGAGCCCGTGCTAGGTATTACTCCCTTGAAGGTAGTATTACCGTGGCTAAGTTTTGTTAGGTTTATCCCCATTTTGCAGACAGTGTCCTGATATAACAGATTTAGACTACTACCGCCATCCATAAGGACTTGTGTGAGATGGTATCCGTTTATTATTGGGTCCAGCACCAAGGCGGCTGATCCTTCCTGCTGGATACCTATTAGGTGATCTCTGCGATCAAAAGTGACCGGGCGGGCCGACCAAGGGTAGAACTCATGGCTGACGGGCTCTATGGATTGTGTATTTCGGAGTGCGTATTCACCTCTCCTATTTGTCACGTGGATAACGTTTACTGTTTTGACTTCTGGTGGGAATTTTTTCTGCCCCCAGTGTCTTGCTGGAAAGGCGCATCCTCGCCCTTGCTTGGAGTGTCCTCCCCCTTGTGTTTGGCGTTTAGCTTGCCAGCCTGCTTGAAGACCCAGCATTCTCTATGAGTATGATTTGCAGGTTTGTCGGGGGTTCCGTGGATCTGACATAGTTTGTCTAGAATTTTGTTTAGGCCGGTCAGTTCATCTCTCTTGCCTTTAGAGGCTTGTTTCCGATGACCCGGTCGTGGGCCTCTGAATCCGGCATTTACCGCCGTGTTATCTGGGCTACCTTCTTTATTTCAGCGCTTGTTTTTGCTACATCGCGGTCTTCCATTGCCGTCCCTGACCTGGATGTACTTGGGTCGCTAGTACTGCTGCGGGCTAACCAGCTGTCCTCGCCCGCGCAAAAGCGGGTCATGAAGTTTGTTAGGGCTGCCATTGTTCTCGGCTTTTCTTGGCCAAGGTGTCTGGCGAGCCATTCGTCTTGGACGCTGTGCTTGAAAGCTGCTAGGGCTTCGGCGTCCGGACAATCGCCAATTTGGTTCTTCTTAGTGAGAAACATGTTCCAAAGCTTTCAGGCTGACTCTTCGGGCTGTTGAATTATATGACTTAAATCGTCAACTTCTGGAGGTCTGACATAAGTCCCTTGAAAGTTAGTCCGAAAAGCGTCCTCGAGCTCCTCCCAACTTCCAATGGAATTTTCTGGGAGGCTTTTCAGCCAGTGCCGAGCTGGTCCTTTGAGCTTGAGGGGCAAGTATTTGATGGCGTGCAGATCGTCTCCGCGAGCCATGTGAATATGGATGATAAAGTCCTCGATCTAGACCCCAAGGTCTGTGGTTCCGTCGTATGCCTCTATGTTGACTGGTTTGAACCCTTCTGGAAATTCGTGGTCTAATACCTCATCAATGAAACATAGGGGGTGTGCGGTGCCCCTGTATTTGGAGGTGCCATGGTGTTCGGACGGTTGTGGTATTTGAGGTTGGCTGAGTGCTGGAGCGCGTTTCCTTGATCCGTAGATGGATCTGGTTGCGCCAGCACGTTGATGCGGGTCCTCGCGTCGGTCATGGAATGACTTGTGTGCGGCCTCGTTGTCCGCCCTGTCGCGGCCACGAGGTCGTCGATCCGACCGGCCGGCGGTTTGTTTTTTGGCTGTGGGGGCTCGAAGGCCTCGTCGTCGAATTCCGGCAGCAGCTTTCGCTTTGGGTAGCTCTTCGTGTGGCGACTGCCACCGTACCTTTCTGCCGTGTCGAGCACTTTATTCCATCTACTATTGAGTGTGTTTTGTGTGGCCTTGAGCCTTTGTTTCTGCTTCTTCAGACTTTTTGCAGTGGCAATAAGCCTTTCTTGCTCCAGCTGCCTTTCTAGAATGATGCGCTCATCATCGTCCCGACTGTTCTCCTGACCGAAGACGGGTTGGTTGTCTTGATGCTTAGTGTCTGTCGGAGTAATGGGCCACGGGTAGGCCGACCCGGGACCCAGGATCTTTCAAGACATCGGGGCAGGCCGCGCCCCTCTGGCCGAGTCCCAGCCGGCGACCTTCGGAGAGGCCGAGTTCTAGAGGGCAATCTCCCGAAAAGCCGAGTCCCAGACGGCGACTTTAAAGCAAGCCAACTCCCGGCTTGTGACCTCCAGGAGTGCCGACTATGGGAGTCGGCCCACGACATTTAACGGAGACCGATGCAGGGCACGGCCCCGACATGGCCGTCCCTTCCTGCCTACGAGGGGTTCGCATGGCTACAGTGAGCCGTATCGCCGGGAGATCTCCCACGAGGCGCGGCACTGTTGCCATGCCTCCCCTGACCTCAGCCACAGTGCGTGACGCACTGTGCCCACGACGCCGGCCTATACGGCCCAGAGATCGCAGGGCCACCGGTCAGTGGGTGAATCAGAGACGGCCAGAGCGCCCGAAGATGGCCCTGTGGGAGTCGGCCTCCACGGAGTCGGCCGCCTCCCCGCTAGGGCCCCACAAGCCATAAACCAGATTGGATGGGGAGTGGCGACAGTGATCGCCTGACAGACGGCGGCACTGTTGCCACGGCCCCATGACCGAGCCTACGTCATCAGGAGCGCCGCACAGTATTCGGCCTGTCCACGGGACCCGCCAGTCGGCGGGCCCAGAAGCCGGCGGGAAGGACGGTGGCGTGAGAGACGGACGGCTGGGGGCCACACCCAGTCAGATTACTATTGTACCCCGGGGGGGTAGGCCTATATAACCCCCCCGGGACACCCATGCAAAGGGTTCGGCCTTTGATAGAATTACACACATAGACAGGGGAGAAGAGTGCCAGCCTCGCTCCCTCCTGCCTCCCGATACAGCTCCAGGAGCACCCTTGTAACCATTTCCCCATAGTGACCATGCGGAGACCCCGCAGAGCAGCAGTAGGGGTGTTATCTCCCCGGAGAGCCCCGAAGCTGGGTAAGATTCGCCGGCGTGCATGTCTGCGCCTCATCCCGTTTCCAGGCACCGGCGACGTTCTACTCGCCCCCACCATGATAAGCCATCCTTTGGCATATGTCGCACCCAACCCCCGACATTTGGCGCCCACCATGGGGCGAGGTGCACCGTCGTCCGTAGATCTGTTCTGGACGGGAACCCTTTTCTTCCCTGGCGAGCGAAGCCAGCCAGGCTCGCCAGATGGAGTCTGCATCGACACGCTGCGCGGCGCCGAAGCCGCCTGTGCTGCGAGCGGCCTCACCGAACTTATCGGCAAGGTGCGCCTCTCCGACAAGCCTGCATCCGGCGCAGGCACGGGTGGCCCCGAGAACCTTCTCGCGGGCCTCCTCGGCCAACTCCATGTCGCCGGCGAGCCTGCCGTAGACTTGGAGTCCGTAGGCTCCTCCGACCCGATGCTGGTCGACTCTGACGCCGTATCGCTTGACATCTTCCCCACCAACGTGGTGGTCTACGACGAGCCGCTTCCGTACGAGGAGGGTGGCGGAAGCGACGTCACGGAGGTGCTCGTCATCAGCCACAGCGAGCACTCCGGCGAAGAAGCCCCGGACCTGCTAGCTGCGGCCCAGCAGGACCTGACCGTGCCCATTCCAGAGGACGCGGACGCTGAAACGCTGGAAGCACGCCGCCTTCAGATCATCGAAGGCGCCAGGAAGTTGGCAAGCATGAGGCACTTGTCAGAGGCATACCAGCGCGAGATGGATCGCGCCGTAGGCGGCTCGCCGGCTCCGACTGGGCCGAGCCGCCTAGGTGCGGTCCGGCGGCGTGGTGCAGCCATCGCCGACTTACTCGGGGCAAAACGCCCCGTGTACGCCACCCCAGCAGAGAATATCCGCGCCGCCCAAGCGACGACTGACGAGCTGAAGAACTTCGAGGGCGAAGAGCGCCGTGTGATGACGGAGCGAGTCCAGCAGCTCCTTGACGCGGTTGCAGCGCAAAATGCGGCCGGCGGCCGCGCAGATGCGCTGCAGCAGCCAAACGACGACTTACCTCCCCGCCGGGATCAAGGCGCAACCTCCCGGACGCTGACTGGTGGAGTCCGCGGAAGGAAAGAGAAGGAGCCGGCTGCTAGTCACAGCCGGACTCATATCACCATCGAGCGCGACTAAGACAGCCGCCCGAGAGCAGTGGAGCGGCGGGACGATTATCTGCCTCCCCCGCCCCGAAGAGAGCGACGAGTTTCCCCGCCGCCTGTTGAGCATACGACTCTTGGAGGTCACCTCGGCCGCCGAGAAGGAGTCAGGGAGAACGACGCCCGCCATCGGATCGACCGACTCCACCGATCCCTGGTGCTAGAAGAAGAAGATGAGCTGGGTCCGCCTTGCTTCGGGCCCCGCATCAGAGACGAGCCCTTCCCCAAAGGGTTCACGCTCCTCCGAGACACGCCCAAGTACACTGGCTCCGTGAAGCCGGAGGACTGGCTGATAGACTACTCCACAGCCGTCAGCATAGCGAACGGCAACAAGCGAGTTGCCGTGAAGTACGTTCCTCTCATGCTCCAGGGCACGGCCCGGACATGGCTAAACAGCCTGAAGCCCCGCAGCATCAACAGCTGGGTCGACTTCACCGAAGCCTTCATCCGCAACTTCACAAGCACGTACAAGCGACCTCCCAAGCCGCGCCAGCTCTCCTTGTGCGTGCAAGGCCCCGAAGAATCAACACGCGACTACCTCACGCGCTGGGGCGAGCTTCGAAACTCCTGCGAGGGCGTGCATGAGGTGCAGGCTATCAAGTACTTCACCGCCGGGTGCCGAGAGGGCACCCTCCTCAAGCACAAGCTCCTCCGCGACGAGCCGTAGACCCTCGACGAACTGCTAGTCATAGCAGATAAATACGCCACGGCCGACTCTTCTATGAAGACGGAGATTCAAGTCAATGCGGCTGGCAAGGTGACTCCCCAGGCTCCCAGAACTCCGGTTGGAGATGCCAGTCGGCGACAGCAAAAGAACGACAACAAGCGCAAGGCCCCACAGCCGACTTCCAACAATCGGCAGGTCGCGGCAGTTGAAGATCAGCAACCGGAGGGGCAGCCTCCGGCCAAGCGACAGAAGGGCGGCAAGTCCAATTGGTTGCCGGCTTTCTCCTGTGAGCAGACTTTGGATGGTCCATGCAAGTTCCACAGCGACGCGAAGCCGTCGAATCACACCACCAGAAAGTGTCACTGGCTCGCCAGAATCGCCAAGGGAGACGGCCTCACTCCTCCGCCGCCTGCAGGGCCGCCACCTCCGCCGCCGCACCAGCAGCCGGCGGCTCGGCCAGTCGGCGCAGTACAAGACGAGTTCCCAGAGGAGCACGGAGCCTATGTAGTATTCACCAGCGTGGCAGATGACCGGTGCAGCAGGCGCCAACAGCAGCAAGAAGTAAACGCAGTAGCAACGGATGCTCCAGAGTTCATGCACTGGTCCGAGAGGCCTATCAGTTGGAGCCGGGCGGATCAGCTAGAGGTGATGCCGAGTCCAGGCTCTTACGCCCTTGTCCTAGGCGCGACCTTGGCCACTGATAGGCGGGCCGCCCGTTTTTCGCTGGTCCTGATAGACGGAGGCAGCAGCATAAACATCCTGTACAAAGACACCATGGAGAAGCTAGGAATCAGGCGAAGGCAGCTGCAGAGCAGCCGCACCGTGTTCCATGGAATTGTACCCGGTCTCTCCTGTTCGCCGATTGGCAAAATCCTGATAGACGTCCTCTTCGGAGACAAAGATCACTTCCGCCGAGAGCCGGTCTGGTTCGAGGTGGTGGATTTGGAGAGCCCGTACCACGCTCTGCTTGGCCGACCTGCCTTGGCCAAGTTCATGGCGATTCCCCACTACGCCTACCTCAAGATGAAGATGCCGAGTTCCAAGGGGATTCTGACCGTAGCCGGTGACTACAAGAAATCATCCGCCTGCGTGGCCGAGAGCAGTCGGCTGGCCGAGTCCTTGGAGATCGCGGCCGAGAAACGGCTCCTTGACCGAGTCATGGCGATGGCCAGAAAGCAGCCAGAGATGTCGCCCGACCCCAAGGAGTCGGGGGTAGAAGAATCATTTAAGCCGGCCAAAGAAACCAAGAAGATACCCTTGGACCCAGAGCACCCAGAGAGATACGCTGTCGTAGGCACAGGCCTTGACAGCAAATAGGAAGGCGAGCTCGTCGATTTCCTCCATGAGAATCTGGACATCTTTGCATGGTCCCCCAAGGACATGCCGGGTGTGCCGACGGAATTCGCCGAGCACAAGTTACACGTCAGGCCAGATATGAAGCCCGTCAGGCAGCCCTTGCGCCGCCTGTCAGAAGAGAAAAGAAGAGTTGTTGGAGAAGAGATAGCCCGACTCCTGGCAGCCGGCTTCATCATGGAAGTGTTTTTTCCAGAGTGGCTAGCAAACCCAGTGTTGGTATTGACGAAAAACAAGCAGTGGCTGATGTGCATCGATTACACAAGCCTCAATAAAGCCTGTCCGAAGGACCCGTTTGCTCTGCCAAGGATTGATCAGGTGATAGACTCCACAGCCGGATGCGAGCTGTTGAGTTTCCTAGACGCATACTCAGGATACCACCAGATCAAGCTGAATCCAGCAGACAGACTGAGGACCGCATTCATCACGCCATTTGGAGCCTTCTGTTACCTGACGATGACGTTCGGCCTGAGGAATGCCGGCGCCACCTTTCAGCGTTGCATGCAGAAGTGCCTCCTCAAGCAACTCGGCAGGAACGCCCACGTTTACGTGGACGATGTAGTGGTGAAGACGGAAAAGCGTGGGACGCTACTGGAAGACCTCAAAGAGACCTTTGAAAATCTGCGCCGATTCCGGATCAAGCTCAACCCCGAGAAGTGCGTTTTTGGAGTCCCAGCCGGCCAGCTCCTTGGCTTCCTGGTCTCCGAACGCGGCATAGAGTGCAACCCTGTGAAGATCAAGGCCATTGAGAGAATGGAGGTATCCAGCCGACTGTTGGATGTGCAGAAGTTCACTGGCTGCTTGGCGTCCATCAGCCGTTTTATCAGTCGGCTGGGCGAGAAAGCTCTGCCCTTGTATCAATTGATGAAGAAGACCACCTTTTTTGAGTGGAACCACAAGGCGGATGAGGCATTTCTCCAACTGAAAAAGATGTTGACTACTCCCCCCGTGTTGGCGGCTCCGACTCCCAAAGAGCCCATGCTCTTGTACATCGCCGCCACCAGCCGAGTAGTCAGCACAGTCATTGTAGTCGAGCGCAAGGAGGAAGGCAAGGCGCTCCCTGTCCAGAGACCGGTATATTACCTGAGCGAGGTACTGTCGACCACCAAGCAAAACTACCCTCACTATCAGAAGATGTGTTACGGCGTGCATTTCGCCGCCAAGAAGCTGAAGCCGTACTTTCAAGAGCATCCAGTCACCGTGGTTTGCACCGCTCCACTCGCCGAGATCATTGGAAGCCGAGACGCCTCCGGCCGAGTGGCCAATTGGGCTATAGATCTAGCCCCTTACACCATCTACTACCAGCCCCGCACTGCCATCAAGTCGCAGGCGCTGGCCGACTTCCTCGTCGACTGGGCCGAGACCCAGTACCTGCCGCCAGCGCCCGACTCCACTCATTGGCGGATGCATTTCGACGGCTCCAAGATGCGCACCGGCCTTGGAGCCGGCGTCGTCCTCACCTCCCCTAAAGGCGACAAGCTCAAATACGTCCTGCAAATCCACTTCGCCGCCTCCAACAACGTCGCCGAATATGAAGCGCTCATCCATGGGCTCCGGCTTGCCAAAGAACTCGGCATTCGCCGGATCCTGTGCTATGGCGACTCCGACTTGGTGGTTCAGCAATCATCCGGCGACTGGGACGCCAAAGACGCAAACATGGCGAGCTACCGCTTCCTGGTGCAGCAACTCAGCGGATATTTCGAGGGGTGCGAATTCCTTCACGTACCAAGAAATGACAACGATCAAGCAGATGCCTTGGCACGAGTCGGATCCACTCGCCAAGCGATACCTTCTGGCGTCGCCCTTCAGCGCCTCCTCAAGCCGTCTATCAAGCCTTCACCAGAATCAGACTCCATCTTCGTGCCGGCTCCGCCAGAAATAGTCGGATCCGACTCCAAGGCCCCAGCAGGCGACCTCAAGAAAGCTACAATTGGAACCAGCCCGGGGACTGCGCCAGTCGGCCCGAGGACTCCAAAGCCCGGCCCGGGGACTGCGCCAGTCGGCCCGGGGACTTCAGAGCCCAGCCCGGGGACTGCCCCAGTCGGCCCGGGGACTTCAGAGCCCGGCCCGGGGACTGCGCCAGTCGGCCCGAGAGCTGCCCCAGTCGGTCCAGAGAGTCCGTCAATTCAGCAAACGGCCGCAGACTCCAACCCGCCGCCTCCCAGCCCAGCCACCCTCGTCCAAGTCGCTGTGGTAGCAGTTGAAGAGATAGCAGCACCTTCATGGGCGCAGCCCATCCTCAAATTCCTTGTGAACAAAGGATTGCCAACAGATGAGATCCTGGCTCGGCAAGTGCAGCGCCGAGCGGCATCGTACACCATAGTCACTAGAGAGCTTGTCAGGCGCAGTGTCACTGGTGTCTACCAGCGCTGCGTAGAGTCAGTGCAAGGCCAAGCGATTCTCAGAGACATCCATCAGGGCGAGTGCGGCCACCATGCGGCTTCGAGGGCACTCGTGGCCAAAGCCTTTCGGCACAGTTTCTTTTGGCCGACTGCCCTGGAAGAAGCTAAAGAGCTAGTCCAAAAATGCAAGGGGTGTCAGATGTTCCGCTCCAAGCCCCTTCAGCCGGCTTCCGCACTGAAGACAATCCCCATTGCCTGGCCCTTCGCAGTTTGGGGCCTGGACATGGTTGGACCATTCAAGACGGCCCGAGGCGGCCTAACTCATCTGCTTGTCGCGGTGGACAAGTTCACCAAGTGGGTGGAAGCAAAGCCCATCAAGAAGTTGAACGGGCCGACTGCAGTAACCTTCATTGCCGACATCACGGTGCGGTACGGCATACCGCACAGCATCATCACCGACAACGGCACAAACTTTGCCAAGGGCGCCTTGGCTCGTTTCTGCGCGACGTAGGGCATCCGACTGGACTTAGCGTCCGTTGCCCATCCGCAGTCAAACGGCCAGGTGGAACGAACCAACTGCCTCATCCTGTCCGGCATCAAGCCTCGATTGGTCGAACCACTCGAGCGTTCGGCCGGCTGTTGGGTCGAAGAGCTGCCTGCCGTCCTCTGGAGTCTGCGCACAACCCCAAACAAGTCAACCGGCTTCACGCCTTTCTTCCTCGTCTACGGTGCCGAAGCCGTCATCCCGACGGATATAGAGTTCGGCTCTCTGCGAGTCTCCATGTACACCGAAGAGGAAGCCGAAGAAGCACGCCAAGACGGCGTCGATCTGCTGGAAGAGGGCCGACTGTTCGCACTCAGTCGGTCCGGCATCTACCAGCAGAGTCTACGCCGATACTACAACCGCAAGGTCAGGCCAAGATCGTTCCAAGAGGGCGACCTTGTGCTCCCGCTGATTCAGAGAACAGCCGGCCAGCACAAGTTGTCGGCACCTTGGGAAGGTCGCTTCATCATCAGCAAGGTGCTAGGGAACGACGCCTACTATCTGATTGACGCTCAGAAGCCTCGAGCGCGTAAGAGGGACGACTCCGGCAAAGAAACAGAGCGTCCGTGGAACGCGAATCTTGTTCGAAGATTTTACAATTGATGCAGTATGTATCGCACTACCCTCTTTGTATTAAAGTACTAAGACCTTAGGCCTCCCGGGACGAGCTCGGGGACTGCCTTTTTGATTATCTGTATGATAAGAATTACGCTTCCGAATATGCTGCTCCTTTTTATCATACTGTCTGGCACCGGGTCCAACTAGTCGGCCCGGGGACTCGCCGCCTTGCGCTATGAAATGCTTCCTGCGGTCAGACAAGTAATGTATTGCGCTCAAGCCGTCTCCTGTCGAAAGCCGCAGCTCGCAGAGCGACTGTCGGTTGGCAGGGGACAGGCAAGAACGAGCACACGCACGAAAAATGGCTAAGGACCTAAAAGCTTACGCATAGCCCAAGCCGGCTACCAGCCTCCCCCCTCCGAGCCGACTCATGAGTAGCCGGCTCGCCGCCTTAATTTTATCAAAGGACAGCCGACTCTCGGATACTCGGCCTGTCGCTTTCTAGCCGACTTGCTAAAGAAACTCTAAATGACTAAGTACTTGCCTTCCTGAAGTAGCCAAGCACTTGACCCGGCGACAGTCCGCAGAGCGGCTGCCCAGCCGGCAAGGCGACAACTAAAGGAAGGCGGCAAAGGAAAAAAGTCTAAGGAGCAATAAGCAAGGAAAGGCAGAAATTAGATAAATATTTACATAGGCCCTCGGCCCAATCTCCGAATAAGAATTCAGGATACACCCAGTGGGTTGAATTGTTCGAACCTAACAAGTATTTCAAAAAGATTAATGAAAACAGATAAACAGAAGCATTCTAGGAGGCGGCCTTCGGAGCCGGAGTATCGGAGGTGACGGCGGTGTCGGACGCCGGGGCAGTCGGCTGGGCGGTCTCAGCCTGGTCGCCTTCGGCGGCGGTCGCCTTGTCCCTGCGCGGCTCGTTGCTGGAGGCGCGATCGGGATGAGGCTGGCTGCCTGCTTCGTCTTCCGGCGCCTCCTCCTCGCCTCCGTCCTCCGACTCGTCCTCCTCCTCGGTGCTGGAGTCGATCACCTCTGCCGAGTCTTCCTCGTACTCCGGGTTCATCCCGAACCAGTCCGGCGGTGCCTCCTCGCCGCCTTCAGTCCGCTTGGGCACGAAGACGCTGGTGTCCGTGTACTCGGCGATGGCCGCCGCGCGCTCGACGAGGGCACCTTCTACGGCCTCCAACTCGGCCTGGGCTTCTGACCGGAATGCGGCCAGGCGGTCCAGGTCCAGCCCCGGATACCACGCCTTAACGAACTCCAAGGCCCGGCGTGCTCTAGCTCGGGCCGAGGAGCCCTTCCAGGCCTCAAGGCGGCCGGCGGCGACTTCCAGCCAGTCGGCGGTCTGACTGGCGGTGCGTAGAGCCGGCACGTCCGGCCACAGGGCGGAAACCACTTGGGCACCAGCACGCTGAAGACGGCGCAGCAGCCGATGAGCAGGATGAAGACGAGCCCCGATGCTCAGAAGCTGCTCGTCGACGATTTGAGGGGCGTTGGCGGCAATCACCTCACCCTTCGCCCTTCGCGCCTCCCGAGCCGCCTCGATGGCCAGAGGGACGGCTTGTGAATGGCCGGGAAAGAAGTCTACCATGGCAGAAAAGAATATAGTCGGAAAATCAGAAACCGACCTGACACGAAGTCGGAAGACCAAAAGAAGCGAAAGAGACTTACCGTCGACGATGTCCTCGAGCTCGTGGTAGCCGGAGGTCAGCATCGCCTCCCGATCAGTCCAGGCGGAGCGTTCGACCTCGAAATCGGCCATGAGGGCATCCTCCCGCGACTTGGCATCGTCCTGCACCTTTCGGAGCAACTCCTTCTGCTCGGCCAGCTGCGTCGCCAGCAGATCGCTTTCTTTTGCGAGCCTGTCGCACTCCTCCTCCTTGGCACGACGAGCAGTGTTGGCCTCGCCCAGCTGCTCCTGGAGGGCGGCGTTGGCGCCTGAAGAGCGAATAGGAAGACAAGAAAGTTATCAGCAAGGTAGATCGCCGGGGAGATCCGGCTCGACTGCTCAGCAGTCGGCCCGAATCTCGGGGACTACAGCCCGCGGGCGCGCCAGCGCGCCCCCGTGGAAAAGAAGGAAGGTAGATTTCCGGGGAGATCCGGTCCGACTGCTCAGCAGTCGGCCCGAATCTCGGGGACTACAGCCCGCGGGTGCGCCAGCGCGCCCCCGCGAAGAAGGAAGAAATAACTCACCTCGGCTTTCTGTCAGGTTGGCGGTCCGCTTATTCAGCTCCTCGACATTGCGGTTGAAGGCAGAGGCGCGGAGATTATGATATTCCTGCAAAAAGCCGGCAAAGGCAAAAGTTAGTCCTCGGAGCCCACCAGAGGGAGTTACGAACCGCCTGCTCAGCAGCCGACCCGGAACTCGGGGACTACACCCAGTGGGTGCGCTGGCGCGCCCCCACAGAGAAAGACAGAAATCTAAAAAAGAAAAAGGAAACATACCTGGACGGATGTCCGCACAGCCAGATGCGCTCTGGTGCAGAGCTGGAGGGCGTCGCTCTCCGCGAGCAGCTTTGACTGGATGTCCAGGAGGGCCTGATTCAGCGGGCCGGTGCCGCCTCCGCGTAACCAGCCGGTGGGCGCGGCGCTGGAGGCCTCGACGTCCAGATTCGCCGAACTTGCGGCGCCAGTCTCCCGAGCTCGCGGCGCCGAGCTCGTCCTCTCAAGCCGGCGGCGCGCCAGCACGGCAACTTGAAGAAGCAGCCGCGCCTCGGCGTCGTCCGTAGTCGGAGGGTCCTGCGGGTCCACCGGCTGCTTGCCATGCGGCCTCCTAGACGGAGGCGGAGGCGGCGGAGGCGGCGCGTGGGTGTCCGAGCCTGAAGCGTCCCCGCCCTCCTCCACGAGAGGGTTCTCGGTGCCGACCTCTCCGGTCTGCCCCGTGAACTCTGGAGCCGGCGGCACCGACGACAACGGAGGGATGAGCATCGCCGAGCGGCGACGCGCGGCCTCCTCAGCATGCCGTTGCGCCGCGGCGGCGTTCTCGGCCTCCTCCAGTTTCCTCTGAGCATTGGCGGCCGCCTTTTCGGCCTCAGCCTTCTCAAGACGGTCGGCCTCCTCCCCGTCGCGCTTCTCCCGCGCGTTCCGTTCCGTCGCCTCCCGAAGGTCGGCGGCGGGATCGACCCACCGGGTGTTGGCGGACGTCCCCACCAACCCCATGACAGAGGGGACGGCGGCTCTCTCAAGGGAGAGGGGAGCTCTAGTGAAGGGCAGAGAGAGAATCAAAAAAGACTCGGATAAGATCCAACGAAGAAAATGAAAGAGTGAAAAAAGACTTACGCGGAAACTAGCGGGGGCCTTCTCACTTCCCTTCGGAAGCGGTTGGCCTTCGCGGCCGCCTCCTCCCGCTTGGTTGCGGCGGCCGCCCCCTTGAACTTCTTATGCTTGCCACCGGGCGCGTTCGGCCCGGTGTGGCGCCTCTTTGCGCTGACTTGGCCGGAGGAGCCGGCCCTCGGCTGGCGGCGTGGGACGACTTCCACGTTGACGTCGTCCTCAGGCTAGTCGGCGAAGGTGGCCGATGGCCTGAGGCCGCCGTCCGCCCCCTCTCCGCCGCCTTCGGCGTCGGCCTCCAGCGCCGCCGCCCCCAAGTCGGGGTCGTCGACATCGCTGTCCTCGCGATCTGGGACATAGTCGCGGGGCTCTCTCATGGCGCCGGCCGTGGGCGCCGTGAGGGGATTCTGCCCAGAAGAAACCAATGATGATTAGAGGCCGGAGTTGGCTGCAAAGAGGATCAAGCTACAGGAGGATGCGACTTACCATTGGAGGGGGGTTGTCGCGCGAGTACGGCTCCTTGCCGAACTGCCAGTTCTCCGTGAACTCGCAGTGCGCGATGTGGTTCACCAAGTTCACCACCTCCCCGCGGGGCATTTCCTTGGTGCACAACCGGCTCGGATCGTGGCAGCCGCTCATCTGACAGATGAGGTGAGGCCGGCCATGGAGAGGAAGGACTCGGCGCGCCACGAAGGCGGCCATAAGATCGGATCCGACGAGGCCCTCCGACTGCAGCAGAACTCGGAGTCGCGCCACGGAGCCGGCTCTGGAGGGGGACAGCGACTTGGACCGGTGGGACCAACTGGCAAGCCTGCCGGTCAGAGGCTCGGGGTCGAAGGGCGGCAAGTTGACCCATTCGCCGTCGGCGGAGAGATTCTTCACGTAGAAGTAAGATCGCTGCCACATCTTCACCGACTTCACCAGCGAGATGGGAGGGAAAGGGTTGTCGACCGTCGAGCGCCGCACCGCGATGTAGGTGCCGCACTGAGCCGGCGTGCCGGCGGCCTGAGTACCGAGTTTCGAAGAGAAAAATTCCCCCCACAGCTCGAGGGTGGGGAGAACGCCGAGGTAGCCTTCGCACAGAGTGACGAAGGCGGAAAGAAGCACCACCGCATTTGGGGTGAGGTGGTGCGGCTGAAGCTTGTGGAACTCCAGAAACGAGAGGAAGAACCCGCTCGCCGGCAGCCCCGGCCCGCGCATTAGGTGCGAGTGGAAGACGACCCGCTCGCCCTCCTCCGGCGCGGGCCGGAGCTCTCCCGCCGGCGCGGGACGGGCGTGCACCAGGTCCGCGCTCGGGAGACGGCGGGTCCGGCGGAGAAAATCGATGTGCTCTGCCTCCACGTCCGAGCCGTCCCACACGCCGGAGCGCGAGGCAGGGGGCGCGGCGGAGGAAGAGCTCATCGCCGACGAGAGAGGATGTTTCGGCTCGCGGCGGAAGAAGAAGAGAAGGCAGGAGAGCGGGGGAGTGGGTGTGCGCGCAGTGCCGCCCCGCTCCTCCCCGCCTATTTATAGCCCAACGTGCTGAGGAGCCGAGGGGACAGACGTGGGATTAACTGCGCCCGGAGCCCCACGCCGCCCATGATTTACCCCATGAAGTTACTGCGCGCAGTAACAACATGGGGATGCCAACCGTCCGCAGCCACAGCGGATCCGCTCGGAAGCCGAGGCGTGGTAGTGGCGGGCCCCACCTGGCGGCCCGTCCCATCGCGCGCGTGGGTGGGTATACTATCCTCCCCATGTGGCGCCGCGCGATAGGACCGTCTCGATGGTGGTAGGGAAGCGTATCTGATACGCCGCCTGTTTTCCCGCCGCGACTTACGAATAATGGACCCTCGCTGAACAAGTCCGACTTCGGCGAGTCGGCCCGAAGAAACAGCGGCCGAGTCTCAGAATCGGTGCTGGGAAGATTGAAACTGTTGAAGCCCCACGAGGCGGCGCCCGCAAGGCTTCACCAGCTTCGGGGACTACTTTCGAAGTAATGGGCCACAGGTAGGCTGACCCGGGACCCAGGATCTTTCAAGACATTGGGGCAGGCCGCGCCCCTCTGGCCGAGTCCCAGCCAGAGACCTTCGGAGAGGCCGAGTTCCAGAGGGCGATCTCCCGAAAAGCCGAGTCCCAAACGGCGACTTTAAAGCAAGCCGACTCCCGGCTTGCGACCTCCAGGAGTGCCGACTATGGGAGTCGGCCCGCGACATTTCACGGAGACCGATGCAGGGCACGGCCCCGACGTGGCCGTCCCTTCCTGCCTACGAGGGGTTGGCATGGCTACAGTGAGCCGTATCGCCGGGAGATCTCCGGCGAGGCGCGGCACTGTTGCCATGCCTCTCCTAACCTCAGCCACAGTGCGTGACGCACTGTGCCCACGACGCCGACCTGTACGGCCTAGAGATCGCAGGGCCACCGGTCAGTGGGTGAATCAGAGACGGCCTGTCAGGACCCCGACTCAATGCCACATAGATCTAGCATGTAACACTTCATATCACTTTGCGGCCTCACGCACGGTATTCCCACGGGTGTCGCCTTACCTTTACCCGGGACCGTTTGCGCCTTTTGGCACACGTATATGACAGTGTCGCTAGCATCCATATGATAAGGAGCCCGGGCTGACATGGCTAGTCGTAAACCCAAAGTGGCACAAACTTACAGGGACAGGCATCCATGACCCAGCATCGAACGTGTCGGTCATCAGCGAGTGAATCCAGGCTGTAGCACTGGGCTAGCAGGACTCCGGTGAGCCGGGCTGTAGCGGGCTAACAGGACTCCGGTATTCATCGCGTGACATTTCCCCGAAGGGACAGACACAGGAACGAAGAAGGACACATGCCGGCCAGCCTAAGTGTTCCGGAGCAGTAGCAAGCTACCATGGCTCGGTGGAAACACTAGGAGACATTTCCCGGTAAGAGAGGCTACTAAAGATAAACAACTAGATGGTCAGATCCCACACATACCAAGCATTCCAATAGCATACACACAATATGCTCGATATGTGCAGATACAACATGGCATCACAACATGACTCTACGACTCAAGTAATTTATTCAATAGGCTCCGAGGAGCGAGACATTACAAACATGGGTCTCATGACCCAACAATCAGAGCATACAAGTCAAAGCACAAGCGGAAGCTATCATGTCTGGGTACAGACATCTATAAATAAAAAATGCCGAGAAGCCTGACTATCTATCAGATCCTGCCGAGGGCACAAGATCGTAGCTGAGGTATCAAGCTAAACGTCGAATTCCACGTGGAACTACTAGTGAGACTGAAGTCTCTCTGCAAAAACATAAAATAGGCAAACGTGAGTACAAATGTACCCAGCAAGACTTACATCAGAACTAACTACATATGCATCATTTTCAACAAAGGGATGGTGGGGTTTAACTGCAGCAAGCCAGCTTTGACTCAGTGGCTATCCTAAACTACGACTGCAAGCAACTCTTTTGAGGTGGCGCACACGAGTCCACATATTCACCATATCAATACACCACTATGGATCCGCTCCCGTCTCCCTACGAGAACGCCATCCATAGCACTCACGCTTATCTTGCGCATTTTAAAGTATCCACTTTCACTTGTCTATGAACTGATATAAGCAACCCAGAAGTCCTTTACCGCGGACACGACTATTCGAATAGATGATGTTAACCCTGCAGGGGTGTACTTCTTCATACATGTTTCCACCACTTAGCGTCTGCACACGACATGTGCTCGGCAGACTTCAAGCGAAAGCCGACGTGGGTGTAGACCACGACCTACCTAAACACTCAAGTCTCTAGTCCAGGTTTATCGCCTATTTGGGTTCCATCCATGAGGAGATCCGGCCGGAGTTTCGCTCACAGCCCCAAACGATGTGAACAGGGTTCCGTGACACCAAACGGGCGCCCGGTATACCCGGCCACGTGCCTACCGCATCACAGCCCACCCCTACGGTCAGCGCTGTCCACGGCCTCCAGCATACTACAAACACCAGAAACTACTTGCAACTCTTGGACAGAGGACAAGGGTGAATAAGAAGTCGAGCGGGGTCATATTTCAGGGCCCAATGTATGGTAGTAGCTGAATCATGGATCACAAACACAGAACTCAGTTCCTGAGGACGGCTTCAATGAGACAACCCACCATGTACTCCTACATGGCCTCTCACCGACACCTTTTACCAAATCGTGTTCACACACTTAGCTCACACACAGTAGGACATGTTTGCACGCCTCTGATTCATCCCCGATGAATCAGACCTGACTCAACTCTAAGCAGTAGCTGGCATGACAAACAAGCATGAATGAGTAGGCACAACAGGGCTCAAACAATTCCTACTCATACTAGTGGGTTTCATCTATTTACTGTGGAATGACAGGTCATGCAAAGGATAAAGGGGTTCAGCTACCGCAGCAAGTAACAGTTGAATCGTTGTTGTCCTAATGCAGTAAAAGAGAGCAGGAGGGAGAGAGTGGGATTGTATCGGAATGAACAAGGGGGTTTTGCTTGCCTGGCACTTCTGAAGATAGCATTGAGTCTTCATCAGTGTCAACGATCACATCATCGATATCACGTCTATCGAGAGGGGACAATACCGGTAACACAAAAGGGAACAAAATCAATGCAATGCACAATATAATGCATGATCATGACATGGCAAAATGAATGTGTTTTGGGCTAATGCAACTAGCAACAGATTAAATGAAGTTGGTTTGAATACAAAATTCAAATTCAAACTCCATATGTGATTATTCAAATGCCATTTAATTGATTTGTGCTAAACAGCAGCTATAAGTTGTTCTAACATGCATGAAAATGGTACAGATGGATTCCTTGAGTTTTTCTGATAATTTTTCATATATAAATTATTTAATTTGGAGTTACGGTTAATTTTCTATGATTTTTAGAAGTTTTAGGCATTTTCTGGAATTTCCTGATTATTTTTAAATCCAGAAAATCATTTAATGCGTCAGCATGACATCACCTCGACGTCAGCAGGTCAACAGGGCGCCTCCAGGTCAAACCTGACGTGTGGGGGCCACACGTCAGTGACACAGGGTTGTTTAACCCACTGACAGGTGGGGCCGGGTCAAAGGCCACGTCAGCACGGTCAACTCCGACGTGTGGGGTCGGTCAAAGTGTGGCCGGAGTGGCCGAATTCGACGGAGAACGGCGCCGGGCCGGAGCTTGGGGATGATGACGATGGCGGCTGCTCGGGGCCCTTCCGGTCACGTGGCTCGGTGAGGGGGTTGGCGACGAGGTGCAGGAGCTCGGGAGCACGTCGGAGAGGGGAGGGGGTGGCCGTGGTCATGGCTACGGCGAGCGGCGCTCCCAGGTGCGTTCGGGGATCATAGGAAGAGAGGGAAAGAGAGAGCCAGGGGAGGGGGAGCGGTCCAGAGGGAGTGAGAAGGGCCAGGGGCTGCGTGGCGTTGCGGACGGAGTCCAGGGCGACGAGAGGAAGCAGGAGGTGGCCGAGGCAGCGTCGGCGCTCGCCACCGAGCTGCTTCGGTGCGAGGGGAGGAAGAAGACAAGGGGGAGGAGGTGGGCTGGGCCTGCGCAGGTGGGCTGCACAGTGTTGGGCTGTGGGTGGCTGCTAGGTAAGGTCCAGGTAATTTCTGTGTTATATTTTTCTGTTCTGTTTTGTTTTTATTTAATTCTTTTGCCACTGTTTTGAATTTAAAAATAATTCAAACAATGCCAAAAACTCCACTGAGTATTTTATATTGCTAGATGGACTTTTCCAAAAGCTTATAAAATATTTCAGGGATATTTGAAATTATATTCTAATTATATGAATATAATTCAAATTCAAATAGCTAATGATTTAAATTCAAAGTCCCAAAAATAAATCCTTAAAAATGTTCAATATTTTGGTTGGGACCAGAACCCTTACCAAAAATTATCAAACATTTAAGAGGAGCATTTTGGAGCAATGAATGAGATTTCTAGGGTTTTTGCCCCTCTTTTATTTAGGGTTTTGAGGCTTCCAATATTCCTCAATTCAAATTTCATTTGAATTTAAACATGATGCAGCAACCAAGCTAGTCCAAGGCCAGGGTAAAGCTAGGGATGTGACAACTCACCCCCACTAAACAAGAATCTCGTCTCGAGATTCAAACGTAGGGTAAGGTGAAAGGGGAACGCAAACTAGCACAATCTTCACGATCCAGGTTGCACTTCAAATGAACGTTGATTTGAACACCATTTTGTCTTGTCGTCTTGCTCTGAGAACTCCAGCTAATCATGACAAGAAGGGGAAAGGAAAAACTCTAGAACAATCGATCTTCGAGAAGACCGAACAGCTTAGGATCAACTCATGGGATGAGACATAGCAACATCTCTTGAGCTGAGAGACGAAGCACAGATCTGAAGAAATGGAGTAAGACGGATGACGAGGATTCACTAGGTAGACCACAATTCCACACCTAAGAAGGAGGTAATCGGTTGTCAACATAGCGAGGAGTTGAGTTGCCATGATCCCACAACGATACACCTTAGGGAAGGTGACTCGTAGAGATATCCCCTTAAGTGGCAAAAAGAATTACTTTTGATTCAGAGATCATTGAAACTCTTTAAACCAGCCTAAGGCAATTCTCGAGCGATCGTTTGGAGGGGGTCGGTAGAATGGCATACTCGGACTTGGATGATGTGGATTACCTTGTTGAAGACAACGTAATGGATGAATTTGCTTACCACCGGAAATGGAAGAGACCCATGGTAGAATGGCACATTGGCGGTGCAAGCTGGGAACAAAATGCCAATGCTGGGAATGATTCTGGTAACTGGGGAAGAACCCAACAAAAGAGAGTGAATTCACTGTTGGAGTGGTTATAGCATAACCGAGGAAACTGAGAGCAAACCCAGCTAGTGCCGAGGATAACACGTAGCGCTTGTGCGTGCTCTCAAGAACTTGAGCATTTCCACAATCATCAAGGTTTTACCAACATCCGTGTCAAGGGTCCGGTAACACAACTCACTACCATGATGAATGGTGATGGAAGATGCAGATGCAAAGGAAGATAACACCTTCTCAGATTTCACCTTAGCGAAGCCAAGGAACAAAATCTGGATGATCGACCGAGAGACATTTAGCACTCCGCTTCAAATGTTCTCCTTGATGTGCTAGTGTAACACATTCATAGAAACGGTCTGGTATCTAGAACATCAAGTAAAGGTCGGACTTCGGGAGCACAAGAATCCATAAGGAACAACTAGGGAGGTAATTCCTACGAGATCCTTATGGGGAGGTGGCCAACTTCCTCAAACAAGATACTATAATAATAGGTCTACCGGATGGGTGTGTTGGCCGCGACATCCACCTTACCGGTTATCGGGAGACCCATATTATAGTTCTTGGGGAAATGTTCCAACCATCATATCTGCCTGAGATTCAGCTCTGGTAGGTGTTAGGATATTCCAGGCTCATCGAGTCTTAGGAAGAAAAATGAAAGTTTGCAACACAAATCGACGAGATGACGTTGCGGGATTCTCGGGAGATGAACTACGATAGCAAGCTCCAAAACATGAGCTGGTTCTGCTACAAACATGTGAACACGTTGTCCCAGACAAGCATGACCACGTGGTAGTCTTATAATAAAACACTACCGAGTTCAGGAGGGGGAACCATCAACGAGGGTATCGAAGTTCTTTCATAAGTCCGGATTAGCTCTTATGAAGGAACTCCTTCTCCTTGAACAAATCAATCAGTGGCTTGGTGTGCTAGGGATACATATAGATTGAAGGTTGCAAGTCTTCAAACCACAGCATTCTTCGCACGTGTGCATGACTGATTTGGAATGATTCCAAAGAAAGCAACATTGACTTTCTCGAATCCACGGCGGCAACTTGCATCAGATGCACATGAATTAAAGGAAGTCACAACCTTCATCCAAACATATGCTTCATGAGCTAGCATGAACAAATGCTTTCAAAAGTTTCCAACACTAGCTTAATGTTCAGCAAAATTATGGAGAAGACAAGGATGTTGTCAATGGGCACAACAACAATTCATCTGGGTTTCCTTTTAAAAGGAATTCCATAGTTAAGTGAACAAGTGATAGCATTGGTCAGACCCAAAAGATATAATGGTGTATGCTCGAGGGATCAACCACGAGTAAGACAACATTACGAACATCGTTGGTTCCGACTTGATTTGACGATAGCCCACACTCAAATCAAAGGATTGATAAGACAATAGGTCCAGCAACTGATCACAAGGACCAATCGATGAAGATATCATCTTTCTTCAACACACACTACACAAGAATATCCGTTTGGAACGAACTAAGTCAGGCAAGCTTTTATCTTCCAACCCTCCAAGTTGTCGTTTAGCTTAACCAACTAGCTCAGGGATATCTAACACCGATTCTTGGAGAGAAGGTGGTTCACAAGAAACCGACTTGATCACGAGCTCAACATAGCAGTCAGGTGACAACCTGGTAATACTTTCAAGAAGATATTCGGAAAATCATGAACCACCAGTATGTTACTAAGCTCGAGAACAATCTTGCTTTTGAGGGCAAGACGATATGATCAAATGAGTGAGGACTTGACAAGATCCTAACTCATCAATCGAAGGGTGCACCGAAATAAGGACTAGGTAGCACGATCAGTCTTAGAAGGATGATTCGAAACCAACATACTAAGAATGAAATTATTATCCTTTAACTACCAAGCAACAGAGTTGCTAGCAGTATTGATTTCACACATCACAATTCATTTGTCGGTATTCCGGTTGCATCAGCACGAGGGCCGAGGAATGAACAGTGATGGCAAGAAGTATCACTGTACCAAGAGTTCATAGGATGGTGTGCAATTCCTATAACAATCTCGATATAAAATATGTAATACTCCAAGGTAGAGCAGAACCAAAAGCTGGATTGGCATTTGATCTGCGGAATACAACTACTTGACCCAATCCTAGATATCAATGAGGTACTGGAGTTTGTTTCTCCAAGTCATTCAGGACAGAATGGCTTGACGGACCACAAGGGTAATAGGCATCGATAAACGAATGCATGCATACTCTTGACTATCAATTGATAGACAAGGGTCGAAATGCAACAAAAGAGAGCAACTCAAAGGAACATATAATTTTCTGAGTTGTGGATGCATAGACTAGTATGTCGAACCAAGTTCAACATATTTCTTCCGGATAACCCATGCAGAAAGGTAGAACTGGCAGAGTCACGATTTATGAATGGAGAACTCCTCAAGAGTACTCTAATTGTGAATTTTTTTTGATCCGATAAACATCTGCCATAAGTAGTTCATGGTATTTGGAAGAAGAAGATACCACGGACTTCAAGGACTATCGCAAAGATTACTAATATCCTAAAGGCACTAGCAATTACTATCAACATGAAGTAGGTAGAGCGAATCTCGGGTTCAGAACCCAGGAGTAGAATACCTACTACTAAGTGGCATCACGGGATGCTTTCGAGAATGATGGCCAGAATCATCACACTGGGAACACAAATCATGGCTAGACCACTAGATGATCCCCTAAGCACTTAGGGTCATAATAATAATTCCAACATATATGTCGAGGCAATAATTACCTCAACACACCGATTAGTATGGTTAATCTGGCCCATGGGAACATCGGAAACAGAAGGAAGGGATTTGCAAATGCATCGGACTATTTAGAAACCTGGGATGACTCGGACAGCATAACGGCTATAATGGCTCAAAAAGATTTGAGACAATCACAAAAATGGTGGCATAACCACTCAGAAGCACAATATCAAGGTTCCGAGATCAACAATTAACATACGGAAGTAGTAGGAACTGAACTGAGACTTAGATCCAACAATCTTATAAGTCTACTGATTAGTAACACGTGATCCTAATAGAAAGAAGAGATAGCCTAGTTCTTAATCCCCGTAGAAGAGAAGATGATGACTCAGATCAGAAGGCATAAGGTGTAAGGAGTAAAAAGAGCCTTACGTTCCATCCCACAATCAATTCCCTTATATAACTAAAGAATTTCTAGACTCAACTTCGACCAGTTTGGCTTGGTAATCCTACAGGCAGTCAAGCTCTGATACCAACGCTGTCAGGACCCCGACTCAATGCCACATAGATCTAGCATGTAACACTTCATATCACTTTGCGGCCTCACGCACGGTATTCCCACGGGTGTCGCCTTACCTTTACCCGGGACCGTTTGCGCCTTTTGGCACACGTATATGACAGTGTCGCTAGCATCCATATGATAAGGAGCCCGGGCTGACATGGCTAGTCGTAAACCCAAAGTGGCACAAACTTACAGGGACAGGCATCCATGACCCAGCATCAAACGTGTCGGTCATCAGCGAGTGAATCCAGGCTGTAGCACTGGGCTAGCAGGACTCCGGTGAACCGGGCTGTAGCGGGCTAACAGGACTCCGGTATTCATCGCGTGACATTTCCCCGTAGGGACAGACACATGAACGAAGAAGGACACATGCCGGCCAGCCTAAGTGTTCCGGAGCAGTAGCAAGCTACCATGGCTCGGTGGAAACACTAGGAGACATTTCCCGGTAAGAGAGGCTACTAAAGATAAACAACTAGATGGTCAGATCCCACACATACCAAGCATTTCAATAGCATACACACAATATGCTCGATATGTGCAAATACAACATGGCATCACAACATGACTCTACGACTCAAATAATTTATTCAATAGGCTCCGAGGAGCGAGATATTACAAACATGGGTCTCATGACCCAACAATCAGAGCATACAAGTCAAAGCACAAACGGAAGCTATCATGTCTGAGTACAGACATCTATAAATGAAAAAGGCTGAGAAGCCTGACTATCGATCAGATCCTGCCGAGGGCACAAGATCGTAGCTGAGGTAACAAGCTAAACGTCGAAGTCCATGCGAAACTACTAGTGAGACCGAAGTCTCTCTGCAAAAACATAAAATAGGCAAACGTGAGTACAAATGTACCCAGCAAGACTTACATCAGAACTAACTACATATGCATCATTATCAACAAAGGGGATGGTGGGGTTTAACTGCAGCAAGCCAGCTTTGACTCGGTGGCTATCCTGAACTACGACTGCAATGTAACTCTTTTGAGGTGGCGCACACGAGTCCACATATTCACCATATCAATACACCCCTATGGATCCGCTCCCGTCTCCCTACGAGAACGCCATCCATAGCACTCACGCTTATCTTGCGCATTTTAAAGTATCCACTTTCACTTGTCTATGAACTGATATAAGCAACCCAGAAGTCCTTTACCGCGGACACGGCTATTCGAATAGATGATGTTAACCCTGCAGGGGTGTACTTCTTCATACATGTTTCCACCACTTAGCGTCTGCACACGACATGTGCTCGGCAGACTTCAAGCGAAAGCCGACGTGGGTGTAGACCACGACCTACCTAAACACTCAAGTCTCTAGTCCAGGTTTATCGCCTATTCGGGTTCCATCCATGAGGAGATCCGGCCGGAGTTTCGCTCACAGCCCCAAACGATGTGAACAGGGTTCCGTGACACCAAACGGGCGCCCGGTATACCCGGCCACGTGCCTACCGCATCACAGCCCACCCCTACAGTCAGCGCTGTCCACGGCCTCCAGCATACTACAAACACCAGAAACTACTTGCAACTCCTAGACAGAGGACAAGGGTGAATAAGAAGTCGAGCGGGGTCATATTTCAGGGCCCAATGTATGGTAGTAGCTGAATCATGGATCACAAACACAGAACTCAGTTCCTGAGGACGGCTTCAATGAGACAACCCACCATGTACTCCTACATGGCCTCTCACCGACACCTTTTACCAAATCGTGTTCACACACTTAGCTCACACACAGTAGGACATGTTTGCACGCCTCTGATTCATCCCCGATGAATCAGACCTGACTCAACTCTAAGCAGTAGCAGGCATGACAAACAAGCATGAATGAGTAGGCACAACAGGGCTCAAACAATTCCTACTCATACTAGTGGGTTTCATCTATTTACTGTGGAATGACAGGTCATGCAAAGGATAAAGGGGTTCAGCTACCGCAGCAAGTAACATTTGAATCGTTGTTGTCCTAATGCAGTAAAAGAGAGCAGGAGCGAGAGAGTGGGATTGTATCGGAATGAACAAGGGGGTTTTGCTTGCCTGGCACTTCTGAAGATAGCATTGAGTCTTCATCAGTGTCAACGATCACATCATCGATATCACGTCTATCGAGAGGGGACAATACCGGTAACACAAAAGGGAACAAAATCAATGCAATGCACAATATGATGCATGATCATGACATGGCAAAATGAATGTGTTTTGGGCTAATGCAACTAGCAACAGATTAAATGAAGTTGGTTTGAATACAAAATTCAAATTCAAACTCCATATGTGATTATTCAAATGCCATTTAATTGATTTGTGCTAAACAGTATCTATAAGTTGTTCTAACATGCATGAAAATGGTACAGATGGATTCCTTGAATTTTTCTGATAATTTTTCATATATAAATTATTTAATTTGGAGTTACGGTTAATTTTCTATGATTTTTAGAAGTTTTAGGCATTTTCTGGAATTTCCTGATTATTTTTAAATCCAGAAAATCATTTAATGCGTCAGCATGACATCACCTCGACGTCAGCAGGTCAACAGGGCGCCTCCAGGTCAAACCTGACGTGTGGGGGCCACACGTCAGTGACACAGGGTTGTTTAACCCACTGACAGGTGGGGCCGGGTCAAAGGCCACGTCAGCACGGTCAACTCCGACGTGTGGGGTCGGTCAAAGTGTGACGGGGCCAGGTCAAACTGACCTATGGGGCCCACAAAATTAGTACTAATCTAAACAGAGAGGTTAAACTAATTAATTAGGCACGGGGCCCACTTGGCAGTGGCTCTAGTGGGTGATTAGCGAGGTGTTTACGCCCTAATTAAGTGGCCACGTCGGCGAGTGACGCCGGCGACCACGGCGACGGCGGAACCTCGCCGGAGTAGCTCGGGTTGGCACTACAGGCTGCGGTTGGGCACCTTGAGGGCACCAGGAGGAAGCCCGTGCTCCCGCGCATCTAGGGGGAGCCACGAGAGGGCGTGGGGTGGCCGGAGTTGAGCGCGGTATCGACCCCGGCGGCGGCCGGAGCTCGGGGGTTCGCGGGACCGGCGCTATGGTGCATGGGAGGAGGGGTTGGTAGGCGCTACGGGCTCCTGAGAGTGCTCTGAGTACGTCTGCGTGCTCGGTTTGGACGGAGGTGAACCAAAACGACGACGGCGACAAGTCCGGCGCCGGTGAGGTCTCGGTCTCGACGGAACTATGGCCTAGGGCTCGCAAACACGAGGGGAGAGAGAGGGGTTCTGCACAGAGGCTCACCGCGGAGCTGTAGGGAGGGTCAGTGGGCTCGGGGGCGCGCCGGAGTGGCCGAATTCGACGGAGAACGGCGCCGGGCCGGAGCTTGGGGATGATGACGATGGCGGCTGCTCGGGGCCCTTCCGGTCACGTGGCTCGGTGAGGGGGTTGGCGACGAGGTGCAGGAGCTCGAGAGCACGTCGGAGAGGGGAGGGGGTGGCCGTGGTCATGGCTACGGCGAGCGGCGCTCCCAGGTGCGTTCGGGGATCACAGGAAGAGAGGGAAAGAGAGAGCCAGGGGAGGGGGAGCGGTCCAGAGGGAGTGAGAAGGGCCAGGGGCTGCGTGGCGTTGCGGACGGAGTCCAGGGCGACGAGAGGAAGCAGGAGGTGGCCGAGGCAGCGTCGGCGCTCGCCACCGAGCTGCTTCGGTGCGAGGGGAGGAAGAAGACAAGGGGGAGGAGGTGGGCTGGGCCTGCGCAGGTGGGCTGCACAGTGTTGGGCTGTGGGTGGCTGCTAGGTAAGGTCCAGGTAATTTTTGTGTTATATTTTTCTGTTCTGTTTTGTTTTTATTTAATTCTTTTGCCACTGTTTTGAATTTAAAAATAATTCAAACAATGCCAAAAACTCCACTGAGTATTTTATATTGCTAGATGGACTTTTCCAAAAGCTTATAAAATATTTCAGGGATATTTGAAATTATATTCTAATTATATGAATATAATTCAAATTCAAATAGCTAATGATTTAAATTCAAAGTCCCAAAAATAAATCCTTAAAAATGTTCAATATTTTGGTTGGGACCAGAACCCTTACCAAAAATTATCAAACATTTAAGAGGAGCATTTTGGAGCAATGAATGAGATTTCTAGGGTTTTTGCCCCTCTTTTATTTAGGGTTTTGAGGCTTCCAATATTCCTCAATTCAAATTTCATTTGAATTTAAACATGATGCAGCAACCAAGCTAGTCCAAGGCCAGGGTAAAGCTAGGGATGTGACACGGCCAGAGCGTCCGAAGACGGCCCTGTGGGAGTCGGCCTCCACGGAGTCGGCCGCCTCCCCGCCAGGGCCCCACAAGCCATAAACCAGATTGGATGGGGAGTGGCGATAGTGATCGCCTGACAGAAGGCGGCACTGTTGCCACGGCCCCATGACCGAGCCTACGTCATCAGGAGCGCCGCACAGTATTCGGCCTGTCCGCGGGACCCGCCAGTCAGCGGGCCCCAGAAGCCGGCGGGAAGGACGGTGGCGTGAGATACAGACGGCTGGGGGCCACACCCAGTCAGATTACTATTGTACCCCCGGGGGATAGGCCTATATAAACCCCCCGGGACACCCATGCAAAGGGTTCGGCCTTTGATAGAATTAGACACATAGACAGGGGAGAAGAGAGCCAGCCTCGCTCCCTCCTGCCTCCCGATACAGCTCCAGGAGCACCCTTGTAACCGTTTCGCCATAGTGACCATGCGGAGACCCCGCAGAGCAGCAGTAGGGGTGTTATCTCCCCGGAGAGCCCCGAAGCTAGGTAAGATTCGCCGGCGTGCATGTGTGCGCCTCATCTCGTTTCCAGGCACCGGCGACGTTCTACTCGCCCCCACCATGATAAGCCATCCTTTGGCATATGTCGCACCCAACCCCCGACAGTGTCGCCGTGTTCGGACAGTGGATCCGCACTTTGTTCACCCGCTGGCTCACCCTGCTCTATCGCTAGGTCAATTTGGCTTCTTGCGTTGTTATCGCTGCTTTTGCAAAGGCCGGATTTAGAGCGGCGCTTACGGCACCGTTTTGATTGCTTGTCGTGGGAGCTATCTTTTGCTGCGTCCTCATCGTTATTTTCCTTGGGTGTATCCACCATGTATATATCATGTGATGAAGTGGTAGTCTAGCGCCCCGTTGGCGATGGATCCTGTTCATCTCCTGGATCGCCATCGATGTCTTCGGAGTCGAAGTCCAGCATGTCGGTTAAGTCGTCGACAGTGGCTACTAAGTGGGTGGTGGGTGGGGATGGAATTTCTTCGTCGTCCGCATCCCACTCCAGCCGGACATAGTTCGGCCAAGATTCTCCAGACAGGGCGAGGGATTTTAATGAATTCAGTATGTCGCCAAAGGGCGAGTGCTGGATGATATCTGCGGAGGTAAACTCCATGATCGGCGCCCAACCGGATTCGATAGGTATGGGCTCGGGTGGTACGGAGTCCGTGGCCAAGGACGAGTCCAGTAGTTTGGCGACACGGCTCTTGTAAAGGGTAAGGTCAGTATTCGGCTCAATCGCCACTGAGGGTGCGGCCTCCGCGATTGAGTCTATCCTCCCGTCCTCGGATGGCGCGATCTGCCCCGGACCAAAGGCCGGAGTGACTGCTGGCGCGATCTCCCGAACACTGTCCGACGGCAGAGCTATATCATGCTCGTCGTGATCGTGCGGCACACCTAGCATGGGCCCGAATCCGTCGAAGATCAAGTCTCCGCGGGTATCGGCGATGTAATTCAAGTTTCCAAACCTGACCTGATGGCCAGGGGCATGGCTCTCGATCTGCTCCAGATGGCCAAACGAGTTGGCCCGCAGTGTGAAGCCGCCGAACACGAAGATCTATCCGGGGAGGAAAACCTCGCCCTGGACCGCATCATTCTCGATGATCGAAGGGGCCATCGAACCTTGCAGCGACAGCACAGTGGAACTCTCAATGAAAGCACCAATGTCGGCGGATCTCGGGTAGGGGGTCCCGAACTGTGCGTCTAAGGTGGATGGTAACAGGAGGCAAGGGACACAATGTTTACCCAGGTTTGGGCCCTCTCGATGGAGGTAATACCCTACTTCCTGCTTGATTGATCTTGATGACATGAGTAGTACAAGAGTTGATCTACCACGAGATCATAGAGGCTAAACCCTAGAAGCTAGCGTATGGTATGATTGTTGCAGTTCTACGGACTAAACCCTCCGGTTTATATAGACACCGGAGGGGGCTAGGGTTACACAGAGTCGGTTACAACATAAGGAGTTCTATATATCTGTATCACCAAGCTTGCCTTCCACGCCAAGAGAGTCCCATCCGGACACGAGACGAAGTCTTCAATCTTGTATCTTCATAGTCTAACAGTCCGGCCAAAGGATATAGTCCGGCTGTTCGGATACCCCCGAATCCAGGACTCCCTCACCCGTGCTCGCGGTGCCCGCCGAGAAACCCTGGCCATGCGCGCCGTCATGGAGGCCCATGGCCACACCCGTTCTCGCCGCGAGCGCGATGGCCGCGCCCGTCGGGAGGCCTTAGCCACGTGTGTCGTCGTGGAGCGCCATGGCCACGCCCGTTCTCACCGCGCCCGCCAGACGGGCCTGGCCGCACGCGTGCTCAAGCAAGAAGCAGGTGACGGCAGACGCAAGAACACATAGGTTGAGGTCTCTTCGACTCGATGTCGGTGCCAGGTAGCGGTCTGGGCAGCGGGGCGGATCCTCACCGGATCCGGGCAGCCGCTGGTGCCCGATGCTGCATCCGCCTTCATGTAGGTAGATCGAGGTACAAAAGCGCAGCTCCGCGTGGATGGTAGATGGTTGTGGTGGTGGGGCGGCTCGCCGCCGGGGTTGGGCTCCGGTGGCAGCGCGGGATCGTCGGGTCTTTTTATTTTTTGATAGGAAGAGAGGGAAAAAAGAGATGCATCTGACAGGTGGGACCTTGGGATAGATCGGCGAATTATCCACATAGGCAACCACGTCAGCCCGACAGGTGGGCCAACTTGTCGGTTTTGCTGTTTTCGTGGGCAAATTAAACAATCAATGCTCCGTGTTGCGCATTAGGCGTATTTCTGGTTGTTTTTTGTGCCCTGGCTTGAATGTGGTACCAAACTGTTACCCTAGCCCCAATTGTGGTGGTTTTGGGTAAATAGCTCCAAAAGGTAGTATTAAGGTTTTTAACTACTCTTCCTGGTATGGGAGGTGGTAAAGCATGACTGGTAAGGTAATCTCTATTGATGCAAGAGTTTTCTTAAAATCCTTATTGATTATTTGCAATCTTCAACTCCTTCTTACCTTAGTCTCGACAAGGGGGGGTGGGGGCTTGTCCTTTCTCTTTTCTGTTGATGTGGAGAGGAGGGGTGGATGAAGTAGACATCACTTTCGTGGAGTTAGAGCCATTGGGTGTGGTGTTTTCTTGATCCCGTATGGTCTGCTGCTGCTGGGACTGAACACAGATGTGTGACTGAATAGTAGGGCAATATTCATGGACAACATATGGCATTGTGATAGAACAATTAGAGCCCTGAGTAATATTTTGCCATACTTTAGAAGTTATAAACTTCTTAGCTTCGACCTAGGGCTCTTGACCCCGGTTTGGATATGGGTGGTGCTCGAGCCTGGCCGTGGCTGCCAGTCAGGCGGGGTGGCGGCAAGTCTCGCGGCCTCTGCGCTTCGTGGAGGTGCCGGCGGCGGCGTGTGCTCAGCCTGCTGGTGGCGGCGGCCGTGCATGGGAGTTGGATTCCTTTGAACAAATCTAGGTGAAAACTTGCTTTCGGCTACTGCCAAGGCCGGCGGTGGTGGCGCTATCTGCGTCGTTCCCTTCTTGAAGGCATTGTCGTGGAGAAGTTCAAGGCCACTCTCTGCTACCTCCAGGGGAAACCCTAGATCGGATGATCGGATGACGGCGGTGCTCTGGTGTCGTTACCCTTGGGGGCTTCATTCTTGGAGGTACACACGTCATCGAGGGACCAAAGGACGGATTCCTTGGTGGTACGGTGCGTCATCTCACTCATTGATGGCGGCGGATCGCGGCGGCATGGCGTTGTGCCGACTCGGCGTCTGATGCGCAGAGATGGACTCGCGCAGGAGGGTGACGCTGTTTGGCGTCGTGGTGGTGTCAACGGCAGCTAGAACGGGCAAAGTAGATGCAGCAGTACAGGTCTGAAGATGGATTGGTGACAAGTGGCTGCGGCGGCCTCATACCCGGCAGGCGTCCTGGTTGAGGAGTGCGCCGGACCGGTGAGGTGCCCCATACTCGGCAGGCGTCCTGGTTGGGACCTCAGGTCTTAGATGTTAGGTTTTAGCTACGAGGTCTGCCTGGTATTAGGCCCAGACTATCAGCCTCCCTTCAACAACTGGATATGAGTAGTGACAGATGTTGCCTAGACGGTGGCTTTAGTCTTACTGTTGTATTACTTTGTAAGGTCTTGTGTGAATTATTAATAAAGTGGCTGCATGCATCGTCTAAATACAGAGGCCAGGGGTCTTTCTCCTTTTTCTAAAAAAATAAAAAAATTATTTCCCTTGTTTTAGGTTTATTTTCTTTCAAATGTAATAAAACCACCTCACAAACTTTTTGTGCTTGTCGGATAGTAGAGAATGTGCGCCTTCCCTTTCTTGACTCTAGCAATGTCGCCAATTTCCATTCCATACGTTGCACTGATTTTCGATATTCTACCATGGTTTTGACGATCGATAACTAGAATCCAAGTGCGTAAATGCCCGGAGGCTGTGATATATCCACCCACGACTCTCCTGATTCTGCTTATGTACCAGTCACATTTTGTAAGAGCATCTCCAATGCTGACCGCCAAACCGGACACTACAACCGTTGGTTGACCGGGGGACTAGTCCGCGAACACTGATATGGAAACCGGTCATCCCATGCTAGCAAATACATCCGCCCCCATTTTTCAGTCCGCCCACTCAAAATAGCCACATATCTAGTTTCAATTTAGCTAAAAATTGTTTGAATGCAGCAGTAGTTCTAATTTAAACATTACAATCCAACAAAGCATTCAAATTGTAGTAGTTCAAACATGAAATTAACTATCACATGTGTAGTAGTTGTCCCCTTTAATCGCGCACAGGTGCTCAATCAAACCTTCCTTTAGTTTCTTAGGAGTTGCTCGATGACGAATTAGTTGATAAATTTCTACAAACTCATCAAAAGTGGCTGGATTCTGCTCTGGATGTTTGGCAGGATCACCCATTTTCTCAAATTCAAGAGTTGTAGTAGCATCTTGCACGATTATGATGTGCATGATCACATAGCATGTTATCATCTCCCATAAGATCTTCAGATCTCATTGTTTAACAGTTCCACCAACAACTGTGAAATGGGCCTGCATAACTCCCAATACCCCATTAACATCCTATCTAGATGCTTCTTGTCTTGGGGCAAAGTGAGACTTTTTTGACCAACTGGCTCATAGATGGTCTTGACAAAGGTAGCCCGCGGAGGATAGATATCGTCGACTAGATAGTATCCCATGGTGTATTCATTCTTATTGACAGTATAGTTGAAAGGAGGAGCTCTCATTTCAGTCGGCATAGAAAATCATGGTGATCGCTGCAGCACATTGATGTCCTTGTGAGACCCAGAAATGCCAAAGAAAGTGTGCCAAATCAAAAAATCATGTGATGCAACTGCTTCAAGAATGATGGTGGGCTTGTTAACATGAGGCTGATATTGTCCTTGTAGAGCTTTTGGACATTTCTTCCATCTCTAATGCATGTAATCACGTGATCCAAGCAAACTTGACTGATACGTCTCCAACGTATCTATAATTTTTTATTGTTCCATGCTATTATATTATCTGTTTTGGATGTTTAATGGGCTTTAATACGATCTTTTATATTATTTTTGGGACTAACCTATTAACCGAAGCCCCAGTGCCAATTCCTGTTTTTTTGCCTATTTTAGTGTTTTGCAGAAAAGGAATACCAAACGGAATCCAAACGGAATGAAACCCTCGTGATGATCTTTCTTGGAACAAACGCAATCTAGAAGACTTGGAGTAGAAGTCTGGAACACCGCGAGGCAGTCACGAGGCAGGAGTGCGCGCCCCCCACCCTCGTGGGCCCCATGGAGCTCCACCGACCTATTTCTTCCGCCTATATATACTCTTATACTCTAAAAACATTAGGGGGAGCCACGAAACCACTTTTCCACCACCGCAACCTTCTGTACCCGTGAGATCCCATCTTGGGGCCTTTTCTGGCGATCCGCCGAAGGGGGAATGGATCACGGAGGGCTTCTACATCAACACCATAGCCTCTCCGATGATGTGTGAGTAGTTTACCACAGACCTTCGGGTACATAGTTATAAGCTAGATGGCTTCTTCTCTCTCTTTGATTCACAATACAAAGTTCACCTCGATGTTCTTGATGATCTATTTGATGTAATACCTTTTGCGGTGTGTTTACTGAGATCTGATGAATTGTCGGTTTATGATCAAGTTTATCTATGAATAATATTTGGTTCTTCTCTGAATTCTTATATGCATGATTTGATATCTTTGTGATGACCCGCAAGTATAGGGGATCTATCATAGTCCTTTCGATAAGTAAGAGTGTCGAACCCAACGAGGAGCAGAAGGAAATGACAAGCAGTTTTCAGTAAGGCATTTTCTGCAAGCACTGAAATTATCGGTAACAGATAGTTTTGTGATAAGGTAATTCGTAACAGCTAACAAGTAAAAAAAGTAAATAAGGTGCAGCAAGGTGGCCCTATCCTTTTTGTAGCAAAGGACAAGTGTTGGTGTCAAAACCGGCGGATCTCGGGTAGGGGGTCCCGAACTGTGCGTCTAGGCGGATGGTAACAGGAGACGAGGGACACGATGTTTTACCCAGGTTCGGGCCCTCTCGATGGAGGTAAAACCCAACGTCCTGCTTGATTAATATTGATGATATGGGTAGTACAAGAGTGGATCTACCACGAGATCAAGGAGGCTAAACCCTAAAGCTAGCCTATGGTATGATTGTTGTAATGTATGTTGTCCTACGGACTAAAGCCCTCCGGTTTATATAGGCACCGGAGGAGGCTAGGGTTACACAGAGTCGGTTACAATGGTAGGGGATCTACATATCTGTATCGCCAAGCTTGCCTTCCACGCCAAGGAAAGTCCCATCCGGACACGAGACGGAGTCTTCAATCTTGTATCTTCGTAGTCTTGGAGTCCGGCGGATGATGATAGTCCGGCTGTCCGGACACCCCCTAGTCCAGGACTCCCTCAGTAGCCCCCGAACCAGGCTTCAATGACGATAAGTCCAGCGTGTATATAGTCTTCGCCGTTGCAAGGCGGGTTCTCCCTTCAAGTTCCATGTACCTGCCGAACAGTGTCCGGCTTCATCATAAATACTGTGTTTCTCGGCTTCTACGCCCAATAATGGTCTTTTTCCACGCGTCGCATGAATGCGAAAAGCCAGGGTGTTTTTTACGTTTCACCCCCCCAGTCGTGCGAGTTATCCGCCAACAAAAGAGGCAAAAATCCAGATCCAAACCACACCATCTTCCTCCCGCGAATACTTCATCGGAGCGCCTTTGACCTAAAAATCCATTCCATCATGGACCGTCGACGCGGCTCTTCTTCACGCGCTCCCAGCCCACCGCCGGGGGATTGGAGGAGGTGCTCTGTTCCGCACAACGAGCTAGTGAAGCTCCAAGCGGGGGGATATCTCCCTCCGGCCTTCATGGTCCCAGTTCGAGCCGGGCTGGTCACTTATCAAGGTGGGAGGCAAGCGGAGGCTACCCCAAGCCCCAATAAAGGGGAGCGAGTATGCTTCGTCCCTTATTTGATAAGGGGACTCGGATTCCCGATACATCCGTTCCTCCGCGGGCTCCTGGAGTTCTACAGACTCCAGCTCCACCACCTCACGCCCGCCTCTGTCCTGCATATCGCGGGCTACGTAGCTCTTTGCGAGCTATTCCTGGGCATTGAGCCCCATTTTGCATTGTGGAAGAGGCTGTTCTGCCTCGTACCCCGTTCTCACGAGGGATCCATATATCAAGTGGGCGGCACCGAAATATGGTGCATTGCCGGGACCGGATACCCATCCGGTACTCCCAAGAAGGCGTCCGAAGACTGGCCTTCAGAGTGGTTTTACATAGGAGACGCTCCGCTACCGGACCTAGTCCGAATTGGCCTCCCGGAGTTTAGTGTTGCTCCTCTGAAGAAACGCCTCAGCTGGCGCCCACGGAGCCCCCGATTGGAGGAAGACAAGAGCGTCCATTACTTGATGGGCCGAATAAGATTACTGGCCCATTCCGGGTTGACCGTGATTGGAGTCATGGCGACATGCATCATGCGGGGGGTACAACCATTGCAATACAGAGGCCACCCCATGTGGGACTTCAACGGCGAGGACGATGCCACCCGTCATGGCCGCAAAGGGCCGGATTCGACCGAGGATCTGGTGGAGATCCTTTCCAGCCTGTACAAGGGGGAAAAGGAGGACTTCCTTCGAATGAACCCTTTGAATGGGTTTTCCATGAACAACCCTAGAGGATGGGTAAGCGAACACCTTTAAAGGCTCAACCCATGCTCTCGAAGTTTAAGCTTCTTTACATTATGTCTTCGGCGCAGGATCTACGCCGGACTGTGGAGGACATGGTAAGTCCCGCTCCGCAACCCGAGGATCCAAAAAGATCCCTGCCTCCGAAGAGGATCCGGACATCGAGGTGGAGCTGATCGACGGGGTATTTCACCAGCTCAGCATGGATAATGCTTTGGTCGCCATTACGGCGGACTACCCCGGTCTGTATCCGGCTTCCCAGGTGACTGCAAACCGAGGTCCGGACACCATTATCTCTTCCTTGCCCATTTCTAACCTTCGCGAACGATGGTATTTTACAGGAAGCGCCTTCACGGCGGGAAGCCGAGCCCGCGGTGGCTGACCAACAGAGGTCAGTCCGAACCAGCAGGCGGAAAAGGAGCGCGGTATGGACTGAAACGTCGCCGCAAAGGTATAACCCGTATTTGAATTTTCAGAGCAACGTCCCTAGGAAGTGTCTGAGTGCTCATGATCTTTATAGGAGAAAAAGTGCTCGCCGGACTGCGGGCGTGGAAGTTGCCGATCCAACCTATACCGGCTAGGCTCCAGCGCCCGGCGTGGAGGAGGAGGCAAGCGCAAGACGCGGGCCGGATCCTTCTCCAACGGAGGAGACCGACAGACTGTCCGCCACAAAATCTGAGGTGGAGAGCGCCATGAACCATAGGCGCCGCCGGACAGTGTTTCGTGAAGCGTGCTTCTCCCCTGAGGCATTGGAGAACTTTAATGCAGGGGACGCGCACCTCCGTGCTGCTCAAGATGGGTTTACCAGAGCCACGGAGCAGTATGTGAAAGACATACGGGTAAGGAAATTTTGATGGTTATATATACCAGTAGCCCCCGAGACTTGAAGCAGTTTTGTTAACGGATTTAAGGATCAATTAAAACGCAGGCTCTTACCGAGAAGAATGCCGAATTGTCTCAGAAGCTGCAAGAATGTAAGGCCCAACTTGAGGCCGCACTTGCTGCCGCAGGAGGAGACGCAGAGACCCCTCCTGGTAACACATTTTTATTAATAAATATAAGCGTTGTGCGGCGTGCGCGCAAGTCTAATAATGACTGTGCAGGTACCGCCGGACAAGATCCGGACGGGCAAGGATTACTGCGCCAGCTGAAGGCCGGCGAGAGTGTGCTGAATAGGGTGCAGCAAGAAAGGAATAAACTCCAGGATGCCAACGCCGAGCTCGAAGAAGAGCTGAAAGGCGCTCACGCTAGGCTGTCCGGCTCCGTTAAGGAGAATGAGCGGCTTCGTTGCGGCATTTATAGTAAGTGCTTGAGCGGACTCCTTTGAAAAGAAGAGTTCAGCGAGGAAGTATATTGACATGATATGTCTTGTAGGTATACTCACAGGTCGCCCCGCAGAGGAGATGCCCATATCAACGGGTGATCAACTTCCCGAACTGTTGCAACTGCTCGAACGAGTTCGACAGGCAATGAGCGGTGTCATCCAGGCTTTATGGCCAGCTCTCTCCCTACCCGAGGGCCTTTGGGAGCTTGCGGAGAAGCTTCAGGGAGTGTGGCAGCGCTTCCGTTTGTGGAAGATTTCGGCTTGCCGTCCAGGTGCCAGGGAGGCTTGGGCCATGGTGAAGACGCGTTATAAGAAGGCGGATCCCAACCATATGGCCGAAGTTGGACCAGTGGGGCCTGATGGGAAGGAGAACCCTGTGAGTTTAGTATACAGCCAAGTAGAGTTGGCTGCTAAGTTTTCCCAACAGGACTGTAAGTTAGACAGCCTGTTAGACGGGATTGAGGAGGAATACAATCAGTAAATTTGACAATGTATGTTTTCCTTTAAAGTGACATGTGAAATGCCTTCTAGCCGGAATGTAGATCGTTTGTCTTTGCCGACCTTTTCGCTTCGACCTCGGGACCCTAGAGTCCAGAGTGTGTCCGAATACCTTTGTGGATGAGAAACAACCGCGGTATGCATGGAGACCAGGCGTAGGGGTCATTAGTGCTTTATCAGACAAGTGCCCAACTAGTTATGTTATATTACATGGTTAGTAAGAAACATCTTCCAGGGAGAATAGTTCCGTTAAGGGTTCCTTTCCCTGGGAGGCATGCCCTAAAGTGCATGTCCGGACTTCAGAGAAAGCAGAAAAACATCTGGGGGCGGATAAATAAATAGGTAAAAAAGTCATCTTTTAAGTCACCGACCGAATATTTCCTTAAGAACGCTAGCTTTCGGCTTCACCCAGTCTGAGGTACACATCCGGCTGACCCGGCAGTAACAATCGCAGAGGTGCTCCCTTTACCTCCTAGCCGAACAATCGGGAACGCAGGGGTAAGCACAGGAGCCAGGCAACCCAGCTTGGCCAAAACTTAAGTCATATCGATGCATATAATGGTGAGTAAAAGGTACATGTGGAAGCTTAACACATGTGCTGGGTATGAAACCCTTATAATTAAGCTTCTGTAAGAGAAGCCCCCAGGAATAATGAGTGCGGATGGCACATCACGTGTATGCAAAAATGCGAAAGTAGGCCCTTAAGGGCTTTTGAATAAAAAAGTTATGAAAGGAGAAACAAAAGACAGCCGAAATGTAAAAGTTTGGACGGGGGAAGGGGACGAACTCTTAGTCTGGCGCTAGGCATAGAATCTTTGGAGGCGGGCTGCGTTCCATGGGTTCGGCTCGAGTCGGTTGTCCGACGCATTTCGTAGACGGTACGCTCCGCCGGTCAGGACTTGATCAATAATTAAGGGGCCCTCCCATTTGGGCTTGAGCTTGTCCATTTTCTTGTCCGGCAGGCGTAGAACTAGTTCACCAACGTTATAAGTCTTGGCCCGTACTTCTCTGCTTTGATATCTTTGGGCCTGCTGCTGATAGAATGCGGAACGAGCCTTGGCGACGTCGCATTCTTCCTCCAATGTGTCCAAGCTGTCCTGCCGATCCAACTCGGCCTCTCTTTCTTCATACATGCGCACTCGAGGTGAGTCATGAATAATGTCACAGGGCAGGACTGCCTCTGCGTCGTAGACCATAAAAAATGGTGTGAATCCGGTAGTACGGTTAGGCGTTGTCCGCAGCCCCCAGAGTACGGAGTCGAGCTCCTCGACCCATTGCGTGTCGGATTTAGTAAGTGACCGCACTAGTCTGGGTTTAATGCCGCTCATTATTAGACCATTTGCTCGTTCCACTTGACCGTTGGTTTGAGGGTGATAAACTGAAGCATAGTCGAGCTTGATGCCCATATTTTTGCACCATGACTTAACCTCGTCGGCTGTGAAGTTCGTGCCGTTGTCGGTGATGATGCTGTGGGGGACTCCGTAACGGTGTACTACCCCGGATATAAAGTCTATCACTGGTCCGGACTCTGCCGTTTTGACCGGTTTGGCCTCTATCCATTTGGTGAATTTATCCAATAGGTACCTTTGCTTGTGGGTTCCCCCTTTAAGGGGTCCAACCATATCAAGCCCCCAGACCGCGAACGGCCAGGTAATGGGTATAGTTTTGAGGGCGATGGGCGGCATATGGCTCTGATTAGCAAAGAGCTGACAACCAATGCATTTCTGGACTAAGTCCTGGGCATCTGCCCGGGCCGTCGGCCAATAAAATCCTGTACGGAATGCCTTTCCTACAAGGGCCCAGGCTGCTGCGTGGTGTCCGCCTAGTCCGGCATGAATTTCAGCCAGGAGGTTTTTCCCTTGCTCTTCGGAGATACACCTTTGAAGGACTCCGGTTGTACTTTTCTTATAAAGTTCTCCCTCATGGACCTTGTAGGCTTTCGATCGCCGGACTATGCAGCGGGCCTCGTTTTGGTCTTCGGGAAGTTCCTGCCTTAGCAAGTAGGCGAGGAATGGTTCTGTCCACGGGGCGATTACTGCCATTATGACATGGGCTGAAAGTGTTATGTCATCGGCTGGATCGCCGATTGGCGCGGTTTTTTTCTGGTTTGTCACTTCCGGGCTCCTCTTCCCATAGTACGGATGGCTTGAAGAGCCGTTCCAAGAAGATATTTGGAGGGACAGCATCACGTTTGGCACCGATGCGTGCCAGTACGTCGGCCGCTTGGTTATTATCTCGGGCTATGTGATGGAATTCGAGTCCTTCAAACCGAGCTGACATTTTTAGGACAGCGTTGCGATATGCTGCCATTTTGGATCCTTGGCGTCAAAGTCTCCGTTTATTTGGGATATTGCAAGGTTTGAATCCCCGCGCACCTCTAGGCGTTGAATGCCCATGGAGACTGCCATCCGGAGACCATGTAACAGGGCCTCGTATTCGGCTGCATTGTTGGAGTCCCTCATTATTTGAAGTACATACTGGACTGTGTCTCCGGTTGGGGACGTCGATACGACGCCAGCCCCCAGTCCGGCCAACATTTTAGAGCCGTCGAAATGCATAGTCCAATTGGAGTATGTGCCGTACTCTTTAGGGAGTTCGGCTTCGGTCCATTCAGCGACAAAGTCCGCCAAAACTTGTGACTTTATAGCTCGCCGAGGTTTGTAAGTTATGTCGAATGGTAAGAGCTCAATGGCCCATTTTGCAATCCTGACCGTTGCGTCGCGGTTATTTATAATGTCATTGAGTGGTACTTCAGAGGCCACTATTATCGAACACTCTTGAAAGTAGTGCCGGAGCTTCCGGGACGCCATGAACACCGCATATGCTATCTTCTGATAGTGCGGGTAACGGGACTTGCAGGGGGTTAACACAGTGGATACATAATACACTGGTTTTTGAAGAGGGAATTTGTGCCCTTCTGTCTCTCGTTCGACGACGAGGACCGCGCTTACAACTTGATGCGTTGCTGCGATGTATAACAACATTGGTTCGCCCAGATTGGGCGCAGCCAGGACCGGATTTGTTGCCAATATGGCCTTTATTTCTTCGAGTCCGGCAGTGGCAGCATCCGTCCACTCGAAGTGTTCAGTGCGCCTGAGGAGGCGAAAGAGGGGCAACGCCTTTTCTCCAAGACGGGAGATAAAGCGCCTTAGAGCTGCCATGCATCCTGTTAATTTTTGTATTTGTTTGAGGTCTTTTGGAATGTCCAACTGTAGCAGAGCTTGGATTTTAGCTGGGTTTGCTTCGATTCCTCTACCGGACACGATGAAGCCCAGCAGCTTTCCGGCTGGCACGCCGAGAACACATTTTTCCGGATTCAACTTGATGTCATATGCTCTGAGGTTGTCGAACGTGAGCCTTAAATCGTCTACTAGAGTTTCGACGTGTTTTGTTTTGACGACTACGTCGTCTACGTATGCCTCGACTGTTTTGCCGATCTGGGTAGCCAGACATGTTTGAATCATGCGCTGATATGTTGCGCCGGCGTTTTTAAGTCCGAAGGGCATCGTGTTGAAGCAGAATGGTCCGTAAGGGGTGATGAATGCCATGGCGGCTTGGTCTGCTTCCGCCATCTTGATTTGATGGTAGCCAGAGTATGCGTCGAGGAAACACAATGAATCGTGCCCTGCGGTAGCATCGATAATTTGGTCGATGCGGGGGAGAGGGAAGGAATCCTCTGGGCAAGCCTTATTGAGGTCTTTAAAATCGACACAAAGGCGCCAGGATTTGTCCTTCTTTGGTACCATTACCAGATTTGCTAGCCAATCCGGATGTTTGATATCTCTGATGAATCCGGCTTCCAATAGTTTGGCTAGCTCTTCTCCCATTGTTTGACTGGCTTGAATCCTTTTAGGATGTTTAGGCTATGTTCTGCCAACCTGCGTGGGATTCCGGGCATATCCGAAGGATGCCAGGCGAAGATGTCCCAATTTTCCCGAAGGAATTCACGCAGTGCGGCGTCTACTTCGGGGTTCAATTGTGCCCCAATGGAGGCCGTCTTTGTTGGGTCCGTTGGATGGACCTGGAATTTTATTATTTCATCTGCTGATTTGAAGGAGGTGGACTTGGATCTTTTATCGAGTATCACATCGTTCCTGTTCACTGTAGAGCACAGCGCGGTGAGTTCTTCTACTACTAAGGCTTTGGATAGTGCCTCCAGCACTAGTGCGGCTGTCTTGTTCTCGGCGCGGAGTGCTATGTCCGGATCACTAGCGAGAGTGATTATTCCGCCGGGCCCAGGCATTTTGAGCTTCATGTACCCGTAATGAGGTACTGCTTGAAAAATTGTGAATGCCTCTCGTCCTAATATAGCGTGATATCCGCTGTTGAACGGGGCCACTTGGAATATGACTTATTCGGATCTGTAATTGTCCGGCGTACCGAACACCACATCGAGTGTGATTTTTCCGGTGCAGCGCGCTTCCCGGCTAGGGATTATTCCTCTGAAGGTTGTGTTGCTTCGCTCAATACGGCTCCAAGCGATTTCCATTTTTCGCAGAGTTTCCTCGTAAATGAGGTTTAGTCCGCTGCCGCCATCCATGAGGACTTTTGTCAGTCGAAAGTCGTCCACTATGGGACTGAGCACCAGTGCGGCTGGCGCTCTGGCTGTTCGGAATTTAGGTTCGTCGCTGGCGTTGAAGGTAATAGCTGTGTTGCTCCATGGATTTGCTGCTGCTACTTGGTAAACTTCGGCGAGCCCGCGGATTATTCGTTTTCGCATATTATTTGATGCGAAGGTCTCGAAGACTGTTGATACCGTACCGGTATTGTTGGAGTGGCTTCCCGGGGCTAGAAGCTCCTCGCCACTTTTGGCCACCTGCCGTAATATCCAACATGCTCGAAGGCTATGTGTTGGGACGGCTCCCTCTGTACTATGAGGCTTACAGGGTCCATTGAGCCATCCCTCCAGTACGGTTCCGTGCCCTTTATTAGGTTTTTGCTTTTTCGTTTTTGCATCTGGGGCCTGAGTGTGAGGCACCATTTTGTTGCGGATTGGGGTCGAGGCCGGATTATCCCAAAATTGGTTTTCGGTTTTCCGGAAACTCTCCATCGCACAGTACTTTTGTACGATGGACGCCAGATCGGTGAAGCGTGTAATTTTACGATGATCAATGGCGTTCAATATTATCTTATCCGTGCAATTGTTGCAGAAGAGTGAGATTGCATTTTCCTCTCGGCAGTCCTTTATCCTGTCCATAACCAGGAGGAATCTGGCCCAGTAGTGATGTACTGTTTCAGCGGGCTCTTGTCGTATTAGAGATAGATCACATATGTCTGGGCGGGTGGGTGGACTAAAATCCGGATCCCTGCCCATCTTGGGGCTTAAAGGCCGAGGAGTTTCCGAATTCGGAAGCTTAGGTTGCTGGACACGATCCAGTGAGTCCGGAGCGATGCATGGTTTTAAGTTCAATGCTCGATTGAAGTCCGTTCCTCCGCGGAAATCCGGCATGGAGGGTTTGGGAATCCGGACGTGACTAGTTTTCAATATAGGCGAAGAGTTGCCGTATTGCTCCTCCACCACTGCGATGTGGTGAGTGGCCTGGGGAGAGTTAATCTCCCTCAGATCGGTTTTAAGCCCAATCTGATTGTAGTCTATAGCGACTCCCAAGGCGGCGATGCGATCCAAGAGCTCATTAACAGACGAGAGCTCTATTGGATCCAACTGTTTGGCAGCTTTCGAGCTGACGCGAAGATTGCTTCTGACGACTTGAGAGGTCATTGTCGAAGCGGCGGCCGGACAGGCGGTCATAAGAAAACCACCTAGCCGGATAGTTTGGCCGGCGGCCAAGGCCCTTTCGGTGAAAACACCGTCTTTGAAGACGGGTGGAGGCATCCTCCCTATCGGTGAAGACACAGAGGAACTCTCAATGAAAGCACCAATGTCGGTGTCAAAACCGGTGGATCTCGGGGTCCCGAACTGTGCGTCTAGGCGGATGGTAACAGGAGACGAGGGACACGATGTTTTACCCAGGTTCGGGCCCTCCCGATGGAGGTAAAACCCTACGTCCTGCCTGATTAATATTAATGATATGGGTAGTACAAGAGTGGATCTACCACGAGATCAAGGAGGCTAAACCCTAAAGCTAGCCTATGGTATGATTGTTGTAATGTATGTTGTCCTACGGACTAAAGCCCTCCGGTTTATATAGACACCGGAGGAGGCTAGGGTTACACAGAGTCGGTTACAATGGTAGGGGATCTACATATCCGTATCGCCAAGCTTGCCTTCCATGCCAAGGAAAGTCCCATCCCGACACGGGACGGAGTCTTCAATCTTGTATCTTCGTAGTCTTGGAGTCTGGCGGACGATGATAGTCCGGCTGTCCGGACACCCCCTAGTCCAGGACTCCCTCAACAAGCCTGGACAAACTCTTATATAAAGGAAAACGCCCCCGAGAACACATGGGAATTATCGTCAAGCTAGTTTTCATCACGCTCATATGATTCGCGCTTGGACAAGCATCCCACTTATGATTAACCCCTCTTGCAAGCATCCGCAACTACAAAAGAAGTATTAAGGTAAACCTAACCATAGCATGAAACATGTGGATCCAAATCAGCCCCTTACGAAGCAACGCATAAACTAGGGTTTAAGCTTCTGTCACTCTAGCAACCCATATCTACTTATTACTTCCCAATGCCTTCCCCTAGGCCCAAATAATGGTGAAGTATCATGTAGTCGATGTTCAAATAACACCACTAGAGGAAAGAAAACATACATCTCATCAAAATATCAAACGAATACAAAATTCACATGACTACTTATAGCAAGACTTCTCTCATGTCCTCAGGAACAAACGTAACTACTCACTAATCATATTCATGTTCGTAATCATAGGGGTATTAATATTCATAAAGGATCTAAACATATTCTTCCACAGAACAAACCAAATAGCATCAACTACAAGGAGTGATCAACACTACTAGCAACCCACGGGTACCAATCTGAGGTTTTGAGACAAAGATCGGATACAAGAGATGAACTAGGATTTGAGAGGAGATGATGCTGGTGAAGATGTTGATGGAGATGACCCCCACCCGATGAGACGATCGATGGTGATGACGATGGTGACGATTTCCCCCTCCCGGAGGGATGTTTCGCCTGCAGAACAGCTCCGCCGGAGCCCTAGATTGGTTCCGCCAAGGTTCCGCATCGAGACAGCGGCGCTTTGTCCCGAAAGCTTCCTTCTGATTTTTTTTCCAGGGTGAAAGACTTCATATAGCAAAAGATGGGCACCGGAGGCCTGCGAGGGGACCCACGAGACAGGGGGCGTGCCCAGGGGGTAGGGCACGCCCCCACCCTCATGGCCAGGGTGTGGACCCCCTCTGGTTGATTCTTTCGCCAGTATTTTTTATTAATTCCAAAAGGTGCCTCCATGAAGTTTCAGGACTTTTGGAGTTGTGCAGAATCGGTCTCTAATATTTGCTCCTTTTCCAGCCCAGAATTCCTGCTGCCGGCATTCTCCCTCTTCATGTAAACCTTGTAAAGTAAGAAAGAAAAGGCAAAAGTATTGTGACATAACGTGTAGTAAAAGCGCATAATGCAATAAATATCAATATAAAAGCATGATGCAAAATGGACGTATCAACTCCTCCAAGCTTAGACCTCGCTTGTCCTCAAGCGGAAGTCGATATCGAAAAATATGTCCACGTGTTTAGAGATAAAGGTGTCGATAAAATAAAATACGGACATGAGGGCATCATGATCATTCTTATAACAGCAACATATATATATATATATATATATATATATATATATATATATATATATTCATATTATTTCTTATGCTGAAGTAACAATCTATTCACAATGTAAAGTATGAATCAGAAACTTCACTGAAAACTAACAAACTATAACCTCAGTCATTGAAGCAATTGCAATTTATCGTAACAACAGAAAGAGTCTATATAAGAGCTTTTCAAAAAGTCCACATTCTCAACTATCATTTAGTCTTTCACAATTGCTAACACTC
>NC_041393.1:747117286-747149323 GCF_002162155.2 Triticum dicoccoides | reverse complement strand
ATCAGGATCATTCCAACACAATGTGCTTGCCTAAGGATAGAGTGTAAAAAGGAAAGGTGAAGATCACCGCCACTCTTGCATAAGACATAAGACAAAAAAAATAAAAGATAGGCCCTTCGCAGAGGGAAGCAGAGGTTGTCATGTTATTTTAAGGTTGGATGCACAAAATCTTAATTCAAAAGAATGCCACTTTATATTGCCACTTGTCATAGGGACCTTTATTATGCAGTCCGTCGCTTTTATTGCTTCCATATCACAAGATCGTATAAAGCTATTTTCTCCACACTAATAAATCACACATATTTAGGGAGCAATTTTTATTGCTTGCAACAATGACAACTTATTTGAAGGATCTTACTCAATCCATAGGTAGGTATGGTGGACACTCATGCAAAACTGGGTTTAAGGATATTCGGAAGCACAAGTAGTATCTCTACTTGGTGCAAAGAATTTGGCTAGCATGAGGGGGAAAGGCAAGCTCAACATGTTGGACGATCCATAACAATATACTTTATTTCAGGTATAAGAAAACATAACCCATTACGTTGTCTTCCTTGTCCAACATCAACTTTTTAGCATGTCATATTTTAATGAGTGCTCACAATCATAAAAGATGTCCAACTTGTGTTTCAAAATAGGTCCCTGCTTAAAGAATAGTTCATCTATTTCCCTTCTTTCATTAATAAACATATCATTTTCATGGTCTAGCAAATATTGTTCTAAAGGATCATTAGGAGGCATGACAATAGAAGAAAGACCAATAATTTCATCCTTACTAGGCAATTCTTTATCATGGGGTTGTCTACAAAATTTAGCAAAACTAAAGGCATGAGACATATCACCTAAACCAACAGAAACAATATCCTTTTTGCAGTCTATCTTATCATTAACAGTATTCATGAAGGGTCTACCAAATATAATGGGACAAAAGTCATCTTGTGGGGAACCAAGAACAAGAAAATCAGTAGGATATTTAACTTTCCCACACAAGACTTCAACATCTCTAACAATCCTAACTGGTGAAATAGTATCTCTATTGGCAAGCTTAATTGTAACATCAATACCTTCTAACTCAGCAGGTGCAATATCATGCATAATTTCTTCGTATAAAGAATGAGGTATTGCACTCGCGCTAGCACCCATATCTCATAAGCCATGATAGCAATGATCTCCTATTTTAACAGAAATAACGGGCATGCCTACAATAGGTCTATGTTTATTTTTAGTATCGGGTCTAGCAATCCTAGCAGCTTCATCACAGAAGTAAATAATATGCCCATCAATATTGTCGGTCAAGAGATCTTTAACCATAGCAATACTAGGTTCAACTTTAATGTGCTCAGGAGGTGTAGGTATTCTAGTTTTACTCTTACAAACCAGAGTTGAAGCTTTAGCATGATCCTTATTCTAACAAGGAAGGGTGGTTTCTCAATATAAGCGGTTGGAACAATAGGATCAACATTATAAGTGATAGTCTTTTCTTCAACTTTAACAGGTTCAACTACTTTTACTTCAACTAGCACAGTGGCCCGCTCGATGCGCGGGCTAGCATTTTATAAAGTTTAATAATGAGGACATGTATAATATTTGGTTTATCTAAAGAAAAATTAGAGGCATATCTGATGATGTTACAAATATAAGAATTGTGCATACAGAGTTTGGTATTAGGTATTTATGGTTATTTTATTTATATAAGAATATATATGGTGTCTATTTTTCATTTTACCTTCAAATTGTGCATGCCATACAAACTCTACTTTTATGATTAGTAGCCATGCATTTATAATACATACTAAATCTCTTTATATGACCAGATATATTTTTACAATATTGCGCCATTTATATTTTATTTTGAAATATGGAAAATGCATGTACTTTATAGTGCGACTGAATAATTTAATAAGTAGCAATATATTTTGTGCACTTAGTAAATGTTGTTCTTTCTTAAGTAGGTATTCATGGCATTCTGAAGGACTAAATCAATAAGATTAAGAGTGAGATTATCATTTTATTCCTCACTTTACGCCCTCCTACTTAACATTATGCTTCCCTTAGTAACACATATTGAGGAATACTCTATCGGCATATTTTGGTATGATAAATAAACTCGTATGATCCATGGAACAGCTGTGGGTTAACCCTTTCATAGAACAGTAATCATATTCCAGGAATATACAAAATGAACCATGCAATTCTTTTTAAATTAACAATTGTTACGATTTACTACAAAAAGATGGTGATCTTAATAAAAGTTAGTCCAATAGCAATCGCGGGTCATGTGGAGTGCATGTTTCTTCACTGTCGCCGAATAGCCATGTGTGCACGCCTCATATAGGAGCAGGCTTCCTGTTATTTTGTTCTTGTATGGTTTCATATTTTTCTTGCATTCAGTGTCGTCAATATTAATGGACTTAACCCATGTTATACTAATGTTTGAGTGGGTTAGGCCCTTAATGTATTGGCATTTACTTGGTTTTCTGCTAATTAACATGGCAACAGTCCGTTAGTCTGGAAAACAGATTAGGTTCGTGGTAAGTAAAATAGTAAAAAAAATTAGATCTTGCAAACTAATTGAGAAATACATAAAAAAAAGGAGAGTTGAACATACAAATGTGTCTAGTTAAGATATAAGATAAAGTTAAGAGAAACCATGGACAGTAAAATTTTGATGACTCAAAGAAGGTTTGACAGTGTAATGACAATAATATGAACTGATATTGTGGTTATACAAATATCAGGCCGAATTAAAGCTGAGAAATGCATAAGTGTCACTCAAAGGTGCATGTCGATCCATTTCATGTTCAATATTAGTGCCCGTATGTTTCGTGTACATAAGGTGATTTTTCATATAAGTTTTTACAAAATATCATTAATGAGACACTCTAGTCTCTTATAGCAAATAGGTAAATGTTTAAGAGCAGCCTGATTGGAAGTTTTCAATTGAAACTTTGTTATTACACATGTAAGTAGACGTGAACTCAAGTTGTTTCCCTAACACAAATATACATGTAGATGATTCGGTAAATTTATTTTTGGTTTTAAATTTAGCTATATCTCCAAACCTGCACACTCTTGTCTATAGGGAACATACAAATTTGTACCTTTGTTATGCTGTATCAAAATTTTCCAAACAGTAAATCATTTTCGTTGGGGCGTAACCCTCTCAGCGACGCGCCACATCGGAACCCGTGTGTGGTGGAAAATGGGCAAGGGCCGAGCCGTCACCCCCCAGGTGGCGCGCCGTATCTTGATCCGGATACGGTGGCAAGTGAGCGAGGATCAGGTCGTCGCATCCTTAGTGGCGTGCTACATCGGCGCCCGGATGTAGTGGAAAATGAGCAAGGGTCTTCGCATTTGACTCGACGAGTGCGAAGGGTAAGGAAGCTAGCCGAGCCTAGGAGGATTCGCTTAGGTAGCTGGAACGTAGGGTCTCTGACAGGGAAGCTTCGGGAGCTAGCGGATGCAGCGGTGAGGAGAGGTGTTGATATCCTTTGCGTCCAAGAAACCAAATGGAGAGGACAGAAGGCGAAGGAGGTGGAGGATACCGGCTTCAAGCTATGGTACACGGGGACGGCTGCAAACAGAAATGGCGTAGGCATCTTGATCAACAAGAGCCTCAAGTATGGAGTGGTAGACGTCAAGAGACGTGGGGACCGGATTATCCTGGTCAAGCTGGTAGTTTAGGACTTGGTTCTCAATGTTATCAGCGCGTATGCCCCACAAGTAGGCCACAATGAGAACACCAAGAGGGAGTTCTGGGAAGTCCTGGAAGACATGGTTAGGAGTGTACCGATTGGTGAGAAGCTCTTCATAGGAGGAGACCTCAATGGCCACGTGGGTACATCTAACACAGGTTTTGAAGGGGCGCATGGGGGCTTTGGCTATGGCATCAGGAATCAAGAAGGAGAAGATGTCTTAAGCTTTGCTCTAGCCTACAACATGATTGTAGCCAACACCCTCTTTAGAAAGAGAGAATCACATCTGGTGACTTTTAGTAGTGGCCAACACTCTAGCCAGATTGATTTCATCCTCTCGAGAAGGGAACACAGGCGTGCGTGCCTAGACTGTAAGGTGATACCTGGAGAGAGTGTTGTACCCCAGCATAAGCTGGAGGTTGCTGACTTCCGCTTTCGGATTCGTGTCCAGCGGGATAAGCAGGCTAAAGTCGCTAGAACGAAGTGGTGGGAGCTCAAGGGGGAGGTAGCTCAGGCGTTCAAGGAGAGGGTCATTAAGGAGGGCCCTTGGGAGGAAGGAGGGGATGTGGACAATGTGTGGATGAAGATGGCGACTTGCATTCGTAAGGTGGCCTCAGAGGAGTTTGGAGTGTCCAGGGGAAGGAGAAGCGAATACAAGGATACCTGGTGGTGGAATGATGATGTCCAGAAGGCGATTAAAGAGAAGAAAGATTTCTTTAGACGCCTATACCTGGATAGGAGTGCACACAACATAGAGAAGTACAAGATGGCGAAGAAGGCCGCAAAGCGAGCTGTTGGTGAAGCAAGGGGTCGGGCGTATGAGGACCTCTACCAACGGTTAGGCACGAAGGAAGGCGAAAGGGACATCTATAAGATGGCCAAGATCTGAGAGAGGAAGACGAGGGATATTGGCCAAGTCAAATGCATCAAGGACGGAGCAGGCCAACTCTTGGTGAAGGACGAGGAGATTAAGCATAGATGGCGGGAGTACTTCGACAAGCTGTTCAATGGGGAGAATGAAAGCTCTACCATTGAACTGGACGACTCTTTTGATGAGACCAGCATGCGTTTTGTGCGTCGAATCCAGGAGTCTGAGGTCAAGGAGGCTTTAAAAAGGATGAAGGGAGGCAAGGCGATGGGCCCGGATTGTATCCCCATTGAGGTGTGGAAAGGTCTCGGGGACATAGCGATAGTATGGCTAACCAGGCTTTTCAATCTCATTTTTCGGGCAAACAAGATGCCAGAAGAATGGAGACGGAGTATATTAGTACCAATCTTCAAGAACAAGGGGGATGTTCAGAGTTGTACTAATTACCGTGGAATTAAGCTGATGAGCCATACAATGAAGCTATGGGAGAGAGTCATTGAGCACCGCTTAAGAAGAATGACAAGCGTGACCAAAAACCAGTTTGGTTTCATGCCTGGGAGGTCGACCATGGAAGCCATTTTCTTGGCACGACAGCTTATGGAGAGATATAGGGAGCAAAAGAAGGACTTGCATATGGTGTTCATTGACTTGGAGAAGGCCTATGATAAGATACCGCGGAATGTCATGTGGTGGGCCTTGGAGAAACACAAAGTCCCAGCAAAGTACATTACCCTCATCAAGGACATGTATGATAATGTTGTGACAAGTGTTCGAACAAGTGATGTCGACACTGATGACTTCCCGATTAAGATAGGACTGCATCAGGGGTCAGCTTTGAGCCCTTATCTTTTTGCATTGGTGATGGATGAGGTCACAAGGGATATACAAGGAGATATCCCATGGTGTATGCTCTTTGCGGATGATGTGGTGCTAGTTGACGATAGTCGGGCGGGGGTAAATAGGAAGTTAGAGTTATGGAGACAAACCTTGGAATCGAAAGGGTTTAGGCTTAGTAGGACTAAAACCGAGTACATGATGTGCGGTTTCAGTACTACTAGGTGTGAGGAGGAGGAGGTTAGCCTTGATGGTCAGGTGGTACCCCGGAAGGACACCTTTCGGTATTTGGGGTCAATGCTGCAAGAGGATGGGGGTATTGATGAAGATGTGAACCATCGGATCAAAGCCGGATGGATGAAGTGGCGCCAAGCTTCTGGCATTCTCTGTGACAAGAGAGTGCCACAAAAGCTAAAAGGCAAGTTCTACAGGACGGCGGTTCGACCCGCAATGTTGTATGGCGCTGAGTGTTGGCCGACTAAAAGGCGACATGTTCAACAGTTAGGTGTGGCGGAGATGCGTATGTTGAGATGGATGTGTGGCCACACGAGGAAGGATCGAGTCCGGAATGATGATATACGAGATAGAGTTGGGGTAGCACCAATTGAAGAGAAGCTTGTCCAACATCGTCTGAGATGGTTTGGGCATATCCAGCGCAGGCCTCCAGAAGCTCCAGTGCATAGCGGATGGCTAAAGCATGCGGAGAATGTCAAGAGAGGGCGGGGTAGACCGAATTTGACATGGGAGGAGTCCGTTAAGAGAGACCTGAAGGATTGGGGTATCACCGAAGAGCTAGCTATGGACAGGGGTGCATGGAAGCTTGCTATCCATGTGCCAGAGCCATGAGTTGGTTGCGAGATCTTATGGGTTTCATCTCTAGCCTACCCCAACTTGCTTGGGACTAAAGGCTTTGTTGTTGTTGTTGTTGTTGTAGTAAATCATTTTATAAGCTACTGTAAAACAGTAATACACGTGTGTTGGTGACATGTGCTTGAAGAGGCATCCACGGCCTTGAAACGATGATGATTCATATGTTTTGCGAAAAAGTGAAATTCTTAAATTTAAGGCGTTCGGAATAAATTGTGTTTTTTCTCATTAACTGAAGAGATTTGTACCGAGTTAATAGTGTGGCTTACTCTGTAGGTATCTCCTAAGATGTTACAAAACTTACAAAGCAAGTTCAAAGAGGATCAATCGTAGATTAAATCATTTACCAATGTGATGTACACATTTTAGAGTCACCTGTGGGTCAGAAAGCATATTTATGATCAACAGCCATATTTCTTCTTGATTCATTACTCATGATGCACGTGAATATAATATAGTAGTCATGGACTTGTAGACCCTGTCCTTGCCCTAACATAAAACCTGAAGTGAGCAAAACAGTGGATCAGCTTGTACATCTTTACAACAGTACTCATAAAATTTCTAATGTTGGTCTACTATATACGATAAATAATTTTATCAAAATCTATTATCATAGTTCCACCTTTCTAATTAAAATATAGAATGTTACTGCACAAAGTTACAAACGTTACAGTGTTGTACTTCAAAAAGTAGAGATGCAGAGAATAGAAACAATACAGTGTAGAAGCGAAAATATATATAATTCAAATCATTTATAAGCACTGGTGTTAACATCTTTCATAACTATTAAAACCATAATGCATCAAGGGTTCTAGGTGTGTTCAGTTTCATGAAAAACGTGTTTTCACTTACCTAATATTTAATTTGGCGATTACTATACAATTTGGTACGTGAGCATGCGGAAGCACATAAGCTGCAGGTGTACTCGCTGAATCGCTCAATGTCAGGAATTATAGGAAAAACTTCGCACCGGAGTGCATCTAGTGTGGGGCGAGACGTCAGCAAGAGCCAAACAGCGACGTAGTTCGCTGTGGTGAAGTCCGTTCGCAGCAATGCCATGCACGCACATCTGTCTTATTTTGCAGGTCGGCATATGCATGGACGGATTGGTGATGTTTGAACAACATCGAGAATGCCTAGTATGATCAGGCTCATTGCTTCGGGGAATAATTGCTTCTGTATATTGAATCACAGGATTCCAGCAGTTTTATTTTTAACAGCCTTTAGCCTGAACATCCCCCTCAGCCAAGTAGGTGTCATGGAAAGTCATGACATGGTACTGCTACGGAAGTTATAGATGTGATGAAGCTGGCACCAATTCCTACAGATTGATTTCATCAGCATTCATCAGCAAGAAAATATATTTGGATGGACTACAGTATGATCATTGAACCTTGATTCTTCTCGCAAATATCACTGCCCAGCTGGACAGACCTAGACAATTTTGCATCACGATGCTTGGACGTGAAATCCTCTTCACACAAATCTTGCTGGCAAGAAACTAAGAAATCCTGCACAATCTTCCAATTCTCTGAAGCTCCACGCTGGAGAACATCGCAAAACTGGGCCGAGCACACACATGCACAAGCTTGGTGGATGCCAACGCCAAGCAATTGGGAATTTGGAGGAACCCTACTACAAACCAATCGGGGATCTAGAGGGATTCTAGATTCAGATGTTCGTCAAGTGCCGATGCTCATAGAATTTGATGGACATCTACACAAACTAATTCAGGACCTAAAGGAAACCTAGGTTTAGATGTAAGTGAAGCCCCATTGTACATTATGCACGGAAGTTTGGGGCCTGTTGATCTTACCGGTAGCACTTGAGTTGCCCAATCGAAACCCACGCAAGAGGAAAGTGGCGATGGAGGTGGAGTAGGACTGTAGGAGGGCTGGAGGAGACGGCGTGGAGAGGAATCAGTACCCCGCAGGAAGGAGAGATCTGATCAACTGCGGCGGCGGAGCATTAGCGTGAGAAGGAAAATAATAGGAGTAGTAGTATTGAGGTTTGTCTAATAAAAGTCATATTGGCTTCTTTTTTTAGGGGAAAAAAGTATATTGGCTAGCTTCAGAGTTTTTTTTTTGTGTTGAACGTCATGATGCAAGGCTGGAGACGTATTCCATTGTAGTTACATAATGGCAAAGGTGGGTAATTTTTTCACTTAAACCATATCGATGGTTATTAAATTTAGCCTTTTAAATGAAGGGTCGGATATTTCTGATTTTTGTGGTAATTTCTAGCTATTTCAGAATATTCTGGTTAACCCGTCCCGTCAAATACTTTTTATATATAATAATAATAGATGGGAGGATGATATTTAAACCACTTCTCCTTAGGGAGATCAACATGAGTAGCACATGATTCACAGAAAGAAGCTACTATCTCAGAGTCAAGTCCATATTTAGTGCTAAATTCACGAAAAACTTAGGTGTTATACCTGACTCCTTACCTTTGTCTAGATCCCAATCTTTAGAGTTGCGTTTAATTCTTTCCAATAAATGTCATTTGAATTCAATAGTCTAAAAGAACCGGTACAAGAAGTATCGAGAATGTAGCGATTGTTGAGAGAAAGCCGAGCATAAAAATTTTGAATAATAATTTCTCTTGAAAGCTCATGATCGGGGCATGAATATAACATTGACTTAAGCCTCCCCCAAGCTTGAGCGATACTTTCTCCTTCTCGAGGCCGAAATTATATGTATAATTACGATAACGATGAACCTGATGCATAGGATAAAACTGTTGGGGAACGTAGTAATTTCAAAAAAAAAATCCTACGCACACGCAAGATCATGGTGATGCATAGCAACGAGAGGGGAGAGTGTGTCCACATACCCTCGTAGACTGAAAGCGGAAGCGTTAGCACAATGCGGTTGATGTAGTCGTACGTCTTCACGATCCGACCGATCCAAGTACCGAACGTACGGCACCTCCGAGTTCAGCACACGTTTAGATCGATGACGTCCCACGAACTCTGATCTAGCAGAGCTTTGCAGGAGAGTTCCGTCAGCACGACGGCGTGATGACGGTTTTGATGATGCTACCGATGCAGGGCTTCGCCTAAGCACCGCTACGATATTACCGAGGTGGAATATGCTGGAGGGGGGCACCGCACACGGCTGGGAGAGATCAACAGATCAACTTGTGTGTCTAGAGGTTCCCCCCTGCCCCCATATATAAAGGAGCAAGGGGGGAGGCCGGCCGGCCCTGTAGGGCGCGCCAGGAGAAGTCCTCCTCCTAGTAGGAGTAGGACCCCTCTTTCCTACTCCTACTAGGAGGGGAAAGGAAGGGGGAGAGGGAGAAAGAAAGGGGGGCGCCGCCCCCCTCTCCTAGTCCAATTTGGACCAGAGGGGGAGGGGCGCGCGGCCTGCCCTAGGCCAGCGCTCTCTCTCTCCACTAAGGCCCAGAAGGCCCACTATTTCTCCCGGGGGGTTCCGGTAAACCTCCGGCACTCCGGTTTTCTCTGAAACAACCCGGAACACTTCCGGTGTTCGAATATAGCCGTCCAATATATCAATCTTCATGCCTCGGCCATTTCGAGACTCCTCGTCATGTCCATGATCATATCCGGGACTTCTAACTACCTTCGGTACATCAAAACACATAAACTCATAATACCGATCGTCACCGAACTTTAAGCGTGCGGACCCGATGGGTTCGAGAACTATGTAGACATGACCGAGACACGTCTCCGGTCAATAACCAATAGCGGAACCTGGGTGCCCATATTGGCTCCCACATATTCTACGAAGATCTTTATCGGTCAACCCGCATAACAACATACGTTGTTCCCTTTGTCATCGGTATGTTACTTGCCCGAGATTTGATCGTCGGTATCTCAATACCTAGTTCAATCTCGTTACCGGCATGTCTCTTTTACTCATTCCATAATACATCATCCAGCAACTAACTCATTAGTCACATTGCATGCAAGGCTTATAGTGATGTGCATTACTGAGGGCCCAAAGATTCCTCTGCAATACATGGAGTGACAAATCCTAATCTTGATTCATGCCAACCCAACAAACACCTTCGGAAACACATGTAGGGCATCTTTATAATCACCCATTTATGTTGTGACGTTTGATTGCACATAAAGTGTTCCTCCGGGTATTTGGGAGTTGTGCAATCTCATAGTCCGAGGAACATGTATAAGTCATGAAGAAAGCAATAGCAATAAAACTGTAATGATCACAATGCTAAGCTAATGAATGGGTCTTGTCCATCACATCATTCTCCTAATGATGTGATCCCGTTCGTCAAATGACAACACATGTCTATGGCTAGGAAACATAACCATCTTTGATGAACAAGCTAGTCAAGTAGAGGCATACTAGGGACACATTGTTTTGTCTATGTATTCACACATGTATCAAGTTTCCGGTTAATACAATTCTAGCATGAATAATAAACATTTATCATGAAATAAGGAAATAAATAATAACTTTATTATTGCCTCTAGGGCATATTTCCTTCAAAAACTTCTGATGAAATTCCAATTTCAATATGTTGTAGTTCCATGATCCAATATCATCACATAGACTAAACCATGTCAAAGCCTTTCCCTTTAAAGACAAAGGGAAGACATTCTTCTTGATAACATCCTCGGGCATACCTGCAAGCTTAAACAATCCACAAACTTCATCCACATAGATTAGGTGCAAATCGGGATGCAATGTTCCATCTCCTGTAAAGGGATTAGCTAGCAGTTTCTCTATCATACACGAAGGAATTTCAAAGTAAACATTTTCAGTAGGTTCAGTAGGTTGAGGAGCAACTCTTTGCCCTACTAGTCGGGGTGAAGATACCCCAAACAAGCCCCTCAAAGTATTATTTTCCATAGTAACAAATGACAGTAAATTTCAGCACACTATATAAATTTTTCCTTACCAAATTCCACCTACCAAAGGCGCTTCACTCCCCGGCAACGGCGCCATAAAAGATTCTTGATGACCCACAAGTATAGGGGATCTATCATAGTCCTTTAAATAAGTAAGAGTGCCAAACCCAACTAGAAGGAAATGAGAAGCAGTTTTCACTAAGGCTTTCTCTGCAAGCACTGAAATTATCGGTAACAGATAGTTTTGTGATAAGGTAATTCGTAATAGGTAACAAGTAACAAAAGTAAATAAGGTGCAGAAAGGTGGCCCAATCCTTTTTGTAGCAAAGGACAAGCCTGGACAAACTCTTATTTGAAGGAAAACGCTCCCGAGGACACATGGGAATTATCGTCAAGCTAGTTTTCATCACGCTTATATGATTCGCGTTCGTTACTTTGATAATTTGATATGTGGGTGGACCGGTGCTTGGGTGCTGCCCTTCCTTGGACAAGCATCCCACTTATGATTAACCCCTCTTGCAAGCATCCGCAACTAAAAAAGAAGTGTTAAGGTAAACCTAATCATAGCATGAAACATGTGGATCCAAATCAGCCCCTTACGAAGCAACGCATAAACTATGGTTTAAGCTTCTGTCACTCTAGCAATCCATCATCTACTTATTACTTCCCAATGCCTTCCCCTAGGCCCAAATAATGGTGAAGTGGCATGTAGTCGACATTCACATAACACCACTAGAGGAAAGACAACATACATCTCATCAAAATATCGAATGAATACCAAGTTCACATCACTACTTATAGCAAGACTTCTCCCATGTCCTCAGGAACAAAAGTAACTACTCACAAATCATATTCATGTTCATAATCAGAGGGGTATTAATATGCATAAATGATCTGAACATATAATCTTCCACCGAATAAACCAAATAGCAGCAACTACAAGGAGTAATCAACACTATTAGCAACCCACAGGTACCAATCTGAGGTTTTGAGACAAAGATCGGATACAAGAGATGAACTACGGTTTGAGAGGAGATGGTGCTGGTGAAGATGTTGATGGAGATTGACCCCCTCCCGATGAGAGCATCGATGGTGATGACGATGGTGAAGATTCCCCCCTTCCGGAGGGATGCTTCCCTGGCAGAACAGCTCCGCCGGAGCCGATTTGCGACGATTGGGACGATGGCGTAGGCTTGCCAAAGAGACCATGTGACACAGTCGAAGTCCATTACCTGCGCATGTAAAATAGTGCAGGCCAACAATAATAATATAAACATATAAAAATCCTCACGAAATTAGTTTACGCAAAATAATTTATTTAAAGATATGTGGCCTGGCGCCAAAATCAATGTCGATGCAGGGCGTCGGCGTGATGTGGTAAAGGTGTGGCAAAGCCTGAATTCACAGGTCGGTCCGAGTTTCGGATGCGGCATTCGCCGAACTATGTACGGAAACTGACCGAACCACCACGCGACCGTTGTTAATGCGGCCAACAATTGATGGACCTGTGTACAGATGATGGAACAAACCAGAGTAATAATTCCTTGGAAAAATAAACCCAAACAAGCAGATATCGCTAGGATTAATAGCACCTGTTTTATTTGTTGTAGCAGTCCGAAGAAAAGTGACTCCGAAATTTGGGACTCGATCCGCACACCCATTGCCTGATGGGCGGTGAAGCGACGGTATGGCGATGCTGGTAAAGATTGGCTCGCCGAGGCAAAGCCCCCGGTCCAGCTAACATGACGAAGCTGGTCGGCGGACGACGCCGAAGTCTTCGGAGTAGGTTGATGAAGGGATGGCGAAGCCCCCGGTCCAGACGAGGTGACGGAGCAGGTCGGTAAGGAGATGTTGCAGCTGCCATGTCAGCCGAGGTGTTGAAGTAGTTCGGCGTGATGGACATCGGCTCCAAGAAGCAACGGTACGGCCATGCCGATGCAGGTCGTAACTTGTGACGTGGTCAATGCCGAATTGATGAAGTGACCGAACGGCGATGCCGGTGTGCCCACTCCGTGTAATCTGTTATGCGGCGAGGTTGGTGATGATTTATCCTTCGCGATGCCGAACTTTTGTTCGGCTTGCCGAGATGATGATCCGAAGAAGTTGAGCTCGGCTCAACAAAGTGACGACGTGTCTAGCGCAGGTCAGCAGCCGTGGAGCAATGTTGTCGGGCTGGTTTGACACCGGCGCGATGGTAAAGATCACATTGAAAAAGACCTTAAATTAGTGGGATGTGTTCGGGACAAAACACAATACCCCCTACAAAACTTCATTCAAAAAGGATGTCCGAAATCCCATTCATAAAAAAGACAAACTTGGGTCGGATCCATTCTCGCGCAGAAAACAGATCTGAAAAGTGATGCACTAATCAGAAGGTTCCCGGAGTTTGGACGGTCGGATCGAGCTGAAATTTTGAGGGGTGCTAGATATAGGAATTCCGCAGCCAAACAACGGTTGGATCTTCCAAAGGACGTTCGACCTAGATGTTGGACACCGGACTCCAAACTCGTCCAGATTCCCATCCAAAATCGACGGGGCTCCGGTATATCGGAGACCGGCGAAGATTGCTCCATCGGAACGCGACGAAATTTTATAGTGTTGTTTTAGACTCAATTCTGCACAATTCCACCGAAGGAAGCGTCAAAGCGATGCTCGAGGAGGTGGTAGCGGATACAAGTTCGCTGTTCGGAAAAACAGCACGGTCGCCCGAGGGCAATGTTGACGTTGAGCCCCCAAGCTCCATGGATGATTCCTCCATGATCTTGATAGAGATCGGAGTTGATGTTGATGAAGGCCCTCATCCGAACATGATAATCGGAGGTAGGGCATAGTCCTCGGTCAAGCCAAGGTGACCAGTCGAGGCGGCGATGAAGACGCCGATGTCGCAGTTGATCTGAAGGCAAGCCATTGATTCTTTTGCCGACCACACAGCGGAACTCTCAATGAAAGCACCATTGTCGGTGTCAAAACCAACAGATCTCGGGTAGGGGTCCCAAACTGTGTGTCATGGATCGATGGGTAACAGGAGACAGGGGACATGATGTTTATCCAGGTTCGGGCCCTCTTAATGGAGGTAATACCCTACTTCCTGCTTGATTGATCTTGATGAATATAGTGATTAAAAGAGTTGATCTACCTCGAGATCATATATTGTGGTCTAAACCTGAGGGTATGATGAATAATGTCATGATCTATCAACTAGCCTGGCCTCGGCTTATATAATGCACCATAGGCCTAAGATAACAAGAGTCCTAGTCGAATACGCCAGTGGAGAGGAGTCCTTGTCTTGGTCATCAAGTCTTGTGGAATATCCCTTGTATGCGGCATGGGCTGTCTGAACTGGCCCATGAGTGAACCTCCATGGGAGTCCTCGGCATGGTCCAGCAGGTCGAGCGACGACGTTGTGAGTACCCCCTAGTCCAGGAAACCGTCACCCTCCCTTTCCTTCTCATTCTCCCTCTCTTTCCTTCTCTCCTACTCTGAATAGGACAGGGAATCCTACTAGGACTTGGGAATCCTAGTAGGACTCCCTATGCTTGGCGCGCCTCCTAGGCCGGCCACCTCCTCCCTCCCTCCTGTATATACATGGGAGGGCAGCACTCCAAAGGCACTCCAAGATTTGTCTTAGCCGTGTGCGGTGCCCCCTCCACAGTTACACACCTCGGTCATATCGTAGTAGTGCTTAGGCGAAGCCCAGCGCCGGTACCTTCATCATTACCGTCAACATCCCATCATGGTGACAAAGCTCTCCCTCGACCTCAGCTGGATCTAGAGTTTGTGGGATGTCACCGAGCTGAACGTGTGCAGATCACGGAGGTGCCGTGCGTTCGGTACTTGATTGGTTGGATCGCGAAGACGTTTGACTACATCAACCGCGTTACTTAACGCTTCCGCTTTCGGTCTACGAGGGTACGTAGACACACTCTCCCGCTCGTTGCTATGCATCACCTAGATGGATCTTGTGTGTTCGTAGGAATTATTTTGAAATTACTGCGTTCCCTAACACATATCACATTACAACATGCCCTGCAAAAACAAGTTAGACGTCCTCTACTTTGTTGTTGCAAGTTTTACGTGGCTGCTACGGGCTGAGCAAGAACCGTTCTTACCTACGCATCAAAACCACAACGGTTTTTCGTCAAGTGTGCTATTTTAACCTTCTACAAGGATCGAGCGTAGTCACACTCGATTCAACTAAAGTTGGAGAAGCTAACACCCGCCAGCCACCTGTGTGCAAAGCACGTCGGTAGAACCAGTCTCGCGTAAGCATACGCGTAATGTCGGTCCTAGCTGCTTCATCCCACAATACCGTCAAATCAAAGTATGACATGCTGGTAAGCAGTATGACTATTATCGTCCACAACTCTTTGTGTTCTACTCGTGCATATAAGAACTACGCATAGACCTGTCTCGGATGCCACTATTGGGGAAAGCAGTATTTCAAAAAAAATCCTACAATTACGCAAGATCTATCTAGGAGAGGCATAGCAACGAGAGGGGAGAGTGTGTACACGTACCCTCGTAGACCGAAAGCGGAAGCATTAAGTAACGCGGTTGATGTATTCAAATGTCTTCGTGATCCAACCGATCAAGTACCGAACGCACGGCACCTCTGCGATCTGCGCACGTTCAGCTCGGTGATGTCCCTCGTACTCTTGATCTAGCTGAGGCCGACGGAGAGTTCCGTCAGCACGACGGCATGGTGACAGTGTTGATGAAGTTACTGACGCAGGGCTTCACCTAAGCACTACAACGATATGACCAAGGTGGAATTCTGTGGAGGGGGGCACCGCACACGGCTAAGGCAACTGTCAACTTGTGTGTTCTAGGGTGCCCCCCTGCCCCTGTACATAAAGGAGCAAGGGGAAGGCCGGCTGGCCCCTAGGACACGCCCCCAAGAGGGGAATCCTACTAGGACTCCAAGTCCTAGTAGGAATCCACCAAGAGGGAGAGAGGGGGAAGGAAGGAAGAGGGGGAAGGGAAGGAAAGGGGGGCGCCGCCCCCTTCCCCTAGTCCAATTTGCACCCAAGGGGGGCACACGGCCAGCCCCTCCGGGCCCTTCCTCTCTTCCCACTAAGGCCCATAGAGGCCCATTAGTTCTCCTGGGGGTTCCGATAACCCCCCGGCACTCCGATATTTATCCGGTCATCCCCGGAACTCATCCGATACCCGAATAACATCGTCCAATATATCAATCTTTATGTCTCGACCATTTCGAGACTCCTCGTCATGTCCGTGATCACATTAGGGACTCTGAACTACCTTCGGTACATCAAAAGACATAAACCCATAATACTGATCGTCATCAAACGTTAAGCGTGCGGACCCTACGGGTTTGAGAACTATGTAGACATGACCGAGACTCATCTCCGATCAATAACCAATAGCGGAACCTGGATGCTCATATTGGCTCCCACATATTCTATGAAGATCTTTATCGGTCAAATCGCATAACAACATACGTTGTTCCCTTTGTCATCAGTATGTTACTTGCCTGAGATTCGATCGTCGGTATCTCAATACCTAGTTCAATCTCGTTACCGGCAAGTCTCTTTACTTGTTCCGTAATGCATCATCCCGTAACTAACTCATTCGTCACATTGCCTGCAAGGCTTATAGTGATGTGCATGAGAGGGCCCAGAGATACCTCTCTGACAATCGGAGTGACAAATCGTAATCTCGATCTATGCCAACTCAACAAACACCATCGGAGACACTTGTAGAGCATCTTTATAATCACCCTGTTACATTGTGATGTTTGATAGCACACAAAGTGTTCCTCCGGTATACGGGAGTTGCATAATCTCATGGTCATATGAACATGTATAAGTCATGAAGAAAGCAATAGCAACAAACTAAACGATCAAGTGCTTAAGCTAACGGAATGGGTCAAGTCAATCACATCATTCTCTAATGTTGTGATCATGTTCATCAAATGACAACTCATGTCTATGGCTAGGAAACTTAACCACCTTTGATTAACGAGCTAGTCAAGTAGAGGCATACTAGTGACACTCTATTTGTCTATGTATTCACACATGTACCAAGTTTTCGATTAATACAATTCTAGCATGAATAATAAACATCTATCATGATATAAGGAAATATAAATAACAACTTTATTATTGCCTCTAGGGCATATTTCCTTCACAATCTTCACCTCCGGACCATTCCAGAGTTCCTCGTCACGTCCGGGATCTCATCCGGGACTCTGAACAACCTTCGGTAACCACATACTATTCCCATTACAACTCTAGCGTCACCGAACCTTAAGTGTGTAGACCCTACTGGTTCGGGAACCATGCAGACATGACCGAGATACCTCTCCAGCCAATAACCAATAGCGGGATCTAGATACCCATATTGGCTCCCACATGTTCCACGATGATCTTATCGGATGAACCACGATGTCGGGGGTTCAATCAATCCCGTATACAATTCCCTTTGTCCATCGGTATGTTACTTGCCCGAGATTCGATCGTCGGTATCCCCATACCTTGTTCAATCTCGTTACCGGCAAGTCTCTTTACTCGTTCCGTAACGCACGATTCCATGGCTAACTCCTTAGCCACATTGAGCTCATTATGATGATGCATTACCGAGTGGGCCCAGAGATACCTCTCCATCGTACGGAGCGACAAATCCCAGTCTCGATTCATGCCAACCCAACAGACACTTTCTGAGATACTTGTACTGCACCTTTATAGTCAGCTAGTTACATTGTGACATTTGATACACCCAAGGCATTCCTACGGCATCCGGGAGTTGCACAATCTCATGGTCTAAGCAAAGATACTTGACATTAGAAAAGCTCTAGCAAACGAACTACATGATCTTGTGCTATGCTTAGGATTGGGTCTCATCCATCACATCATTCTCCTAATGATGTGATCCCGTTATCAACGACATCCAATGTCCATGGGCAAGAAACCACAACCATCTATTGATCAACAAGCTAGTCAACTAGAGGCTTACTAGGGACATGTTGTTGTCTATGTATTCACACTTGTATTACGGTTTCTGGTTAATACAATTATAGCATGACCAATAGACAATTATCATGAACAAGGAAATATAATAATAACTATTTTATTATTGCTTCTAGGGCATATTTCCAACAGCTCCTTGGTTCTTCCGAACTATTCTTCTTCTTCGGTCGTCGGTCTTGAAAGTTGGTTCAACAAATCTTCCCATCTTCGATATTGAGGATCGTTGAGGTGAATCCGAGGAGTTCACACGTCGGGCATCCGAGGAGCCCCTTTGAGTTCCTGACCTTTATCAATGCCTTATTATTTCTTATGTCGCACCTCAGGTTCGAGGTTTTTCCTGTGCGTCGGTGTCCTACTGCGTCCGAGCTCCAACGCCGGAGTGCATCTTGAGGTGTCTTTTTGCAGCCGAGCTCCAACGCCGATCTGCATCCGAGGTGTCATAAATTACCTCATTCTTGAAATACTTGAAGGAGTTCAGCTGAGCTTAATGCTGGAAATGCCCTCCATGGTGCCAGCCACTGGGATCCAAGCTTTACGCGGGACTGGTTCCGAGGTGGTGCACCACCTCGGCCTTGGGCTGATTTTTTATGGAATGTTTCCGATTGGTGCAATTTATACTCTCCTGAGATCACTTGGTTGCATTGCGCTTGCTTTGGTTTTGCTTATGTTGCCATGGGTTACCTATGTTATGCTTCCGAAGTTAATTAATGATGGTAGTTACAATTGATGAATGGTGGGAGGCCGCGCCTTATGCCCTAGTGTTTTGTTCCACTCAAGCCGAACCTAGACAAACATCTTGTTAAGTTGTTCCATGAATGAGCGCACTAACCGCTTGTGGGAGGTGCCCTTGTGATGTTATCTCGCACGGGTAGGCCCACCGTGACCTAAACCCAATAGAAGCCAATGGAGGCCCAAGCCCATATTCATCAAGTACCAAGGCGCCATCCTGCGTGATGGGGGTTAGTCACCGGGGGGACACTACCTGAATGGGGGAGGAGGTATCCTCACTCGGGCGTACTTCACTCTATGAAAGAAGCTCAACGGCTACGGGCATTATTTGGAGCGTTTCAAAAACCTTGAAGCAATGACTTATTAAGATGCATGTTACTTCCTGTAGTAGGCAGGTGTTATTATACCTGAGTAACATGTAATGTAGCAATAACTTTGGAGGCATCGAACTCTATATAAGCACCTCCTAGGTAACTTGTTACGGGTTCAGAACCTCTGTAACTCTGAGATCGCGATCTTAGTTTATTTAACCAAACTCTTCTAGCTAAGCAGGCTTGGAGATTGGTGGTTAACCTGAATCCTTGTGCGCCAAGGTGATCAAGGCAAAATATTATCTCCAGGGGCATATTCTACATATTGTTTTTCCATAGTCGGCATCACCCTCTTGGTACGTTATATTGCATGGATTGGATCTGCTAAAATCAGGAGTAATTTGGAGAGTGTGTGATGGATCTAATATTAATATTTGGGGAGATAACTGGCTCCCTAGAACCTCTGGCCTTAAAGTTACTGCAAGGAAGAACAGGATCTCATATTAATATTTGTTGAACTCCTCTGTTAGCACAACCCAGCCCCATTGGACCCAGCTGTTGGGCCGTTTGTGGGCTCATTTGACCTCCCGAGTCGCGTTGTCGCTTGATTTGGATCGGAAAATACCCCAACTACTGGTCCAGCAGCTGGCGGATGGGCAATTTTTTTCGCCACGCGGGTCAGGCCGGGTAGGAACATATAGAGTGATCATCATTAAACAAATACTAACAAAATGAACATAATTTTGAAATTGTGAACTCTTTCACATACAGTAGAAAATATATGCCAATCCATTATGTTCACATAATATTTTGAGCAAACATAAACAAAACACCTATTCAGTTTTCTGGCGCACACACATATAAATAGACAACGACATAGGTTATTACGAGTCATATATTTTGAGCAATGAGCAAACATAAACAAAACACTTATTAAGTTCTATGTCGCACACAAGTATAAATAGACAACAACATAGGTTATTCCGACATGACTCGTGCGACTAGTTTTCTTCTTCCAGCAAACGAAGATGATTCTCTACGCCCGATACCTAAACGAAATATGAATAAGTGTGTGAGAAAATATAGTCGGTAAAATCAAATTAGCAACATAACAAAAATAAGAATGTAACAACTTCTCATTCAGACTACATGTCTCCTTATTAAGACCTGGGAAATGACACAGACTCCACAACGGACCACTTTTCTTCTCTCTAAAATCTTTTGGTCTACCATTTTTCATAACGTCGGGACCCCCCTTTGACCGCCCCTTCTTAGGTGCACCCTTTGTCGAAACTTTCTCACGATTAGTAATACCAGGTTCAACTTGTTGCGCCAGACTTGCCTCCTTCCTAAGCATAGCATACCTCCTACTTCCTCTAAGTTCCTCCTCTGAAATATTTTTCTTCGCTATTATGTTGTCCAGACACTTCATCAACTCGTCGAACAAGAAGGGATCATTTGATGCAACATGACAAGCTTCTACGGTTTTTATGGTTATTTGACTATACCGTTCTCTCTCCCATGGCCCTGACCAACCACATCCAAACATATCACTCTTCCTTTGCATAGGCAACCCATCTCTCGCATTTTTGGACAACCGATGAAGGACACAACACTTTGGCATTTCAGTTAAGTTCAGATGATGGAGAACAAAGTGAATGTGTTTGCATGGCAGCCCTTTCCGAACCATCCTAGGACAAGTTCATGCTATAGTTTCTTCTGAGTTACTTGGTTCATAAACAACACTGTACCTGAACTTGTGGTTATCCTTCCATGTCACAATGAATGTCTGACACTCAATTCCCACAAGTGTCTCAAATATCTCCAGTTGTCCCATCTTCCGCAAATCGTCTTGCAAGATGTAGAAATTAGCAGGTGTGAATACAGTGGCAGCATACTGCTCAAGGGCATTATATTCAGTAACCAATGGTGGTACTTTCTGGTGTGCATCATCGTCATCGTACGCCTCGTTCTCACGGAGGCGAACTATATAGTTCTCATAATGCACTACCAAATCAACTATTGTCATGCCGTAGTCCAGGTGTAGGTGAATACAGGAGTTGAGGCTTTTGCTCCTCTGGTTACTTCGCATACCAAGTAAAAAACCATCGCAAAGATATGGAGCTACCCAAAGTCGCCTCTTCTTGTACATCCTGTTATGCCACTCTTCAATTTTATCCGTCATCCATTTATCGACGAAAGTGGTCCATCTCTGCTCAAAGTTGGCTTGAGTGGTGGCATAGTAAAGGAGCGATCTGAACTCATCCAGTGACTTGTAATGTAGGTGCCTCTGCATATTTTTCTCGATATGCCACGAGCAAAGACAATGGAACACATCAGAAAGGACAGTCCGGATCACCCAGATCATTACAGCGTCAATGAGGGAGTCCTAGACTAGGGGGTGTCCAGACAGCCGGACTATCATCGTCTGCCGGACTCCAAGACTACGAAGATACAAGATTGAAGACTCCGTCCCGTGTCCGGATGGGATTTTCCTTGGCGTGGAAGGCAAGCTTGGCGATACGGATATGTAGATCTCCTACCATTGTAACCGACTCTGTGTAACCCTAGCCCTCTCCGGTGTCTATATAAACCGGAGGGCTTTAGTCCGTAGGACACAACATCTATTACAACAATCATACCATAGGCTAGCTTCTAGGGTTTAGCCTCCTTGATCTCGTGGTAGATCCACTCTTGTAATACACATCATCAATATTAATCAAGCAGGATGTAGGGTTTTACCTCCATCAAGAGGGCCCGAACCTGGGTAAAACATCGTGTCCCTTGTCTCCTGTTACCATCCGCCTAGACGCACAGCTCGGGACCTCCTACCCGAGATCCGCCGGTTTTGACACCGACATTGGTGCTTTCATTGAGAATTCCTCTGTGTCATCACCGATAGGCTCGATGGCTTCTTCAATCAACAACAACGCTGTCCAGGGTGAGACTTTTCTCCCCGGAAAGATCTTCGTATTCGGCGGCTTCGCTTTGCGGGCTAATTCTCTTGGCCATCTGGAGCAGATCGAAAGCTACGCCCCTGGCCGTCAGGTCAGATTGGAAGCCTAAACTTCACGGCGGACATCCGTAGAGACTTGATCTCCGATGGATCCGATCCACAACCGAGCGTACCGCGCTGTCACGATGGGCATGATCTAACTCTGCCGCCGGACAGCACCTTGGAGGCCGCACACGAATCCGCTCCGACCCATAGTCCGGAGCCGATCGCGCAGATCGAGGACGGATGGTTGGACACCTCCTCGGGAGCTGCGACTTCCACGGCGATGGAGCCGAACACTGACCTTGTTCCCTATAAAGCTCATGACTCCGAGGTGCCGGACTCCCTACCAGACTCTGGACCTCCGGCGCCCCTGCCAATCGAATCAGATTGGGCGCCGATCATGGAGTTCACCGCTGCTGACATCCTTCAGCACTCACCCTTTGGCGACATCTTAAATTCGCTAAAACATCTCTTGCTATCCGGAGAGCCCTGGCTGGATTATGGCCAGGATGGTTGGGATGCGGACGACGAAGAAATTCAAAGCCCACCCACCACCCACTTTGTAGCCACTGTCGACGATCTAACAGACATGCTAGACTATGACTCCGAAGACATCGACGGTATGGACGACGATGCCGGAGACAATCAAGAACCAGCGCCTACAGGACACTGGAAGACCACCCCAACACACGACGTATATATGGTGGATACCCCAAAAGGAAGCGATAACGAGGACCAACGGGGCGCGGCAAAGGATAATCCCGCCGATAAACAACGAAAACGGCGACGCAGACACCGCCCTAAGTCCCGCCTCGACAACAACAGCGCTCCTAATGACCCAGCAATAGAGCAGGGCAAACCAGTGGACGACGAACATGCAGCCAAGCAACCGTCCGAACAGGACGAGTCGGATAATCAATCCATGCCCGGCGAAACCAACAGTCCAGACGACCTCAGGCCAGACACACCACCGGAGAATAAGAGCCTTCGGAAAAGACTCGTCGCCGCTGCAAGAAGTTTGAAGAAGGAAAAACGGAAGCTCAAAACAGCGGAAGACATACTCAGAATGAGGTGGAGCAAAGTGCTCAAAACCGCAGACAAATACGGCAATGGCCATCAATCAAAGAGCTACCCGAAGCGCAAGCTGCTGCCAGAATTCGACGAGGAAGCCATAGAGCCCCCACAGTCAGAAAACAAAGAGGCCGCCTGGCCGGATAGACGGCCAGATGATAGGCCAAAAACTATAAGCGACGCCGCACACAAGCCGGCTCATGCTCCTGGGAAAGCAGATGGCCTAGCCAGGTCCATTTACGGGCCAAAAAAGAGGGCCCCGGGAAGCAACACAACACGCCAAGTGTTCGAAGACAGCGGTATACCCAAATACAGGGGCGCCGCACACCCACTATGTTTCACCAATGAGGTGCTGGATCACGAATTCCCAGCAGGGTTTAAGCCCATAAACATAGAGGCTTACGACGGAACAACAGACCCTGGAGTCTGGATAGAGGATTATATACTACACATACACATGGTTAGAGGAGATGACCTCCACGCCATCAAATACCTACCCCTCAAGCTCAAAGGGCCAGCTCGGCATTGGCTCAAAAGCCTCCTAGAAAATACTGTTGGAGGTTGGGAAGAGCTTGAGGACGCGTTTAGAGCAAATTTTCAAGGGACTTATGTCCGCCCTCCGGATGCAGATGATCTAAGTCATATAAGTCAACAGCCCAGAGAGTCAGCGCGCAAATTCTGGAACAGGTTCCTTACTAAAAAGAACCAAATAGTCGACTGTCCGGACGCCGAAGCCTTAGCAGCTTTTAAACACAACGTCCGAGACGAATGGCTCGCCAGACACCTCGGCCAAGAGAAGCCGAGGACAATGTCCGCGCTAACAAGCCTCATGACCCGCTTTTGCGCGGGGGAAGATAGCTGGCTAGCAAGATGCAGCACCAGCGACCCGAGTACATCCGAGATTAGAGATGGAAACGGAAAATCATGGCGCAGAAAGGATCAGCGCCGGAATAAAGAAAAAAGCCCAAAGAATACGGCGGTCAACGCCGGATTCAAAAGCTCGCGGCCAGACAACAAAACACTGCCTCTTAAGGATAACAGTGATGAGCTATCCAACTTAAACAAAATTTTGGATCGGATATGTCAAATCCACAGTACCCACGGAAGGCCTGCAAACCACACCCACCGAGATTGTTGGGTTTTCAAACAGTCTGGCCGACTCAACGCCGAACACAAGGGGCTCCACGCATCAAACGAGGATGATGATAAACCCCACCAGCAGAGCACCGGAAAACAAAAGACTTTCCCACAAGAAGTCAAAGCAGTAAACTCACTTCATGTACGGAAAAACAATGCGGCACCCACTAAGATGGGTCTCGCACGGTCCACCCCAGCGGAACCTCGAGATTGGATGTCAAAACCAATCACTTTTGACCACCTGGATTATTCCAGAAGTGTTCGAAATGCAGGATGGACTGCTCTGATATTGGATCCTATAATTGACAGACTACAATTTACACAAGTCCTGATGGACGGCGACAACGATTTAAACCTGCTATATCCGAACACAATCCGCAAGTTGGGGATAGACCTTACTACAATTTGACATAGCCGCACTTCCTTTAAAGGAGTGACGCCAGGCCCTTACGCCGAGTGCACAGGCTCCCTATTACTAGAAGTTGTGTTCGGGTCACCGAACAACTTCCGACGCGAAAAACTAATCTTTCATGTCGCCCCGTTCAAAAGTAGCTATCAAGCACTATTGAGACATGAAGCTTTTGTCCGCTTCAACGCCATACCACATTACGCGTCTCTTACACTTAAAATGCCCGGTCCACGTGGCATCATTTCATTGCGAGGGTCATTTAAAGACCCCGGACACGGCTAGACGAGTCCGGCATAAATAAAGCTAGGGGCTCCCTAGCCACACACCCCTTCACAAGGGGCTGTGCGTATAAGCAACAATGAGCTAATATAGACTCCGCTTTACTTATTTATTAATATTTTTTTCATATACTTTTTTTCGCACGATTTCCTTTCAAACTAAGTTCCTCTCTTTTTACAGATGAACAACGTGCACGCCCGTCCAGGATAATGGCACAACGGAGACACAGGCGCAGACGTGTAGTAGGGACCCGTCGCAAGGATTCTTTTTAGATTAAGACCCTGCGTAAACCTTTCTTACTGTCTCTTGTTGCTATAATCCCCTGGTTTCGCATTATAACCAGAGTGGAGCCTGACGTTTTGGCATCGGCCGCGTCAAAGGACCTTGCCCGTACCTGGACACTAGGGGCTTAGGGCATTGTTCTGCCCATTATTATAAAGACCGAACACCTTAGGGAGTGTTCGGCGTCTCGAGTTAGGCCTTATATGCATCAGCTCCGAATCATGTCTTTGGTCAAATGTTGGGTTTGCCCGGCTCCTGTGTTTTGCTGCCTTACGTTCCGTATCATCGGCTAACGCGGCACCAGGAGAACTACTGCGATTGTGCCCCAGTTCGGCTGGGCGAGCACCTCAGTAGAGAAAGCCGAAAACTGACTGTCATGATAGAGCGAGAGACTGGTCAACCACTCGATCGACCACCGGAATGTTTATAATTCCTCCGCTTTGATGAAGGACCGTTTCCCGGTCAGGCACACACGCGCCCCGAATTCGGAGAGCGCGGTGCCCCCAGGGGCTATATCGTAGCCCCACCCTCGAACTCCAATGGCTAAGTGAAAGTAATAAAGCATCATAGTCCGGTTGCCTCGTTTGCTACGCTACCACCTCCTCAACTGGACGGAGACGTCGGATTAAGTGTGAAAATCCGCTATTTTTGCGAACACCCCCGCACCTTGTGCGTGGGGGCTGAAGTCGAAGACTGCCATCTTTCAGGTTATACACACGTATACATAAACGGCCGCATAGGAGATATTTCAATACTTGGAACGCACAAGTATAAAAAGCTATTACATCATTACCATTGTTTCACAAAATAAAACGTTCATTTGAACGTGACATTTTTCGAGCACTGCGACTCTATTACACGAGCACCACGCATAACTTCCCCAAAATAGTGCTCGGTGGGTAATCGGCTTTCATCCGAACCCTGGGTTGCAACAGCGGTGGCATCCATCTCTGTCCAATGTGTCTTCACACGGGCAAGGGCCATCCGCGCACCCTCTATGCAGGGCGACCACTTCATCTCCTTGATATGCGGCACCGCCCCAATAAACTCCTGCAATAAACCAAAATAGCTCGTCGGCTTGGGCCTCTCCGGCCAGACATGAGTCACGATATCCGTCATGGCAAGTCCGGACAACCTATTCAGCTCAGCCCATTCGGCCAACCGATCGGTCAGCGGAAGTGAACGATCCGGACTATGGAATTGAGACCAAAATAGCTCTTCCGTCTTGTGATCCTTCTGACTTCGCAAGTGTACAACGGCATCCGCCGCACTCGCCGCTAAGTCCATATATGGATCCTCCAGACCCCACAGCTGGCAAAGCTGGGCATACTTTGGATCTGTAAACCTGCGGCGTAGCAGAAAAGGCTTGCCAGCCATAATGTCTCCGGCCTGACACAACTCCTCCTTCATAGCCCGCATTGCAGAACGGGCATCCTTGGCTTCGGCGGTGGCCTTCCCCAGGCCTTCTCGCTCCGATAGGCGCTCCTTTTCAAGAGCCTCAGTGTGTTCGGTAGCATCCTTCAATTTAACGGCCAATTCGGCCATCTCTTCCTTGCTTCGGCAGTGTGCAGCCCTTTTGGATTCTAACTCCTCGGCCGCCCTCGAGGCAGCCGCATCACTCCTTCTGGCTTGCTCCTTAGCTTGAGCAAGTTCTGCCCGAAGACTCTCCACAACAGCAGCACCATCTGCGTCAAGCATAAATATTGTAAGAGGTGGACTTTGGCTCCCTTAATAGGTGACTGCGGAGAATCAATTTACCTTGCGACTCGTCAAGTCGCTTGTTGACTAGCGCGATGTCGGCATCCGCCACATCGAGTTGCCGCATTAATTCAGCAACTCCATCAGTCCGGCTAGCCCCCGGACTATCCGCCACCTGCATAGGAAAGGCGACACTCAATACCTGGGATTTTGATCCTCGGCACGCTGTCGCTTTTGACAACCTACTGAGTCTTAGGGGCTACTATCTATACAGGGCGCACTTTCATGTGCAAAACTGTCAACAAGGTGCGTCATTTTTACATACCTCAAACCCCGCCAGCAAACTCCTGACGGCATTATGCAATCCGCTTTCGGCGGACGAAATCCTTCCAATCACCGCACTCATCAATGCACGGTGATCTTCTGAGATGGACGCCCTCTCAAGCAGATCCTTCAGCTCCCCCGGCCGAACACTAGTCGGTGCCGAACTCTTCGGCTCTGCCGGGCTTGGGGATACCCTCCGTGACGACACTTCAGGCTCATCCACCCCATCCGACGGCACAGCAGACGGAGGCGTCTTGCTCTCCATCATCTCCGGGCGAAGATCCCCCGAAGATGAGCTCATCTGAGAAGGTCGTAGGTCCGAACTACAAGGTAGAAATTGCGGTTATCCTCAGAAGCACAAATAGGGATGTTTCTTATTAACAAACTCCCCCTTTTTACTCACGGCTCGCTGGAGGGCTGATTCTTTAGAGAAGACTGTGCGGCCGGGGTCTCCCCGGACGCAGGACCCTCTGGTGAAGATTTCTTCCCCCGCTTAGGGGCTTTGGCCTCCGGGTCTTCGGAGGCGGTCCTCTACTCCCCCTGGAGGGAGGGATTCTCGATCCCCCCTTCTTCAAGCGCCCCCTTGGGCGAGGCGGTAGCTCCTCCATTTTCCCCTTCGCCTTCTTCTGAAGGCGCAACCTCCAACATTCTGACCAGCACGGGCTCCGGCGCGGTCTCTGGGAGGGGGGCTGGACACCGTATCATCTTTGCTTGCGCTATCCACTCCTGTTGGAGGATAACGGGTTAAAAGGCGAATTGTAGAAAGGCAAACAAATGGTACGTCCAAACAGTGAGCTACTTACTGGAGTATCCGGGCGATTGCAGCTTAGGCCGGCATCCTCGGTCAATTTCGGACACATCTCCTGTGATCCGAAGAACAACTTGTACATCTCCACGGGTGTCGTACCCATGAAGTGTTGGAGAATCCGTGGTCCCTCCGGATTGAACTCCCATAGCCGGAGAGGACGGCGTTTGCAGGGCAGGAGACGCCTGATTAGCATAACATGCGTCACCATGACCAGATCGATCTCCCTCGCTTGGAGGTCTCGAATCCGGCCCTGCAATAGGGGCACGTCTTTTGACGGCCCCCAATTGAGCCCTTGGTTGACCCACGACATCAACCGTCGTGGAGGTCCCGAGCGGAACGGAGGCGGCGGCTTCTGCCTGCTGCCCCTCGGAGCGGTGATATAGAACCAATCCTGCTACCACAAGCCGAGCTCCTCTTGGAAGGAGCCCTCGGGCCACGGGGCATCGGCCCTCCTCCTTACGGCCGCCCCGCCGCACTCTGCTTGATGCCCCCCGATCATCTTCGGCTCCACATTGAAGGTCTTCAGCCACAGGCCGAAGTGGGGGGCGACGCGGAGGAAGGCTTCGCAGACAACGACGAATGCGGAGATATGGAGGATGGACTCCGGAGCCAAGTCGTGGAATTCCAACCCATAGTAAAACATGAGCCCTCTCACAAAAGGATCCGTCGGGAAGCCTAAACCCCGACGGAGGTGGGATACAAAGACGACATACTCGCCGGGCTCGGGGGTGGGGATGGCCTGCCCTTCGGCGGGCAGCCTGTGCGAAATCTCGTAGGACAGGTACTTGGCTTCTCGCAGCTTTAGCACGTCCTCCTCCGTAACGGAGGAGGGCATCCACCGGCCCTAAAGGTCGGAGCCGGACATTGTTGAAGGTCCGAAGCGCTCGAATCTGGGGCTCTAGGTGTTGGAACTTGGAGCAAGGAGAAGATTCGGTGGAAGATTGAAGAAAAGGAACGAGCCTCGGTCCTGTTATAAAGAGGGAGAATACCAAGAGCCGTCTCCGTGACCGTTCGGGACTCGCCTTCAATAGAGGGGGCGTGGCGACGGGCGCGGTTGGGTTACCCACGTCCGTATTGATGAGAATCCCGGAATAAGGGGAACACAATCTCTGCTTCGACAAGACGTGCCAAGAAAACCGCTTCGCTAAACGCGCTGAGGTGGTATAATAAAAAACGATTCAAATAAAAGCTTGGTAGTGGTGTGACGTCATGCCGCAAAATACGTCAGCAGATTGAACTTGTGTATATATTATTCTCTCTACGGTGGAACGTGGAATTTATTTTGCAGAGCCGGACACTATCCTGGTGTTCACAATCTTCTATGGATTATTCAAAGGAGGAACCCGCCTTGCAATGCCGAACATTATGCGCGCCGAACTTATCGTCATTGAAGCCAGGTTCAGGGGCTACTGAGGGAGTCCTGGACTAGGGGGTGTCCGGACAGCCAGACTATCATCGTCCGCCGGACTCCAAGACTACGAAGATACAAGATTGAAGACTTTGTCCCATGTCCGGATGGGATTTTCCTTGGCGTGGAAGGCAAGCTGGGCGATACGGATATGTAGATCTCCTACCATTGTAACCGACTCTGTGTAACCCTAGCCCTCTCCGGTGTCTATATAAACCGGACGGCTTTAGTCCGTAGGACACAACATCTATTACAACAATCATACCATAGGCTAGCTTCTAGGGTTTAGCCTCCTTGATCTAGTGGTAGGTCCACTCTTGTAATACACATCATCAATATTAATCAAGCAGGACGTAGGGTTTTACCTCCATCAAGAAGGCCCGAACCTGGGTAAAACATCGTGTCCCTTGTCTCCTGTTACCATCCGCCTAGACGCACAGTTCGGGACCCCCTACCCGAGATCCACCGGTTTTGACACCGACAGTCAACGTCTGTGATTATTGACTTTGGCTTCACCTGACTGTTTGCCCTCATAAATGTCTATAGCAGCCACACGTATGTCCCTTCGGTCTCGTCAGAAACAATGGCACAACCAAACACTGTGGTGCAACAGTGGTTGTTAACTCCGACAAAGGGGAAGAATGGCATACCATATTTGTTCATCTTATATGTGTTGTCAAACACGACCACATCTTCATAGTCCTGATAGTCACTCCGCGACTGTGCATCGCACCAGAACATACTCTCCAGTCGCCCTTCATTATCAAGCACATACTAAAAAAACTCAGGGTACTTCTCCTTTCTGCTCCTCATAATGTCAACTGGCGTCTCAGCATCACCCTTTGCAATGAGCTTCATTTTCTCTCTGCAACACAGATTGTAAATGTCCCTCCTGATAAGTCCACACTTACCGTATGAAACATGTCTGCTGATGAAGTTGTCCATAATTATATGCTTTCTTATCCCGGCCACTTCCATCGTCAATATCTCTGCCCTCGTGCCATCTCCAATGCTTCTGTGTGACCATAGAAAAGAAACCTCGTTGGGGCGAGCCATCGCGTGGTTGTGATCATCCGCGAATAACACGAAAAACCAAACATCACGTTCTCTCTCCAGCTTCACCACCATCTGTGCCCCGCAATCGCAACGAGTTTCCGGCCTAAGCCTGCACTTGCGGCCCTCCATGGTTACGAATTTATTCTGTCTTCTCCCTGCCATGGAGCAAAGAAACCGCTGGTACCGTATCATTCCTGAAGCACCTCATTTGACCTTCTGTTTCCTGATGCTAAACCCGTGCTCTTTGGCGTGATTGTTGAAGAATATGTATGCATCCCCTTGCGGCCGAAATGTCATAGCCATGACCTTCCAATGTGTCTCCTGCATCTGCTGCTGCCTTCGAGCCTCCTCAATGTCAATCTCTGCCTCATCGTGATAACCGCTAGGACCATCTGACTGCTAGAAATTTAAATATGAAACTTTGTCAATTACTATCATTTATTTCATACTATTGCGCGATGTACAACATGTATGAACGAACCTGGCTCAAGTTATCTGCGAATGATTCCTGGAAACTATCTTGCACATTGTCAACATCCACATCTTCCTGCAAATTTGTAAACATAGAGAAATGGTTAGCCTTGCCATACTTTGCAAATTCAAAAATGAAATCAAAATATACGCCACTTATCTTTTCACTATTTGCGCCATGTTCATTATCATCAAAATCCTCCGGAGGTAAGATATCATATGACTAGCACGAATCGTTGTCGCTGATGTCATCATCTTCGTTAAAACTATCGTTATCAGTCTGAGTCACCTTATCAGTATCATTCTCACCCCCGTGAATGCGGTTTGTTCGTCCATGTCAACAAATCTAACTCGCAAAACCGCACAACATTGATAATTTATCGTGTGTTAAGTTCCATATGGTGGATCATGCCCAAGTGCAACACTACTTCTCTACATCATGCGGTCGTCCGTGGAGGCGGCACTGCGGCAGGAGGTTTAGATGAACCCTAAACCCTATATCACTACATGAACTAAATCACTTCCATCCATCATGCTTGGTTTAGATGCCAAACCTTGGGCCGCGGTGTAGACATCGCCGGCGTAGGACGACGGGCCTCCAGGCAGGGGTCTCCGGCTTGATTCTGACCGGCGGCGACGTGCAAGACGAGAAAGCCGCGGGTTTTTTGGTTGGATCCGCGGCGGGGGACGACAGCGGTCAGTCGCGGCGGAGGCGGAGGAGGACGTCGGACTGTTAACGTCCGCGATATCGGACGAGAACTGTGAGATGCGACATCGGATGGGGTTGCGACGGCGGCGATCGGCCAGTTGGAAAAAATGGGACGGGAGGAGCATGATCGCCGTGCGGGCGAGAGAATCGTGCAACTTCCTCTTTTTTCCCATACACGCGACGCGGCGGCAGATTATGTTTTTTTCCTGCATGCACGCGGGTATATGTACGCCGGCCTGTAGTCTACAATA